>NC_137582.1:21285047-21660446 GCF_963210335.1 Falco punctatus | reverse complement strand
GAGAATAAGAATTTTCCCTGACCCCTTGCTTAGACTGCAACAAAATAGGGCAATGGAGTGTTGTAGTTTCAGTTTTCAACACTTTTTTGATCATCATGGGTATTCTAAAGCCACTGTATCATGTAATGGATTTAAAAACCACATTCACCTACTTGATTACAAGTGAAATGTCTCTATCCACCTTCATATACCTCTGAATACAGTTTACACAATTTCATATACAGTTTATGTGGAAGACTGCTGTGAACCTGTCCTATGAACCCAGAATGAAGTTTAATAAGTGAAAACAGCATGAGAAGGATGAATGGAAACGTCCTCTCTGCTTTCTGCTTCTATTTTTCTTTTGATTCAATAAGAACTGAATAAGCCCCTAGTACAGGAACTTGGGACAGCTCTTTGAGCTTTGAGACGTTAATTTTACATCTTTTTATTCCTCTGGTTTTTATCCTGCTTTATTTCCAGATGGTATTAAATAAAATTCAGGGGAACGGTCCTAGTATTTTTGAGAATGTTTACTTTATTTAAAAAATGTCCATAACTGAGCATGTCTAGGACCAAAAACATCGCGGTTTTGTGGGAAGAAAGATGTTTCGTAGCTTATGATGTTAGAATTAAAAAGTACAAGACTCAATTGTACAGAGTCTCCAATTATACTTCTGCTCAGCAGAATCCTTGCAAGAAGATATATGCAAACTAGAAGAAGAATTTCATCTTTAACTCATTAGTTTTCCATGGAGAAACCACATGGCTGGACATTAAAGCACAACTCTATCATTCAGTACAGGCTGTGCTTTCATTTTTTCTGAACTAGAGCAGACAGCAAACTCTATTCTATGTGTGTTCTGATTTTAATAACATAATAAAAAGAACTTAAAATTAAAATTAATTGAAGTCAATAGGAAAAAAATCAGAGGTCCCAATCAGGCTCCAAATATTGTATTTTGGGGTTTTTAACTCTTCTCACAGGCAGCTTTTCTCTACTCCACCATGAATAGTGTTACTGTACTTTCTTTACTGTAATCAAAACTGAAAAAAGAAAACTTATAAGGTAGGAATAGTTGAGGAGTGATAAAACTCTTAATTACAAGTTCTTTGGGCATTTATATTTTTTCTATATCAAAATATTGTCACAAACACTCCTTCCTGTAAAACCCATCCCTGTATGACCAGTTGAGTGTCAAGACAGCAAATAAACTGTAACTGAGTGAATATAAGTGTTTCAAGTTTGACTATCTGACCAATAAGGTGACCAATGGACTTAGTGATTTCAAAAGAGACTCATATTTCAGAATATCATGGCCTGTATACTGTGAGTTTTTTCTCTTACCTAATACATATTCTCACATTTGAAGATGACCTATTGTCCTTTTGCGTAGCAGAACTTGTTTGTTGGGGGGTTTTGAACATAAAAAACTTTGTTCTCCTCAAGGTGCTGTTACTCAAGATCCCATCTACAGTTGTACTTGAGCTACTGTCATTACTGGGTTGCAATACAACAGTACCCTAGAGCATCTCCCATATGTTTAATAGTACCTGTCTGACAGGTAATTTCATGAACTCATGTGCTAGCTGTATTAGTCATTTCAGCATGCTATCATCCTGATGGTAAAGTATGGGACTCGGGCAACCCTGCTAAACCCACATCATCAAGGCAAACACCTCAGACCGTATGTCAAGGTTTTCCACATAGGAAAATAAATTTCATTAGCAGGTAAGGAACTTACTCTGCAAGCTTTTGATGTGACCAGTTGCTTGCTTTTAAGCATATCCATAATTTTGCACTTCTGTATATTGAATGATTCATTTAAACAAAATGCATAAGAAAATCAGTATAGTGAATCTCCAATATTTGCCATGGACTTTGGAAAGCTCTTTCTGACTACCAGCTTCCTCTGGGCTGTTTAAGTCCTTGGGCATGCTGGGGGAAGTGCAGAAGAGATATCCTTCAGCTCCTCATCAGCCAGAATTCCTCTAGACAGAAAGCATCTGTCATCTAAGCAGTGGAATGCTGCTCATTTGAAACTTCATATTCTCACACCAACGGGATGAATAAACCTGGGAGACAGAGGGCAGGAAGGCTAAACCTGTATGTGTAAACTGTGAGCCATGCACAGCTTCCACTGTGGGAACACTTTCCTGGTGTGTTTGTTTGTTTCATTTTATTTGTTCCTCTGTTTGCATTTTAAATCAGATTCACTTCCTAAAATGCCAACAAACTCAGCCTAATGCTCATGCCAACGAAATGTATCTGTGCCAAGAACATATGAAAGGGCACTGGAATATATACTTGTATCCAGTCGACAGATGTACAGAGATGGAGCTGAAAATCCAGCTCAGAGAACAGTACATTCATGAACAAAGTGCTGATTTATTACGCTGCCGGCAAGGCAATGGCAAGAAAAACCAACCAGCATGCACGCAGGTTCAACTGTTATCACCACTTCTTGCCCACAAATACTCACCAAAGGCTCTAGTCCTGGCAGATTTATTGGAGTTACTGTTTAAATAAGCATCTTGCATGCTGCAGCAAAATACAGTTTTGCATTGCCACAAAGAATACATGTAAATCTTTCTCTGTGTTGAACTTCTGACAGCTATGTAGTGATAAGGCACTGCAGCTGCGGTGCCATCAGTGCTCTCGCTGGGCCTCGTTAGCTCCAGTACAGGACCATGGATCTGACCTCAGTCAGCCAGCCTGGGAAACCCTGCATCTATCTGCATCTCCCATCAGGATATAGCCAGCCAGATATAATATACCTCTTGTGTGTGTGTACCAGTGAGCAAGGAATAACTGAGACATGGAGGTTAAGGAAACTGTTAACCCTCAGCACTTCTCTGTGACATTCAAAAATAATTTGGGGATATTGTGACAAATTACCAATATATCAGTAACCTCCTCAAACCCAAGATTTCAGAAGAGATTTCAAGATTTATTGAAACATGGAGAAAAAAGCACAATGCCAAAGAAATGGCTTATGCTTTTCAAACACCAAAGAAGGTGTTAAAATAAAAGAAGAAAATAAAAAACAGGGATTGGTTTACATGAACAGCTCCTGAAAACAGCTCTCTTTTTGACCAAACTGTGACTATAGCTTCCTGCCTAGATATTTTCCCTTCTTGTGTTCCCAGGGTGTTTTGCAAGTCCTCTCCTTTGAGTCAGTGAGCTTGCCCTGGCATGCCTTCCCTGCCTGGCCATGCACCTCTGGGCACTCAGAGTCAAAAAACATATCAGGGTGAGGTTTTTTTAACATCTCCATGCAGAGCTGTGCCCTACTAAAAGGGAAACCAAACTAACGCCTCCTAATTACATCTCGGAGTCTTCTTTAGCCTTCCAAACCATTCAAAGCCCCAGTAATATCCATCTTGTTAGATAAAGCCCAGGTATCAGTTGTTCATTTGGAGGATTATTCTTTTCTGCGGGAACAAATTCAAACCTCTGTCTTACCTGCTGAACACAGTTACAGCGTATATACTAATCTCATAGAATGTGTTTTATTAATTCCTCTTTGCATGAAACATGAATTATAGGCAAACACAGACCTCCGTCAGATTTCCAAATGCCATTTTTATCCTTGTAAAACACATTTCTGAATCACATTTTGTTGACTATGAAACAAATGAGGCAAAGTATGTATACATATATATATATATATATATATGTTTATGTGTGACTGCATTATGGATGTCTGTCCTATTACCTGTCAGATTAAATTACTCTTAGCTCTCCAACTATTGACCCATCTCCTGTTCAGTGCCAAAATGCAAGTATGCTGTCCCAGTCCTCCCACCTCTGCCAGTTCACTGACGATATTAAGGATGCAAGATCTAGCATTAAAAAAGTCAGGAAATTCCAGCCATGTTAACTCAGCCCCATCTATATCCTGTGTATTTTTTGGCGCACATGAATAACAAAGAGTAATACAGTGGGGCCATTAAACTGGACATTCCCCACCTGCAGTAGTAAAATTTACCAGACTATTTGAGGTATTTCCCATTCTAAGTAAAAAGAGCACTACGAGTAGAGTCATAAAGGTAATTACACTGGAGCAGAATGTCAATAGCTTAATGATGCCAACTGCAAGATTTACCTTTAATGAGGAAAAAAAAAAAGTTGAAATTACAACTTATGTGCAATGTTGTAAATTGTGTTTCATTCAGCTTGAAATTTAGCAGATCCCTTCCCTAAAACACAAAAAAGCAATCAACAACAAACAACAAAAAAAAAGAGTGAAAATAGTGATTCTGAGATTATATGTTTTGAAAACTTGGCTTTGTTCATTACAGTTCAACCTCTACATTAGAAAGAGATAGCCTTTATTGATATGCAAAGATATTTCACTCAATTCAAATGTACCTGGATGCAATGAACATAGGGATATATTTAATGGACTGGTCCACTATGCATTCTTCAAGCGTATATTCCTTAATTTTGTTTTCCAGGCCAATGAGCTGCTACCATTTGGATCTCTTCCATGGTTGCTATCTGGTTGCTACTATCAATTCTTTTTTTTTCTAGCTCCATTCAGAAAGGCAAAAGCAGCCAAAGGCAATAGACCACAATTCTGTACAGTGTGGACAAGAAGTTTGGAAATGTTATAGCTTTAAGATGTGTGTATGTGTATGTGGAAAGGAGACATTATGAACTATCAAACTCTCTCTACAGCTGCAGTGAATATTTTGTTTATCTCTATTTATTTTCACTTCTTAATTTTGAAATTCAGATAAGAAAAGCTCTGAATCTAAAACCAATATTAAGATGTGGCTGTCCAGTTTCACCTGGAATCCTGAAAATTTTATGACAGCGATAACATTAATTAATTAAATTTCTTGACATTTTAATTTCATGGTATCAGTGGTACTTATTAGTAAATTTTTTACACACTGCTTAAAACAAAACACGATACTGTAATAGGAAAAAGATTTGGGCAAGAGAACATGGAGAATGGAAAGCAACAAAAAAGGAGTCCTGTAAACACCAAACCCCAATTCAATACTAGAACAACAATGGTCACAGGATAGATTGCAAGATAGTTTTTAGTCTTCCTTGGCTGTGGAGGGGAACTAGCTAAGGCAGCACCCTCTCTGCTGGGTTTTGTGGATCCCCTACTGATGTCCATTTTATGTCCATTTAAACAGCCTAGAGGGATCTTTGCACCTCACTGAGTATATCCATGGGTAGCTGAGCATTTAAAAGTGAGTCTGGGTATTGCAGCCACCAAGTCTTGTGTTTCTAGCCTCTGGACACAGTTAGTCGTAGGAACACTAAAAGTATTAGCAACAGTTAAAACTATAGATGAAGAAACAGCTTGATTTTGTTGCTGAGGTCATTTGTCTGCTGTATGCTGCCTTAGCCAATAGGCACATCATTAACCTGGTACTTATTTAAGTTTGAGTTTGGCTTTAGCTTCAATCTTTTCACTGGTTCATCTCTCTTATTAGTTACAACTATAAAATAGAAACCATAATATGCTAATTTCCTGATGAAACAAATAGTTAATGTAAAATTAAAGTATATTGGAGCAGAGGGATAATTTTGATGAATAAAATATGATAACTGGAGAATAAATGAGATATTTCTCTCTTTGTCAAAGCTAGTTTCCCCAGAACATGCACGCACATGGAGAAAATATAAAAGAAGTTTGCTGTCGTTACTCAGAATTTGTTAAAATACAGCTTATTGCTAAATGTAGTAAGTAGCACAAGAAAAGTAATGGCTAAGATGCCCAGAACATGAGAGCCATCTGGGGTCATGCTAACCAATGTTACCACTACAGATACTAAGCGAAAACTGTGATTCAACATCTCTTGTGAAAGCAGGTCTTAAACCTTGCATCATCAGAGTCTTCTGCTCTTCGATATGGCTCTGGGGCTGGGGAAGGCTGTGCTTCAACTCTGCCCAGCAAGGCTGTGTCTGCAGGTTCCCACAGTGAGGGCAACCTCACTGCAGGTCCCCATCCCTGTCCTCACTGGGGTCCCCTGAGTGGTCCCCACTGCTATGTCACTGATGCAGCTCTGATATCTCTCCAAAGAGCACTTGAGATCCTCCTGGTCTCTCCCTTTCAGTTGGGATTTAAAGCCTGACCTCTGTGCACTGTAATCTTCTGGTGACTCCACCTTGGTGACCTACCTTTCACTGCCCTTCAGCATCCACACTGGTCTTGCTGCATCAGCTTAATTAGACAAGCTTGCACTCATGGAACCAGGTGAGAGAGGTGCAGGAAGCTCAGCAGAGGTCACACCAAGGGTGTGAGAAACAGAGGTGACAGCCATGGCCTACAGCCATGTTAGACCGCACCTCAGGAGACTCAGGGTCACCTCTTTTCTGTATCATAGGGACATTCACAATCCCATGCTCATTATCAATACTTGGTATGTCTCAGACATTCTCCCACATACTAAGAACACAGCCAAGCTGCTAATGGCTGCTAATATCAACCTCTGTTTTCCTCTTTCCATCACTAGTCTTCCGTCCCTTTCATGTAATCACAAAACCCCTTTACCTCCAGATAAGGGATGACCAACAGTGGGCTATGAACTTCTGGATATGCATAACCACCTTCATCTTCTGTGAGACAAGCTGGCACTGACTCAGAAAAAAAGCATTTTTGTTTCCCTATATCCCCACAAGCTCTCTGTCCCACTCTTCAAACAACGGTCAACATCTCATAGGAAATGTTTATTCCAGATTCATGGTACAAAGATCCAGTGTTGTCAAGTCCTGTTGTGTATGGAGGCATCCGTGGTCATACTTGTATTTTGGTGCTGAGCTCCATGCTAGTTGCATTGACATTCTGATAATTACATTGGTAATGTAGAGCTAACAGATCAGCTGAGGCTACTACCATCATACAGCTCATGCAAGGCCATCTGCTGGCTGGTCTCTCCAGTGTGTTTGCTACTTGTGATGTCTCAGCCATGTTGACACCATTCAGAAGCAATGGTTTGCCCAGCTGGGCCAAGGCTACTGGTGAAACATACATTTTATTTCTGTGGCATTTTTGTCCAGTTCTCTACAGGATCTCACAAATGTGTCATCTGGGAAAAATGACCTGTCTTAAAGAGAAGCATGTCCCAAGTTCTCTAGATGGTTTCCCACACAAGGGGCAGAACATAGGAGGGGATACCTGCAACCTGTTGAGGAATTAGTATGGTCTTTTTCTGAGAATACTGAGTCAGGAGACCAGGCCCTCATTGCAACACCAGAAATTAAATTGCTTTTAGCCAAAATCAATTATTATTGAGATACACAGTACAAATAAAATTTATTGTCCTCAAAGAAGAGGGCCAGTTGGCATAAAGTAAAGCTAGAAAGCCACTCCACATCTAATAGCACTCAAGGGACTGTCTGCCACATTGCAAGATTAAAAGAACAACAAGCAATAATCTAAATGAAGATTTACATACAAACTGTCCCTCCTTCTGGGACAAATCGCATTAGTCAGATCCCAAAGTTAGAAGTTATTACACGTTATTTCCATAAAGGCCACCCTTGACTAACTGAATAGCCTTTTAACACCACATATGAAAACTGTATGAACTGTAATAAGCTGATCAAGACATTAACTTTTTACAGAGAGCTCCAAGTTTTCCAAATCAGATTTTTTTTTTTTTTTAAAAATCTTGCTTTGCTGTTGTTTTGTGAACTCTTCATTTACATGTATAATGTCCATTTTGGTTCCTGGATCAATGAAAACTCTGCCATAGGGGATTATCTTGATCAAGAAAAAAAAAAAAAAAGAGAGAATAAGTAGATGTACCTCTTCCCTCTTTTGTACAAAATATAAATTTGTTGCGGGAGGTCCACGTGAATCAGCAATTTAACACCCCACCGTGGCACCACCCTCTGGAGTTTTTGCAGCAGTGGCTGAGCCCACGGGACTAAGGAACAGTGTGGGAATGTTGCAGTGGGTTTGAAACCTTATAAAATAATTAAAGTTCCACCACATTTCCCTTTCAGCCTCAGTATTACATTTCCAAAGTGGAAACACCCATGCAACCGTCAGTAGAACTAATACTTACTACTCACTATTGACAATCCCTCTCAGGGAGATTAGGCATCTTACAATACAGTATCTACAGTTTAGACTCTAGACCCCATATTGTTCTGGCTTTTCTTTATATCAAAACCAAGATCTCCTCTAACTCTGTTTTTCCTTGTTCACTATCAGACTTTTCATTTGCTTTGTCCTTTGTGTGTCTCCTGCTACAGAGTTCTCAGGTGGAGGCCTTTGCCAGCTGTTGCGCTCCTCAACAAAATTATCCTGAATAAGGAGGTTCTCCTGCTTTCTTCTAAGCAGAGTTCAACTGTTCCAGAACATACCAGCCTTCCCCAGATCATACTGCATTACATCTTACTCACTGATTCACCCTCTTCCACCTCCTTCCACTCAAAAATATTTGAGGCAGAGTGTCTTTAAGTTCAGTGTAAACCATATATACTGTTAGTATCACCTCCTGCCTCTGTGGAGGGAAAACAAAAATAAAAACAACACAGCACTGATTTCTTTTATCTTCCTCACGTGCATCCTCCTCCTAAAGTTGGTTAAGTGGTTACATGACAGTGTTTATCTCTGTTCTGCCACAGATAACGGAATGCCCTAGTTACCTTGGTGCTTTCCACATAGCATCCCCCTTCCAGCTTCCACTGGCCATCTGTCCTCTAATACCCACTCTTACTTCACATGGAAAGGATTATTTCCAACAGCAATCTAGCATACTCTTCTCTTTTGCTCCCTCTTTATCTCTGTCTCTCTTCAGAGAACTGACGGCTGAATCATCCTTTACACTGGGGATAAAAATAATTATGGAAGGGCTAGGAAGCTCCATGAGTTTCAACTTGCAGAGTTTCTGTTGGGTTTGCCCATCAAGGGGCGGGGGAGGGAGGACAGGGTGTGGTTTTACCCGTAAGCTAAAAATACAAAAGGCAAACAGTGGTTCCAATAAGTGTAAACTACACATTGTACCCAGTGTTATTATTCTGTATTGGTTTACAACCTGCCTTTCATGAGGATATGATAGTGATGACTTCACTTCACCCATCACTAATACCGTGGGAATCGGTAACCATTTCAGCTGATGGCAAAGATAACTTGGGTCCAGGCAGAAAAGAGAAATTACTTATCCAGCCAAAAAGAATGGGGTTCCTACTATTTCAGGACAAGATTAAAGCCTGGAATTGGAATCAAATCTTTGTGGTCAGGGAGAATCTGGACACAGCCATGACTGAAAGGCAAAGAAGCAGACAGCGTGGCCCAGCAGGTGCCAACCAGCCTGCTGGCTTAGGCTGGGCTGCAGACTTGGCAAGAACATCAAGGGCTCAGGAGTAGGAGGAAGACAGAAGTCCAAACCTGGGGTGGGGGCTGTCATAAGGAGTCTGAGAACCTCTCTAAGGGTGGGAGAGGAGGCTCAAGTGGCGAGGCCGTCTTGGGGTGGAGACTGCCACTGTGGGAGATGTGTCCGTTCAGGGAATGTAATATTCTGTAGTTTCCAGGAATTAGGGATGCTATTTTGAACTTGGACAATTAGTCCTTGGGAGCCTGTTTTTCACTGGTGTTAATTTCATTGCTTGTTTAGAGACAAGAAATATTTACCTCAAATTTTTTTTTTAACAGTGTTGTGCAAAAGTCTTTAAGGACTAGAACAACTCGATACCCTAGGAAACAGAAAATATCACACTGGATTGAATTGATTAAAACAAAAAAGGAAAAAATCTCACAATTACATTTTTAAGAACTCTGCCATATTGCATAATTTGTGAAAAACTACCAATATCAACTTTCAGTCTCATATTTCCTCTGTATCGAGTTGTTCTGAAACTTATTTTATGGATCTAAAAAAGCAGCAGGGAAGGCAACTTAAGTATGATGTTGTTTTTACATGTTGTTTGTAGGAAGATCTTCCTTCTGTAGGAACCTTATAATTAAACTGAACAAGTAGTCTCATTGTGACAGAGACAGACCTAAACAATTTTTTAAAATATTAATTTCTCTGTCTTCAATTAGTCCAGACTGTTGTCATCAAGATGATCTTTCCTACCTGGTCCTCTGACTATGTCATCTCCCTTTTTATAGTCTCTGAGTCACTTAACTCAATCTCTTATAAGTTTCATCTCATATTCATTTTTTCTTATGATTGTTTTTAAGGTTATAAGCCACACAATCTCTGCTTATGTTCTGAACTAATTCCTTTTCACACTTACTCATTACAAGCTTCCCTGCTTTGCTGATGGCTCCAGCTTTTATCTCCAAATCCCCTTCTCATCTCACAAATGCTTCCATCGTTTCTTCCACTCAACACTTAGGCTGAAAGAGCTCTCACAACGTACCTTTGTCAGCTTTCCCCCTCATCTGAATTGCTCCAGAATTCCAATTTCTACAAAATCACATAGGAATAGTAATACTTTCACAATTAAAAAAGACTGTCTTATGTCACTAGGGCATATAAAACAGTGACCACATGAGTATGTGCAGCACAAATTTGTGTGACCTGTCCAACCTCTTTCCTATCTTATAGTGCAGCCATATTAGATATTCAGGTCCTGTGTACAGACTGTAACATCTTCAGTGCAAATATAAATCATTGATTTTTCCAGGATGCTTTTAGATTAGTACTGGACAAACAACAGTAATAGTGCATTGTGTGCAGACATTTTTTGTAAACTGATCATTTTAAATCCAACAATAATTCATTGTCAATGATGCTGACAGCAAGATCAGTAGATAAATCAAGACCCTGCTCTACAATGTCCTCATGTTTTGGAAAAAAGTTGGGTTTTTTTAATTAACAAATGCAAGTTAAAGAGAAAAACATGAAGTGATTGGAAATAGTTACGTTTGTAATCATCTGCCTATTCAGATGTGTTAAGTAGGTCAAGTGTGTTCTTTTTACATAGGTTTTGAAAGCCACATGCTGTTAGAGGACAAAACAAATGAGTACGATGCAACCTCCTGAGTCCTTTATAACACTATGTGAAAATATAAGCCATCTGCAAAAAGATGAGAAAAAAATCAGAAAGTAAATAAGAAATCAATCCAACAAAAAGTTTTTAAAAGTTGCTTCAGAGAGGCTTAGAAGGCTGATATACTAACAGAAGTGAGCAGGGTGTGTGTGTGAAGTAAGTAAACATAGTAGTGTGGTAGGCTGCAAAGGCTCCTGGGGGCAGCAAGCCAAATGGTACAACATCAAATGGTACAACATTTCAAATATCACAGTTTTGACTTGTGTGCACAGCCAAATAGCCAGGATATCCGTATGAGGAAGACTGCAAAAAATTAATAATCTTTTTTTTAGAATTTTAAAGTACATTCTATAACAGGACTCTTTAAAGCTCTGAAAAAAAATATTTTACTAAAGATTATGGGTAAAATTCAGGCTCCATAGAAGTCAGTGGTTATAAGTTTACACAATATTTGTTCTACTTCTTACCAAATCGTAGATCAGTCTTTCAATTTCAGGAATTGTGTTGTATTTCTGTTTTCTGAATGTTATACATTTTGGTGCTCACAGTGTGTTGTTTGAAACAGAAGATGTAATTCATCTGCTAATTGGAGCATATATATTACCTTTATATTCAAAACTGTGAAAACATTTTTGCACAGACTGTGCCAGTATTTTTGCAAATTGTTGAAAGATGAAATATATGTAGGATACGTCAGCCGATGGTTGTGGTTTGGGTAAAACATTTTATAAAAGTGTTCTTTTTTCCAAATAAAATATGTTTCAGATTTTAGTTACAGAAAAATAATATATATGATAAATGGCACCTATTTTTAGCTTGCATTTACATTTGTTCCAGAACACTTTTTTGTAAAAAGATATATAATCCTGATCCCTTTTTTCTTCTTTACTGTTGTAAATGGATACAAGAAGAATTTTAGCTAGTTTTATATGTTATATGTAGAGTGGCCTTTCTTGATGATCTTCTTAAACAGCTCTTCTAAAAAAGATGTTATGGAAAAAACTCTCCATCTTCAGAAAAATAGAAATAATTTGTGTCATCCTAGTCATTATTACAAAAATGATCAGAACACCAATCTTATGACTCAGCTATTCCTAAATAAAATAAAATAAAATAAAATAAAATAAAATAAAATAAAATAATTTTTAAAAGGTAAATAGAAGATAAATATCAGAGGAGTAAAAAAGGTAGACAGCAGCAATACTCTGATATCACTAGAAATAATTATCACTCAAGATATTTCATTTCCATTAAGCTTTTTCATACATATGCAGCTGAAAAATGCAGTAACTTTATTATTTTCAATGTACAGAGTAATGCAATAAAGATTAATCTCAAATCTTGGACTGAGGTCTGAACTGACCAGTCTAAGTTAATGTTTTAATCAGAATAGCTAGGCTCTCCTGCAGATCCCGCCAAAGAAAGGATTTCCCATAAAAGAACCAGACATAATAAAAGAAAATTACTTTAAATTACACTGATCTTCCCTCTGACTCATTCTGGGATGCTTTCTAACAAGCCAGGACAAATCTGCAAGAAAACCCAAATAAATATTTGTTGTCAGATTTAATATCTAGTAGATACTGTTTCTAAAGAAACTAAGTTATTTAAGTTGCATAGATTGCAGTGTAATTCTCTGAAGAAGACATGTTTAAGATAAGTGGATGTAAAGGTAATGGTGTAAAACAAAATTAAGAAAGAACAAATTAATAAGGAGAATTACTGTGTCACATTAAGAACTGGACCACAGAAATACCTTGGTGATTGCTAAGAGTGGTAATCCCATGGCTAAGAAAGGAACTTGTTGTCTAAAATTAAGGGTCTCTTAAAAAGTAGTGTCTTACTTGCTGATGAACACTATAAACTTGTAAACTAGCAGTTGCCCTTTAGACTTTCAGACAAGCATTTTAAAATAAGTTATTATGCATGTACCACTAAAATATCTCACTGAATTTGTTACCCATACCCAGGGAATCAAAATTAAAGTTTCTTAAAAACAATGTAAGCTGTCAGACATTGAGGCCATCAAATATGAAAAACTTAATTCCATGTATGCAAGGTAGTGCTCCCTTGATGTAAATATCCTGATTTTATACTGAATTAAAGCATGGTACTATAAGAAAATACCCCGTTCTTGGTTTTGTTTAACTTTTTTGATATAATTTACCATGATAATTTGAGGCAATCACTTCCGTTTTATTGCTGAGATAAAACAGCAACTAGACATTTGAGGAAAACAGCAATGTTACTTTTTTGAAGCAAGCATACTGAATTTGGTAAAACATCCCGAATCACCTGGCATTTTCCCTTAAATATTTCAACAGCAAATATGTCTTGATGTTAGCATTAATGAAAATGGCTCAACAGCTGAGACTAGCATATTACCCAGTCATTAGATTGTTTTTGTACCTGAGACAATGAGAGAGACATGGGAACACATCTTGGGAAAAAGAATTGGATTCAGGAATGAGACACAGAATATGGCTAAAAGGCTCTGTTAAAATGCCCACTTACCATTCTCAGCTTTCATAGAGCCTTCAAGGGAAACCCATTATGTGCACTGTTTAATTGGCTAAGGACACTGTTAGGCTATTTGGCCAGTACAGACTTACTGTAATAAACAGTGCGCTTAAAGAGGTCAGCTCGCCCAGCGATGTCTTGAGAAGAGATACTGACTCTGCATTTTTAAGAAGTCATTTATTTGCAGGGGAGCTGATTAAACCAGCCAGGCATTGTATGTCCTCTGTCTCTGGGAAAGACGGCAATAGATTTTTTAATAAATATGTAATATTTACTGAGCTGTATGAATATTCAGAAGCCAAGGTGTTTAAATTCTGATTATCTTTTGTAACTGCTTACCAACTCCAGAGTTTTAAAGTTTGTCAGCATTTCTGATTCACTGGGCTGGTAGAGCACAACACTAAATCTAAAGACATCCTTCCAACTATTGTTAGTTTATAATGATATTATTTGAGCTATCAGGTATCGGTGGATGGCTGTCTGCACACGGAATTCACTTATATACACATTTATACATGGATCGATATGTTTATTAATAATTAGTGTATAACACAGCACAAAATTCCATTGAAATGCACCAATTTTTTTTTCTGAAATATGGAGAGCAGGCTGTGAGATGTGCTGGGATGGCAATGGCAGGACTGCAGGAAGGCAGCCCACCTGTTAACAGTGTGCAGTTCACTCAAGGGCAAATGGAAGCAATTGCGCTGTCCTCCTGTGTCCCTGCTGGAGCTCATTTCTGCCTCAGCATCAAGGTACCTTTTAAGCCTGTTTCATCTATATTCCTAAAATTAATTTTTTGGCCACGCAACTGGAGGATGCAATTCATTGCCTGATGATGTCCAGGAGACCCAGAATGTCTGGAGAAAGCAGACAAAGCCAGGGCTTAGCCTGGGCTCCCGCGAGCAGACCAGTTGCTGTTAGGCAAAACCTACCGACCTTCAGCGAGGATGGGAACACTTGTCTGCAGCATCCACCACAGTGGTGCGACCACACGTGTGGCTGGGGAAAGGAGGGTACAGACCCACTGCGGCGGCAGCTGCTGGTGTTTCATGCGAGGGTTGACTCAGGAGTGCCACAGCGCGGGTGCCCTGGTGCCAGCCCGCCCGGTTGGTGTGGGGAGGTGACCCTGCTGCCTGGGCTGCGGGCAGCTGGGGGTCTCTGAGCACGGCACGGAGTGTGGATTCAAGCACTAGGGGAGCGTAACTGATGAAAATGTGGCAATTAGTTATTTAGGCACTGAAGGATTAAGGAGCAACTGGCAAGGAAATTGGAGGTTCTGCCTTTTGGAGGTAGGCATGGCAGCGAGGGGTCGAAATGATTTTGTGGTTCTGGCCCTTGGGGCCTGTCTAAAGTTGCTGTTCTATTAATTATGCAGTTTTTTACAGGTATACAGAAGATGAGAGAGTTTGGCATTTTCTTGCCTGCCCTGCCAGCATTTATTCTTTGACAAGACCAGCCTTGTGTAAACAGTCTGAGCCCAATGGTATTTGCTTAACATTTTAATTGGGAAGTATTTTAAAGGGAGGGAGCTCGAGGTGTCCTTTGTTTTCTGCCTGGTGGTTTCCCATGTTTCTCATGAAAGGGAACAGACTCAGCTCTTTTGTCTATTCTCTGTTTTCTTGCGCTAGCATATTAATAAGACATCAGAAGGCACTTAGCTATTTGTAACAATCCACCATATAGCCATCTTTGTGGTGAGGGCAGGCCTGCCGTCTCTTGCTCTAATCATGCCATAACTGTGAAAGGCATTGCTAAAGCAGACTGTTATATTACCTACAAATCTGTCATTTTCTTAACAGCCAGGAATAATTGTGTACATGTATCTTTCCATTTTTGGGAAAACGGTGAGAAACATGTGTTCTGCCACAACAAAACCGAGGGTAACTTCATCTTATTATTTTTTTTATACACCATTTTCATCTTGAAGTTGGTGCTTAAACATTTGCAAGGGAGATCCTCAGGTGGAATTGTTATTTTTCTGAATTGCTGTTGTTGCTAAGGCAGACAGACACACTGCTTGTTGAAAGCAGTGTTTCAATCAGGGCGCTTGGCCCCTCCGGGAGGTGCTTGGCATGTTCGGAGCAGAGATCCCCACTTCCCGCCGAGCCACATGTAGCTCCACTCCTGCTGGCTGGGCCATGGGAGAAGCTCCCTTTCCGTACACCCTGTACTGGCTGTTGGCTGCAGACAGCAGAGGCAGGAGCGTGAATCTCAGCTGTGCAAGCACAGTGTCCCCAGTGCACAGCAAGCGGGTGGACACCGCTAATTGGACAAGTCCACTGCCGCACGGGGCTGCCAGCTGGCAGGCACACCACCTCCCCGTGTCAGCCTTACATGCTGGAAGGTTAATTCCCCCAGCGCCAAGCAGGTGTTTTGTAGAAGGCTCAGCTGGGATTTCCTAAGAGCTCAGCAGATCCATGCCTGAAGTGAGAGTTACAAACACTGGGATCATTGCTTGGGTCTGCAGGAAAGGAGTTATTTTCACTTTCTCACGCTCAGCCTTCTTTGAAGGGGCTGCAGAAACTGGGGTCAAATTCTGCCTCATCCCTAGACAATTTGACCTGGTGTGCAAGAGCTGCGAAGACACAGCCTCCTGCTAATCATACAATTACAAATGCCTCTTTTCTTTATCTTAAGCAGAACAATTATATTCTATGGATATCTTTATTGCCTCTGATAAGAAAGATTATGTTTTCATGTACAACATGTTGCAAGTGTTTTACAAAGCTCTCAGAACTAAAACCTGTGGGGGAAAAAAATCCTCAGCCGATGTAAATCAATGTAGTTGCGCCAAAGTCAGCTCCGGACCTATCCCTCTATATCTTTATAGCTCAATATCTCAGTATCTTTATAGCCCACTGTACCTGCATAAAGGGCAAACATACTGAAAAAAATATGGATCTTTGCCTTCCAAAAGACGACTAGTAACTGTCAGAAGAAATTCTCTGTAAGCTAAAAATTCAACTGAAGTTAAATAAGAATTTTAAAGCAAAACCTGAAGAATTACTGGAGATATTTTTCTGATTACTGAAAAAAAAAATCTGCTCTTACTTTACTGGAGGAACTTTTGCTTAAGAGCTTGGATCAGAATGGCCTGGAACATTTTTAAGGTTCACAAAGGGTTTGGAAGAAGTGTTTCTAAACTTCTTGACTTTGTGGGGGGAAATTTAGAACTAGGTCATTAACAGATTTGTTGCTCTATGGAGGGCACCAGAAGTGTGTTTGGCCCATCTAGCCAGTATGTTAAGGAGCAGAGGACTTGCTAGAGACCCATCATGTACCTTACATGAGAATGTTTTATGAAATGATCTTACTAATTTACATCCAAAGCTCTTTGTCCAGGCAAACTTTACAGTTCCAAATCCTGATCCTCCAGTGCCTTGCATTTTGAATCATATGTTAAATTTTAGCTAAGCATATGCAAAAACGGTGTACAAGTTACTCATGCTAGTGTAAACAGAGGACTACATTTTACATCCTATGTATTTGACTCTTACAAATTCTAATGAATGGATGTGAAGAAGATGTGAAGCAACAAAGGATCAGAACTCTTACTTCTGATAGTCAGCTTTCTCCAGCATGACTGTAACACCAATTTTTGAAATCTTTCATACAGCCAGGAAGAGGAAAAACCGACTTCATAACTCGGCAACAGAAACTACATGAAGGCTGTTTAGAAAGTAAAAGGGGTTAACTTAGCATGTGCTTAAATGTTGTGTTTAAAGCTAAATACATTCTTGAAGGCATCACTGAATCCATAGTGAGGAAATAATGAGACACAATTATTAAAATGGAAACCTTTTTTTATATTTTAAATAATTTTGTCTCATCATTTCTTAAGTACAGTTTCAATGACGCACTTGAAAAGCAGTTAACTTTTGAGAGGTGTCTTCTGGAAAGGCATATGGAAACTCCCAATTTTTTTTTTTTTTTCTCACATGTTTAAATAGTATTTTTCTTTCCATTTAATGTCAAAACCCCTCATTCTGCTGCACACTGAATACATGAAATGTATGGATGTTCTTGGATGTTCTTCTTTTCTATTTTATCATCATGCTACTTTGGCATTACCTTCCCATAGACATGCTTTTTTTTTTACTAAACTCAGCACTGAGCTCCCCCAGATCTTCCCTTATTTTCCAATTAAAAAGCAAAGGTCATATTAAACTGATTCTTGCATATCACTTTCTGGGAAAGGTACTTTAAACAAAGCATGAGTTTATCCTCAGAGTGGAAAGATCCTCCCCACAGAGCACTCAATTGTGGTATGCCAGGTACTTTGACATGTAAATGGAACACCACAGGCATTAAATAATTGGGTCAGATATCTTCAAGATCTTTATTCTACTGTCAAACACAATTTAGATCAGATAATTTCCAAAGTTAAAAGAACTTGCTCTGGCTCCCATTAAAATCAAGAGCAAAATTCCCCATTGGTAGCACTCTGGGCAGACCGAAACCTAAAGATATTATTTCATATTCCATTATTTGGTCTTCTCTCACACTTTTTGAAATGGATAAAATGTTATTCCCATAATATTTTTAAATTCCCTGATTGATTCTTGAATTTGCTACTGATTCCTTTAATCTCCTACTTTCCTTCAGTAGCAAATTTTGTTGCAGATCCTGCAAACTCTTAATACAAGCAACTGATCCTCTTAATCCTATAACATATTGTTGGAAATTAGCAAGGCCTTTGGAGAAATAAAAGGCAAGATCACAGTGTCATACCTGCTCATAAAGATCACTGCCCTGCAAACACATGATAATGACTGTGCATAGAGCAATTTCATTGACTTCAGAGCTTTGATGCTACAATTTACTTCATGTACTTGGAGCCACTTTGAATATATTGGGTTTCCTCACAAGTCCATGAATAATAAGGATTGGGGCATAAGATGACTTCTTAAGGAGTAATAAATCAGTGGCATTAAATATGAGAAGTTTGCTCTTTGCAAATCTCCTTTGAAGTGTAAATGTTTGGGCATCATTTTGTTACTAGCCTATTTTGTTCTCCCAAGCTCAGCTGATGTGATAACATTGAGTTTTAATAGAATGACTAAAAGTAGAGAAAAGCTTAGCAAATATTTCAAGAAGTTGAAAGTTATTTTCATGCTATTGTGAATACTGAAAATCCTATTGTTTTTTAATTTTTCCTTTTCTTTTTTTTTTTTTTTAAATAAACATGTCAAAGCTAGAAAATTCACAGACTTCTGAAATAAATATATTAACCTAAAACAATCACAAAGTGTATTGTAGCAGTATGGCAGTAACATCACTTTTCAAGAGCTAGGACGAAATACTCAATGTATCTCAAAATAAACAGCAGTCACTTTCTATTTAACATTCATATTAGGGATTCACAGAAAGACCTGTTTCAGTAAAAAAAAAAACCAAAACGGATTAGGAAGAAAAGCCTTGCATGTAAAAAATTTAATACTGTCTCTACCCTGGGTTATGCCATTTTCTCACTGCTGTTTTAGATTTTTTGCTATGATTTTGAATAGTAGAATAAAGGGCTGAATTAAATATGTGATGATAATAATAACAGGTAATTGTATATAATTTCAGAAGTATTCTATCAGAAAAACTATAAAAATACTTTCTTTTAAAAAATATTATGATGGACTATTATTTTAAAACTATCACTTTAATTACTTTTTACTTTGATCATTAATTATATCAGATCAAGCTCTCCACGTAATTAACTCTGTTGAAGAAGCAGTTTTAAATTTTGCACTAGTATAGCTGAGCATGTAATGTACCCCAACATTATTTTCCTCTGAAATTCAAGCACATTTTAGCTTTTAATTTTTACAACATTTACGGCACTGCTGAATACTTATGCAGACAAGATTTTATATTCTGTTGAGGAAAAGTGTCAATTTTGTGTAAACTAAATTATGCATGTTAAGTTTTGGAACCATTTTTTTTTTTTTTTTTTGAATGATACAATGCTCACATTAAATATAGATTGACCCTGGGAGGAAGTAGCATGAGCCAGTGATTTTTCTGTGTTGTGGGAACTAGAAGACCTGGGTCTGTTTCCAATTCTGCCACTTAATCGTTATATCACCTTGAACAAAGTTCCTCTAACAAAGTCAAATTTAAGTGCTTCAAGTTATACGTCCAGCTTCATATTCAAGCACCTAAATATGCAGATATTTACAAATGAGGGAGTTAAAATATACAGTCAGGCTATTCAGTTTGATATCTTAATAAGAATTTTGGTACACAATGTCAGGCTTTCAAATTTCAAAAACTTGTCCTGAACTTTTTTATGCCATCTGCAAAGTAATAACAAGTTTTACCAAGTGGAAAGAGGTCACTGTGAAACAAGGGACATCATTTCATGAAGGATGTTCTTGACATTTTCAAATCTTCAGAGAACATCTGTAACACATAGAAAAAGTCACTGTTATTATTACTACATATGAACATTGCAATGATGCTCTCTTTGCGAAACATTTCTATCCGTAGCAGGATGAAGCAGTTCCCCATAAACTAGAATCTGGGAAGTTATCAGAAGAGAATATCCTGCATGAAACTTTGCTTTGGAAAATGGCTCAGAAATAAGAGAGAGGATATGGAAGGAGGACAGGAAATTTGAGCAGTTGTTCCAGTACTTGAAGTTGCAGTTCCTAAAGGGGTCCTACAAGAAAGCTGGAGACGGACTTCTTACAAACGTGTGTAGTGATAGGACAAGGGGGAATGGCTTTAAACTAAAAGGGGGGAGATTTAGATTAGGAAGAAATTCTTTACTCTGAGGGTGTTGAAGCACTGGCACAGGTTGCCCAGAGAAGCTGTGGATGCCCCATCCCTGGAAGTGTTCAAGGCCAGGCTGGATGGGGCTCTGAGCAACCTGGTCTGGTGGAAGCTTTTCCTGCCCCTGGCAGGGGGGTTGGAACTAGGTGATCTTTAAGGTCCTTTCCAGTCCAAACCATTCTATGATTCTATGATTGTGGGTAGGGGCTGGAGAAAAGCAAATGTCTGAAGTAGGATCAGGACAGAAGGAAGACTCAGAAAAAGACCTATATATATCTATCCCCCCCCCCCCCCCAAAAAAAAAAAAAAAAAAAACAAAACAACAAAACAAAACACAAAACCCCCAAAAAACCAAAAAAAACACCAACCCTTAAGTGGAAAAAGAAACCACAGAATTTCTTTTTTTCCCTCTGCTGGTGCAACAAAGCAATGGACACAACCACTCTATTTGCCAGACCTTACAAAGGAGCAGTTTCTGGACTAAATGGAAAAATCTAAATCCCTCATGAGAGAGGAAAAGGGAATCTGAGGGAGAATCTCCCAACAGCCAGGGCAACCTGGTGTTCCCCTGCTTCTAACCCAAGCTACACTCTGTCACAGAGAGGATACAGCCCTGAAGCATCACAGTACAGAGGGACATGGAGTTATGGATTGCAGGCAACTGTTGGAATATGGTTCTAATTCGAAAAAACCCTTTCATTCAACTAGACTGCACCAGGATAACAAAGCCATGTGGTTATGCTACTATATCAGGATGAGAACAGATTGAACCTGTTAAACATATGATCAGTCCGTCTGCGAACAGAAAGTGTTGTTCTCCCAACCCCCAGTTTGATTTCTACATTCACTATGCCCTGTTCTGCCCTAAACACATGTCAGCCCATGCTTGAGTGCTCATTTCAACACCGGTGTTGTGTGAGCAGCTGTGCTCACATCTGTTGACAATGAAGGGATTTGAGTTGTCGAGGTGCCATACTCCTTTGCTTTCAGTCTGCCTGTAACGAGGACCACAGCCAAGATGAATTCTCTTCTAGATCACTTTGTTTGGGAATTAAACACTGCAGCACTTATGTTACCGCTCTGCTATGCCATTTGTCTGTGCCTCTGTGACTGCTTGCTTCCACTCTTGCGAGGACATAGCCCTGAACTTACAATCCTACACTGAATCCATTATGCTTTTCTATTACAAATCTCAAAAACCCAGATACTGACAGGAACAGAACTCTTCTTTCCATGATACTGTGTCAGCTGGTGCATACCCAGCTTTTCTCCTCTTTTTTTTTGCTTACCTTGTGTTACATGTCCTATGTGCTTTTGTCTCCCTCCTCTGCTATCAGTGCTCTGAAGGCCAGACAAGTAGTCCAGATCATCAAAAGTAGTACAGATTCAGAAGGGCTACTGTCTGCAATCAGCAGAAGAGAAATCCAGTGTTCCAGGGCCTGGGGTATATAAATCATTAAGCTGTTGGTGTAAGCTGTGGATATCACACTAAATAACATCTGCTCAGCTCCAGTCTTACTGTTCTGCAGCCAGGAAGCCCTAATTCTAAATGTGGGAAGATGCCCCCCTTTCTAAATCAAACTACTTTCATGAGTCATGTCAAATTCAGGCAAAACAGTAAAGGAATCTGAAGCTTAGCCATCTTGATACAAAACCATTGACTGTTCAGCATACCTAAACTTATGTATCTTTCAAAAAGTAAGATGAAGATTCGTTTTACACACCATCTTCAACTGAACTGAATTTCCAGTCTGTTAAACCATATACATCTTCAGAATGGATTTCAAGGAGATGATGCAAGGACAAAACATGTTAACAATTCAAGATTTTACTTTCATGCATCAGGATTAGCTACACATTTATGACCACTTATACAAACTTCACGATGGGCATCTGTTCAAGTATATAGCTCACCATTACGTATAACAAATTCAGTTTCTTAAAAAACATTCAAATATTATCCAAGGTAAAATGCAAATTGTCAGAGTTACCTTGCTTTCTAGGATCTAAAGTGAACCTTGCGTGCTAACGTGCCTTCCCCTCTCTACCATCTCCCCCACTGCACACACAAACACACACCTATTTCCTACCCTGGATAACATTCAAGAATATAAAAGTAGGAATAATAACTCATAGTCTCCTTCTAGCATGGATAAACTGAATAATTTATGGGTTGCTTATTGGACTGCTTTATTCATAAGTGGGTGGGGTGTGACTTACAAAGGAGGTGCTCAGCCAATGCTAAGTCAAGGTGAATCATAGATCTGATTTTGAAAGTGATGGTGGTGTGGTCATTTTTGTCTCCTGATGCAATTCATTTCCTGGTTTAGGCCACACAACGCTGTGAGTATCAGGAAGCTGAACTGGTAATATATTTGCCAAGGAGCAAGACCTGTTTTCATAAGCAGGTTGGTCATCTGCATTTTGCACCAAAGACAATACCTATTTGTGGGTATTAGATAAATAATTACTTTTATATATATTTATCTCTCCCTCATCAGATACATAACTCTTGTATCTGTGCATATTTTCTGAACCTAAGCCACATCCTGGTAACAACCTTATGTTTACTGTACTTTAATTGTGGTTCCATAGTGTGCTTGACTTCTTTCTTCCAGCAATGGGATCCTCATCTATGACTGTGTTGTCATAGGCAGTAAAACTAATTAGTGAAGTATTATTATCTGGTAGGCACATTATTCTACTATTAGCTTTTAAGAAAACATGCTACACCATTTCAAGGTGATGGGTCCTGGGACCACCTCTGCGGTCTGAGCTAGCACAACACCTAGGGTAATGGGGTCTGGCTTTCCCAGTTGGCATTGTAACACAAATGAGAAAGTGATGATAGTAAAATGGTAGGACTGAAAAGTTCCAACTGCCAGGTGATCAGAGCTGAAATTAACTCCAAAGCTCATTGACAAAGAAAAGCCTGGAGTTACAATGTATAATAAGTGAATAGGAGAGAATCAAGCTCTTAATTTGTAATGCATGAACAATGAAAATTTGATTAAATGAAAGCTCCTGCTACTAGGTTTCGGCTTTAAAATGATTGCTCCAGAGGGTTAGGGTAGACAGGGTAGCTCATAATTAGTATACTAGAAAAATAATGCAAATAAATAAACAACTTTCTCAAAGGCAAAAATCCCAGTATTACATAACTGATGGTTAGGAATGACTCCTGGCTGGAAAGCTCTTTGCAAAGTTTCATACTCATTATCCTTGAGGCAAAGAGAATTAAAATAAAGCAGAAAAGAGAGCCTCAAGAAGACTTCAGTGCAGACAGCACAGACTCAATTTCCATCTAAAGTAATGGTGTGAGCAATCTCACACCATTACTCCCAACTCCAATAAGTTCATTGTGCCCACATTACTGCCTACAAGATGCACACACAAAAGGAGAAACTAAGGTTTCTCTCCCTGCCCCATCTCGTTTGGATAATGGAGTTCACTATGATGGGAGTTTTCATGTCATGGATGAGCAGCCTAAGTGATAGAGAAATGAAAAGTCATCAGCAGCCAAAGGCATATGTTGGACTGACGCAGCATTACCACGCTAAGCCAGAGATACTTCAGGAAAGTAAAATCCTACTTCTACGACATATAGGTCCTGTAGGCATAGGCTGACGGGAAAACAAATTACTTCTTTTGTGCATTTGCTGCTATAAGTCATCTATGGAGGCTAGAGGGACACCTATTTAAGGAAGATTTAAAGGGAAAAGAAAGCCCAGACTGTCAACAGGCTGTCATGTAAGTTTTAACTGGTTCTTCTCTGCTTAAACAAAATAATGGCCTATATAAACAGAGCGAGGTATATAAACATCCTATATGTAGTACATTCAGTTGAATAAACAGTTTGCATACTAAGGTAAATGGCTTAGGTGTTTTAATGTGCTGGTGTGCTTTAGAACTCAAAAAGGAATGTGTATATTCAGGCTTTTCGATCAAAAATAAATATACCCAGGGACTGTGACTATTTTCTCCCTTGATCTACAAATCTTTTTTCACTGTTATCAATCAGTTTCACAAAGTTATACTTGATTGGTAAAAGCCTTTATTATTTTTTCATCAGGAGGTGACTGGAGATAATGATAGTATGGGGTTTTTTCTCCATGCTATGAAACAAAACAAGAACACTTAAGGTCTATCACAGAGGCAATGTCTTTCCCTGCTTTCTAGGAAAACTAAGCAAAATAAAGAAAAATGCCTCATGAGATACTTGCAATTTACCTAAAAAGAAAGAAGAAATTTGGTAGAAAATTGAATCTGGTAATTGATTCTTTGGTGTTACACATCAGCTGGGGCTGTGTCTACAGAATTTCATCACTGACTGCCTTTAAACTGTGCTGTTTCAACCTTGCTGTATGGCTCGTTACATTAAATACATTCTCTTCTCTATGTACAATAAGAAGGGAATCTCAGAAGAGGCCTTCCCTGTCATCAGCTAAATTAGGAAATGCAAATTGATTCCTAGGAGCCATGTTACAAAATTACGAGTTCTTTTAGAAATTCAGCATTCAAAGTACAGCTCTTTGTGTCACTAACTGCAGAGCCCATAAGCACAGTCAACAGGATTTAAAAAAAAAAAAAAAAAAGCCGGGGGCGGGGGTAAACCATGATGCTGCAGCACTTATTTCTCTCTTAATTACAGGTGTCGATGTCTCTGCCATCTGGCCTGTCTCATGACAAAGTCTCAACAGCCAGAGAGTGCAGAAATAAATAGACAATTAGTAAAATGCATTGACTGCGTGCGCTGCTGAGTAAGCAATTGTTGCCAGCACTAAAGCAGTTTCCTCACCCACAGATCCTAGAGTAATTTCTCCAATTGCTCTATTAACATGTAGGACTAGAATTTCCCTTCTGTCAAAGAGGGAACCAAATGGGAAGTTCAGGAGAACTAGTCGAGTCATCAAGAAGAGTTCAAGCCCAGACTAAGAGAAAGACTGTCACTTTCTCTGGTGCTCAAATAAGCTTTACCACCAGTTCCAGCAATTAATCTATAGCTAATTTATTTTCAACTCAGATACTTACACACTGTAGTACATCTGCATAATATCACTGCTTCGTAGCTGATAGTAGGGTAGAAAAATGTAGTATGGTAAACATTCAATTCTAGATTCACTCTGTCAAGTTTTAGGGTCCACAGTGGTGCCTTTGTTGGGAACTTAGGTCCTTCGTCTTTCTCTAGAGCAGGTGAAGAGGACCAGGTACCTCAAGAGAGGAAATCAGCTCAAATATAAGAGGAGTTGCCTCCAGAGGCAACGGCCTGTGAACACTGACCACCAAGTCCCAGTTGGATGACAAAAGCTCATAGGGTGGATCCAGAAAACCTGTTTGTGCAGCTGATGCTGTCTGTGTGCAGGGGTTGCTCACTGAAACATGGGGAGGGAAACAGAGATATGGATCATGCATCTCCAGGTAGAGTTGGGTGACCATCAATTTCTGAAATTTATGCTAACAAAAGCCCATGTCTGCAAACCCTCTGGACTTCACTGTGTATCCCTATAGCACCAATGAATGATGCTGGCCCATCGGTAAGCCAGAATAAATAGAGTATTTCAGATATGATTCTTCAAGCTGTACACTGAAACTATAGAAAACAGATTTTTTTGAAGAAGCTACTCTGACTCAAGCAACAGAATAATGCTGGTGACTTAGTTGTGTCTGATGTGGGACCAACAGTCCTCAGGTTGCTCTTCGCATAAACTCCAGTTTGTGGTTTCATCAAAACTTTGTTGGTTCATGTTTTCCCTTGCTATGATAAAGCACATCATCTGTTTTGAGATACGTTCATGAAACTTCCATTGACATCACTGGGAGTTGTACATGAGTAGCTGACACCAGGACTGGGGCCTTAAAAGTTTATGGTGCCCTGAGGAGGTTTTTTTATGTATTTTCCTCGGTTTCATCTGTGACTGCCCTGGGATACAGCTGCTCAACCAAACAACAAACATACTTCAGGAACTAGAACTGTTCATAAGACACTATCTAGTCCAAATAAAGGTGCCCTCAGGGCATGAAGCAAATATATGGAATTTACACAATATCCATGCATTTGCTTTCCATTACTAATGTTTTTTCTTACTTGTTCAGGGAATTGCCCTATTATGGAATTTATTCATGAAAATATTAAAGCAGAAATAAAGCATGGGATGAGGAGAGAGGGAAATATCAGGAAATATATAAAGATATTGATAAACTGTATAACAAACAGTTGTACAAATGATCACAATAAATCAGAAAATGCTTCTACATATCTCTTCATATGCTGACTAAAGAAAGATTGATTAAACATACAATATGCCAGAGAATATCATGAACATGACACCATTTTCCTCTTAAGTGGAGCAATCTGTTTCATGGTAAAAGATTGCAAGAAAATTGCATTAGATAGCTATTTAGTCCTGATAATAGATTAAAAGCTGTATCATATAACCAAAGCACTATCAGTCCAGTGTACAGCAGTATTGCAGTGGCAGTCACAGATGAGGGATGTGTCATTGTCAATCCCTTTCTGAGTTTCGAAATGGGAGCCCTCAGCTGCTACAGAGCCTTGAGCGACCATGTTGAGTTTTCTTCTTTTCTTCTCTGGGGTCATTAGGAATGTGACTCCCACCCAATCTTGCACTTACCTAAGAGGAAGGACTGTCATTACATCTTGATGCAGGTGAAACAACAAAAGGAAAACATCAAAAGTTGACATTCTTGAAATCTTACTGCCCAGATGTATCTTAAAGGGAAGTAAATGCAGTCCCAAATTCTATGATATGTTGGGGGCAATTGTAGGAGAATTTAGATTTTCTGCAGTGAGCTATCACAAGATTCAAAACCAAAAATGCCAATTTCAGACTCTGAGCCTGCTCACAAACCACATTATAGTTTACATAGTCGTGCTATAGCAAAGATGTTAGAGACTAATATGTTTGTAGGTATTAAAACAGGAATAAAATTAGTAAGAATCATTGACTGGACTATAAAAATTGTGGCTAGAAGAGATTCATAGTACAAGCAAAATACAAGCTTCTAATTGACTAGTCACTGAAACAAGTTAATGAGGAAAGACATCTGCATGTCTGAGTTTTTAAAGACAGTGCCTTTGATCCATGTTAGTGTCTTCCAGTTGCTGTCTTTCTAGAACATATACTTTAATTAAACAGAAGATAATGGCTATATGCTGGTGTGACAGGGTGGAAATCTAGCATTATAAACTTTTAATTGATTGATTAGTCCAAAGGTTTGGGTGGTTTAGTTTTTTTTTTTTTTTAGGGGGAGGGCCTGTTTGGAGGGGCATTTTTGCTTGTTTGTTTGGTTCTGTTTTGGTTGGTTTTTTTATAAGGAAAATAACTTTCATCCTTGTGAAAAACTATTGGGGAGACTTTTTTTGGGGATTGAGGGTTTTTTCTTTGGTGCACAGATGCAGGTAATGAAATATCATAACCTGAGGTGTAGATAAGCTATCCCTGTGTTATCTGTAATTTGATGATTGTGACACTATAGACAAGGTTATGAAAAATCAGCACAAACAACAATATTAAAAACTTTTCCTTTTCTGCTCATGCTGTATATTTTGGAATAGCTAGGTCTACTGAAAAGTATTTTCTACACGACTCATTTCTACTAATACCCATCGTGGCCTGCAGATAAATACAGGAGAAGAGAACAGGCTAAAACAAAAATGGAGTGTTGTTAAATGGTGAGTGGGTACTTCCTGATGATGAATTGATAGCTGAAGCCAGAAGGACCATTGTGGACATCCAGGCTTCCTCCGCAACAACACAAGCCCTTGCTTGAAGAAATTGCTGCAGCAAATTTTCTCTTAGAGCAACAGCATCTTTTTGAACTGTGCTGATTTTTCATTGAAATTCAGATGTGACAAAAAAATCTACCACAATTTCAGGCAAGTTCTCTCTATGCTTAATTACCCATACCATTAAGAAATAAAATAAAGGTATTCTTTTTTTTTTTTTTTTTTTTTTTTTAATTTATCTGCCTTCAGCTTGCAGCCGTTGTACTTCCTTATAGCTTTGTCTGGGCTACAGAAGCTCCTGATATCAATAAAGCCCTTGTAGGTTACACTCCACAACATTTTTTTATCATTTGGGGTAAATCCATGGTAAAAACTGTCCCCGTTGTCTCCCTGTGGGGTAACATGCCTGTAGATAACATGGTGGGGGAACTGGAGCCTCCCTGGAGCCATTGAACAGGAAGATCTGCAGTGCCCAGGAGTGGCAGAAGAGGAGTCAGAGCAAGGAGAACAGCATGATGAGCTCAGAGCTCATCATGAAGGAACAGAAGAAGGAGGGGACATCCCAGCAAAGTGACAAGGCTGGCTGCATGAATAGGAAATGGGAAAGTGAGAGAAGGTAATGTTCAAATAGCTGTATATGTTGTGATTTATACACAAATGTCTGGAAAAGTTACTCTGATGATGCCAGCGCTGCAAATAAATCAGAAAGGGAAAGGAATACATTGAGAAACATTGCATATTATCAGTATCTTTCCTTGACCGTGAATTGCTGAAAGAGCAGTTGTCATTATAACGCTCGTACATATATATCTACATACACACACACACACGCTCACACACCTCCTTCTGCATTTGCTTTTTATAAGACTGGATTCCAAGTTCCCATATTCCTGACACACACTGGAGGAATCAGTAGACTGCACAGGGTGTAAAGTCGTCCCAGACTTCTGCCTTCAACCCCTTTAATGTTTGCTGAAGCGTGTGGGTACACCCTGATGCTTATCATAGTATCACCCAGTGTGGTTTAAGACCTGGTTGATTCTGTTATGTTAAGAAGGAAGGACTAAAGAAGACTGTAACCATAAGTGTTTTAATATAATGGGCATGCCCATGTTAGAGGCAAAGATATTATACAGCTTATACCTTTCCGTAAATAAGGCTATTAACATTTCTTTGTTTTTCATAACACAGGTCAATTAAAGTACACTCCTCCTACTGAGAATGATATAATACAATTTCAGTGTTAATTCATTCTCATCCTCCCTCATCATAAACCTTTCTTGCACAACTAAATTCACTCCAGGCTGTTCAGCCCTGCATGCACATCTTGAATTTCATTACACTTTTTAGTACAGAGATCATCCGAGCTGAGAAAGGAGATATTTCATAAAAAGTTCAGTACGTTCATGGTTCCAGGAGCTGAGACACTAAAAATTCATCTTACAATTATATCATCAGACCATTCTGAGAGAACATTTGTTTAATTTTCATATGAGACACTCTTATCAAACTCAAAGGAGGAGAAGGGCAAACCAGGTCTCAGTTTTTTCTGGATAATAAGATAAAGAAATGATTTATAATATGAAAGGTGTTGCACACAAGAACAAAACCTTCTACTCTTGACAGTGCCAGGTGCAAACTAATCTTTACATGTTGCACCAATATTATTCTCACTTCCTTTAACTATAATGTACAAACCAGAATAGATGTAAAGGAAAAAAATCCAAACCAACCCAAAACAAATCAATGGTTTCAGTGAAAGTGGAGGCTGTTTAACATCTCCCTAGAGATGATCAGCACCACTTAAGACTGGCTGCTATGTTACCTCAGATCCCTCAGTGTAACAGAGGAAACTTACGGTTAATGATTTAATACTTGTAAGATTCAATGTGCTTAGTCTAAAATGTCTGCTTTATATTGAAAGAAAATATATATTAATATTTAATTAAATATTTTAATGGATAATTTCTATTTTTTATATTAAGTAGATGGCAAAATATACAGCACTCTACTATTTTTGTCATCATAAGGCAACACGGACAAAGGTCAGAGGAAGCCATGGAACAAATAATATTACAATATATTTCCAGGGAATGCTGAATTCCCAGAACACCAGCTATGAAGGGCAGCGCTTGGTGCAATATAAAAGGGTAAACTAGAGGGCAGTTTTTTTAGAGTACTCGAACTGCTGTTTTTCCACCACCACTGCTTTTCGTGCCCACAGCCCATTCTGTTGTGTTGGCCGCGAAAACACAGAGAAACAAACCCAGGAGCTGTCCAGTCTCCAGAGACATTGTAACTTCAAAAAAGGATTGCACTGAGCTGGAGGCACAAGCCTCTGGAGATAGTTACTTTATCACTTCATAGATATGTGCTTTGATTACAATATTTATTCACTGCTCCCATCAGGACAATGATAGATTAATTGTACCAAGGCTAAATATACTTCTGGCTTGAGGAACTAAAAATTATTATATTTCATTCAGAACACCATTTATACCTCTTTTCTAGGCCCTTTTACATTTTGGTCACAGAAAAGCTGGGATTAAAATAACTAGAAATCAAAAGGAAAATGGTGCATTGGATTTTTAGCTGCGTCCACTCATCACATCTTTCTCTTTCTCCACTGTTACCACCAAAAAATACATCTGCACCATCCCAGTCAGCAGTTTGGATTTATGCCCTTTCTAAGGTCTCATTTGGACTGTGCCTACTGTCAGCGGCACTTGCTGGCCCCGGGTTGCTCCCCACCTTTCTCCTGCAGAAAGTCTCCATGTTCCTGGTGGTATCACCCTACTGTGGGAGTCAAAGTGGTGGCCCTTTAGCAGAGAAATCAACAAAGTCTATCTGTCACTATTTTAATTAACTTTAGGGAGATTTTTGCTGGGGCACCACACCAAAAGGCCTTAGGCAGCTCAAGGATAGGATTTTTTAGACCTCCAAAGTAAGTTTAACAAGTATCAGAATTTTTAGTAGCCTCTGTGCTGCAGCTGATGCCCGGGTATGGAAAACAGGAGTTTCTGTGTTCAGCTGTTTCTGTCACAGCAATCAGAAGAGTGTGGATTGCCCGAGGTAGGTTGGCTGTCTGGGTCATTGCAGTCACCCCACTGACTCAAGGCATCCAGGTCCTGCAGGTCTTGCAGGCACTTGAACCGCCTAGTTTGCCCGAGTTAGCAAGAGTCCTTTCTCTCTTCGAGGATCCTTGATCACCTCAGTCATCCAAGGGACGCTGTTGCCTGCAGCAACCCTGTCACGTCAGTCACCTCAATTACTCACCTCAGCCTGTTGTGGTTTACAGGAAAGCGCAGCATAAATGCCATGGAACTGATGGAACCTGTTTTGGAAAGGTTGTGTACAAAGGCAGTCTTCAGAGCCCATATGTTTTGAATTACCTCCATATTTCTAAAAATATGATCCTTCAATATATATAACTGGAGCAGTTATTCACAGTTTTATTTTACTAAAACTAAAAATTATCAGAATTGCTTTCCTGGTAAAAAATTAAATACAATAAATTCAATTGACCCTTTCATTACCAGGTCATCAAATACTTGGCATTAGTATAAGTTTTATTCCAAATAGTTATGTCTATCAAAGCTTCCCATTTGGATTTAATGTAGGAAGCAGTGTGTGATTGACCATACTTGTAGGCACTATTGCTATTGCTCTGTGAAATGTTCATTTCCATAGCAAATCAACTGATTCACAGAGGTACACAGCATGATAACCAGGAAAAAAAAAAATGGAAATACAAATTTTGCTTGCAGACACTGTAGAAAAGCAATATAAATAATAAATTGCATTGACAATAACTTTAAGAGTAATAATAATATTCTCTATGGCAACTAGTTCTAGAGGCAACAGGTTCCAAATAGCAACCACTTCTTTAGATGCCTCAGTCCATTCAGTACTTTATTATGAATAATATTTCCAGTGTCAAGGAGGTTTTTAATATTTTTTATTATTAATTATTCATGCAGGTTTAGTACATCTCAATCACAAGACAGGTTGCAATGTTAACCTTTTCTATCTGTAATATCTTTCTGTTCCTGGGGTTTTGTTTTTCTTGCTGTACTGTGCTCTGGCCTCTAAGGTAGCTCAGTAAGGTACCTCTTAAATACAATTTACTGGATAACATTTGGACTGTCTTTGATACAAGCATAACATGCATCTTGTATTTACAAATAACATAGAGACTGCACTTAAATACCTGTGACCTTTCAGTTATATGCACAGGCGTCCAGTATGGTACTGTGAAACACAGCATAGCTTGAAAACACAGTGTTGTTTCACAAAAGTAAATGTAATAATTGCAGACAGAAAAGAGTAATTATCTGTAGACTGTGAATTCCTTGACACCTCCTACTATTAACAAGTGTACTGCTGCTATAGTATACTGTATCTATTGTTAAAAAGTCATTTTACATCCAAGTTATGGGAAATATGAAAACAAGATCTTCAGCCAACTAAAATAATTATGATAATCTTGTTCCAAATAGAAATTCCAATCCTGTGTTATTGAAGTAAATGGGATTGTTGCCATCAAATCTGAAGGAGACTGGGACTGGACCCTGTGTTTTTCAGTGGGTCAGAATACTGACATATATCCCATATAATATTATTGACCATTTCTTAGACTTCTTAATGTGGCTCCTGTGTTGAGATTTTTCTGGCTTCGTTGGCTACAACTGCCTCTAAAACCATAGCAACTCTCTTGGCAGTCTTCACACCTTTCATTAGTCTCCCTTTTAATTCTAGTGTTATTTCACAGAGAAGGCAAACGATGGAGAGCAGGCCAAAAGGAGAACTGGATCCCCTGTTTCTGCCTGTTCAAAGGTAGCTCATGTACGGTGGGCTGACCCCAGCTGAGTGCCAGGCGCCCACCGAAGCTGCTCTGCCACTGCCTTCTTCAGCTGGGCAGGGGGGAGAGAATGTAACACAGAGCTCCTGGGTCAAGATAAGGACAGGGAGAAATCACTCAGCAACTGCCTCATAGGCAAGCCAGACTCAGCTTGGGAAGTTAGTTTAATTTATTACCATTCAAGTCAGAGTAGGGTAATAAGAAATAAACCCAAAACTTAAAAACACCTTCCCACTTGCAGCCCATGCACGGCCCCACGCTGGAGCAAGTGGGTGCCCGAAGGAGGCTGTGACCCTGTGGTAAGCCCCACTGGTGGGCAGGAGGTAAAGAAAATCAGGAGTAAAGCTATGCCTGGGAAGAAGTGAGGAATGGAGGGAAGTTGTTCTGCTCCCCCGCCACCCTCCATGGGCTGAGGAGCACAGCCTGCCTCACCAGGGGCTGCACCACGGGCTGGGGGGGAACCTCTGCTCCGGCGCCTGGGGCACCTCCTGCCTCCTGCGCTGACGTGGGGGTTGGCAAAGTAGTTGCTCTCACATATTTCTCACTCCTATTTTTCGCTGCAGTTGAGCAGGTTTTATTCTCCGTTCATAAATACATTATCCCAGAGGCACTGCCGCCACCGCTGATGGGCTTGGCCTTGGCCAGCAGCGGGTCCATCTTGGAATCAACTGGAATTGGCTCCATTGGACATGGGAATCTTCTTACAGAATCTGCCCTGTTAGCCCCCCAGCTACCAAAACCATTGCAAATGCAATACACTCATGCTAGCTCTCCTTTGAAATGTGTGCCCTTTCATAATTTTAGCCTAACAATCAAAAGGAAAGCTGTCAAAACTGCAAAATAACATCCTTATCTTTTTCTAAACCTTTGGAAACAGTCTGAGAAAATAGCAAATGATAAATCTTAGTTTATTTATTGCTTGGTGCACAACCTATCCAAATATTCCATATTTCATACATTTATTGAGCTGTGGAAACTGTGAGACTACCACCATTCTCATTCTGAATTTTTCTTATAAAAACAGATAGTATCAACAACAATAAATGATTAAGCAAAACTGGGTATTTCACCCAGGGCAAAATTTCTCCACAAGTTCCCAAAAGAACAAAGATTTTTGTCATGGGCAACAACCCAGTCATTTTACCAGACAATGCAATTATTTTGTGGCAAAATCTGATAGGCCGTTGCCCTGGAATGGAGAAAAGCTGGTTTTCTTTAGTGCTTAAAAAAATAAATACGTAAGTTAACCATAAGATTTTTTGTTCTATATGCAGCATTATAAGGCTGCGTAGCAACAAGTGCTTTGACACAAATCCCTTTTATCAGAAATACAGTGGTATATCACCTATTTCTACCATAGCAGGAAAAAAACAGTGCTTTGGCTGCTCTCTGAATATTGAATAAATTAAATAGTGCAAATGGTGCTATTAATGAAAGAGAGAATGGTAATGTTATAATTTGCATTACAATGCTACTCTGTTGTTGCAACAAAAAATGAGGTCCTATTTGCATAGCACACAAAAAATCTTTCACCAAACATGTACGGAGCAAATTATGCAGAGGCAAAGAGGAGTTAAAAGGGACTGGGAAAATCAACAAGGCTTAAGACATTTGTCCCTCTGCTGACCCAAGGAGTTTATGACAGAGCAGGGACAGAATCTTCAGAGTCTTTATTTAGTGCCCTTAAGCCTAGGCAGATCTCATTTATATAAATGCTGACATAAATTAACATGAAGGTTTCCTCAAAAATACAAGAGTACGTTGCAGTGTGTTTTACACCACAAATGCATAAACACTCAGAAATTATGAGTACGTAGAAGAATAACAATTCCTTCTAACCTTTCTTGCAGTAAAAAAATCCTGATATGCCTCTAATGGTTCGTGTGGTTCATAGAGTGCTGCACATCACAACAGTACAGCAGATGAAGCACAGCCTTCTCCCTGAATTTGCACAGAATCTCCATTCAGAGTCCTTAAATTTCCATCATTATAGAACATGTTAAGGACCTTGTACTTTTTGAGGAGAAAGAAGATAGTTCCTTCCAAGGCACTCCCTTGAAAAGACAAAGGAATATAAGATGGTATGCAGTCTTACACGATACTCTCAAAGGAATCTTTCCACACAGAAATCTTAACATTTTTCAGATACTGCTTACACACAAGGAACTCCATTGAGATCAGTAGACTAGCCCAGATGCAACACCAGTGCAATTCCTGCGTTAATATGGAGCAATTTCTCTGACCCTGTTGAGGTTCCTATGGCAGAGAGCTGAGGGAAGTGAAGGTGCCACTGTGTACTCTAGTCCTGGTCATACCTCTGTATTTTCTGTAATCAGGGCTTGTGGCTTTGAGTCTTTTGTTAGTCCATGATCCTTTTGGCATTCCTATGGGTTGCATATTGAAACCCAGAGCAAATGGTTCCTACTTGCCTGTTTATAACGTAAGCAATTGTGCCATACACTTGTTTATGACCTTCACAATCCATTTATACATATATACACATTAGATACACCTACAGAAATGCAATCTTTTATCTTTACATATATATACACATATATATATATCACCGACACCTACCCATTAAGTCCCATGGAGATAACATCAGACCTTGTAGAAAGAATAGCCACCTACATTTTTTATGCAGTGGCTGCAAGCACACTATGATCTTGAGCTTTGTTTTGGGGCTTTTAATGATGATCAACACTTAAATTTATGTCTTTGAAACGACACTCTACCTGTTCGATAAAACACACTGTACAAACAAGTCCGGTTAATTGTTGCTGTGAATTCAACTTTATGCTTGCTCTAGTAAAAATCTGTCTTGTTTAAGCACAACAGTTGTGGATTTAATTAAATATGTTGCTCAGTGAAGCATCTGTTTAAAACATTAATGAATGGCAGCTCCTCTGAGACTTCCATATGTAAGGTTTTTTCACTCTATAACACAACCCTAAAAAGTGTTTTATAAGTTTCAAACAATTAGTTGATCCTTTGTTTTGGCAGATTTTTCATCATTAAAAGATACTTCTTCTCTAAATCTGTGTTAATTGTTTAAAACAATTTATGAAATAAAAATAAATTTAAAACAATAAAGGATCCAAATTTCATTCTCTCACTGATTTTCATGCAGAGATACTTCAAAAAGTCAGAAGGGTGTATTTCCTTTTTTATCGCATTTGCTGTAGTGCTAATGTATATTTTTCTCTAACTGTGCTTATATAGCTCCCAAGTATATACATTTCAGGGGGACACCTGACTTCTCAGACTATGCTGAAGTCACAGAGTTACACTGAGATTACACCAGTATAAAATTAAAGTGAGGAAGGGGTGACTCCCAGTACCTCCATAACATGGCACAAACACAGCAGTATTGTGAATGAACTTCAGGAGATTTGCATCAAGACATGAGGTCAGTTCACATCCACAGCACTACCCAAATCCTGGCATTGTTACTACGCTTTTGACCAGTAATGGGAATTTTGACATAAAAAATGTAAAAGTCATCAAGTGCCGTTTCATTTTAAGAGCAACTAGACAGTGGTACAGTCTGATGGATTTGGGAATACAGGAGTTTCCCTGACTGCAGTACCTACACACAACCACTATATGTAATAAGATTTTCCAAAGATGACTTGGCTGTCAAAAGATTCTCAACAGAATTGTCACTAACTTGATTACGTTTAAGAAAAGACTAAAAAATAAATGGACATAGACATTATTCTCTCACTACAAGAAGCATTCCAACCCTAGTTAGAAGTAAGAAACAATGGTATTCCAGTTCTTTGAAACTCACTGGGTGAAGAAGTGGAGTTGTTGATCTCCAGAGCTATTCATGTGGCCCCTTTTATGAGGCAAATGAGTCCCTAAATCATAATAGTGATAAATCTCTGGGCAACAAAGGGAAATCTGTTGAGCCACCCAGCCTAAATTTAGTAGCATATTTTGATAAAAACAGTCATGCTTAGCTTCAGCCAAGACATCACCCTTTCTTCATTCAAGCCCTTCCAAACATCTAGGATTTCCTAGAACGTCTCCTTTTCCAACTGTTCACCTGTAAAGCTCTTCAGGAGAATGTCTGTCTTTATTTGTGCTCAGCATAGTACTTGTGGCTGTCTTTCAAAAATAGGAAAAGGAAAAAGATGTAAGAGGTGTTCAAACTCTACTTTGCTGACTCAAAAGCCAAAAGAGTCAGAGTGATAAATGAACCTGCTTTTGCCCAGCTCAGAGAAAAGAATGGATAGGCAGCTTATACTACAGGCGAAATGAAATCCTCTTCTTTACTGCTTGAATAGCAGGAGAGTAATCTCTTTTATGAGAATTTTCTCTGAGTACCCAAATTTACCAGTAAAAATTCTTTCCACTAAATGTTATAATCAAAGCGGACCCCCAATCTCTCATTTCTTAGAGAAAAGCAGCAAATATATAGTTCTAGCGTCAGAAACATTCAGAGACAGGAAAATTGCCTTCATTTGAATGCTAGCCAATCTGCAGCAGGCTCTGTAAAATGATTCTTCCACATTTTCTCTGCTATGGAAATAATGATAATAATTTAATTATTCAAAACAGGTAACATACTGTTATTTACTCTAAAGAGTATAAAGTTCTGGGAGGCTCTGGATATATATTTTATTGTGTGTTTTTTTGCTATATTCATAAGGAAAACCATACCAGAATAAATTTGAGACTCTTACTACTCACTTAATTGATGACATTCTTATTGGGGATAAAATGAAAGCCTGAAACAAGAAAATTCTAAATGTTTGGCTTAATTATTTTTTTTCCCCCATGAACGATTTACGGAACTAGAGTACTATCAAAACAAATGCCAAACAATGCCTTGAGAAATTACTGTTCTCCATCTTAGCTTGGTAATACATTCTTTTTTGACTGATAGATGTCAAATCAATTTACCTAGGAATGGAATATAACAATCTTTAGTTTACAAACGGGAAAGCTGAAGCACAAGAATATTAAAACTGTTTAACAGCAGCCTTCAGGAGGGTGTGAAGAAGGGCAAGCCTTGTGAGCTCCAGCTCAGTGCTATATACATAATCTACCTGTTGAATGTTGCTGAGATTTTGTTCACATCAGCTATAACAACATACTCAGCCATGGAAATAGCAAACATCTTTTCTTTTTGGTGTCAGACAAAAGCAAAGACATATCTGTTATATGAGAAAACAAATCTGAACATAAAGTCTTTTTCCATTTCTAAAATAGTCTTTCAGAAGGTCACAGGATTCGCCCTGATAAGATCTGACTTCAAATTAACAAATTTTTATAAACAAACCATTCTCTTCAAGAAAGCAAACCCCAAAAGTCCAGACAGCATCTTTAAGACATTTTATAACTCCGACCTCAACAGACAAAGAACAGAAACTCAATTAGTGGTGAAAATCTTGGATTACATTTTGGCATCTACCTTCTGGGAAGAAGGGAAATATATACATTTAAAACCTTTTATACATATAATCTTCCTACTCTAATTTATGACAAGAGTATCAGCTTGGATCTTAATTTTCACTAGGTCTAAAATTAAATTCTCAAGAGAATCTAGGGTTGAAATGTAACTATCCATGCACCACGTTCACATCTAGAAGGCCTGCTCTCCTACTCACAGCTATGGCCGCAGGGAACATGTGAGCTACTGCCAGTAATAGAAGAACAAAACATGTGCCACTGCAGCCATCCCATGGCACAGTGGAAGAAGGTCAGTAGGCTGCATAAGCAATTTGCTAAGCACCTCAGAGCCTCCTGTTGCCAACAAGAAAAAGCTAACTGAAAATGTAAGATTATTCTGTTGGAAACTTGAGTGGGGAGCAAAATCTTCAGCATTTGGAAGATACTTCAGCTCTGTGGCTAAGCAGACAGTGCAGGTTCTCTTCTGAAGACAAGTACATGACAAAGTACAAGCAAAGGAGTAGTCTCAGATTGCTAAAGAAATGCAACTTAAACCCTTGAGGTCCTTAAACAGTAATGAAAACTGTGCCCATTCAGCACTTCCAAATGCCAGTAGTGTCATCCTTAGATCTATGAGACTTACTGAACATGGCTTGCCTGGGCCCTCAGTATTGAAGGATCAACATTTCTTTTTCCAAACTTCCACAACAAATCTGCTGGTCGCCACACAAATCCTGAGGGCTAGTCCTGAACCCACTGCCCAGACCTGTGAAGCATTACCCTTCCAGCTTGTCAGAAACATTTCTGTGGTTTTTTGCCTGATTTAAAAGCCTTCTTAAACAATGAAAATATGAACATTCAGAGCTCTAAGGCTTTGTTTGTTTGCCTTTTTAGAAGATCCATTAGGGATCTAAGGTGGAGGTATAGACTACTTCTGATTTTAATTGGAAAAACAGAATGTTAAGTCCTTCCCAAAGTCATCTTTTCTTTCTATGTGTAACAAATGGAAAAGCCTGTTATTTAAGCCACAATTAAATATATACTTTTTCCCTTGCATATAATTACATTCACTGCATGGCATACTGCTTTCACTTATCCATAAAGTATTAGAAAAAATAGACTGCACAAAACCTGCTAAAAATACTCTAAAAGCAATCATTTTTAAATCTTAAATAAACCACAAAAGGAACTCTGCAGAAACCATTTATCTCTTTTGTAGGTCACTTTAAATTTGACTGTTAAACTAAAACAAAGAAAATATTCTTTTCCAGTTGCTGTAGGGCAAGAAGGTGCACAGAACTGATTGGAACCTGCATTTTGGTTCAGCCCCATCTCTTACTGAAAATGTTCTGAGTTATTTTCAGTGGAAATAAAAACAGTTACTCTGTCACAGGGATTACATTTGTAAGGAGAACTGCCAGGACTGATCTAATACTGATAAAAACAAATATCGGTGTGAATTTATGGACTAAAATCACAGCACAATCTCACAGGCTTTTGCCCAAGACGTAGTTTTATAATTCAACAGAGACCAAGCCCTGTTACTAAATAAATAAAAAGTGCAATTTACTTCACAGGTCAGGGCTAAAGTATGTTGGCAGATCTGGTCTGTGATGCACCGACCATCTTTGTCTAAGCATACATACATAACTTGGGAATTAAACAGAAAGCAGCCTACTTTTCAGCTAGAAAGTCCAAGAGACGCTGTCATTCATTCATTCACACCTCAGAAGAAAACTATATGTCCAGTGGATTCAGTGCTTTCCTGATTGTTGTTTCTTTTTTTAAGTGCCAATAGATTATTGGCTGCATTTGAAGTTTTAGTAAAATAATAAATCTTTTCAGAGATTCCAGTCCACTTTCTGATATTTTCAAAAGTTTTAATGGCCAGGCATAATTTGGAAAACAAAATGAATTCTCTACCAGACTGGCCTCATGCCCTACTTTCATTAGAGCAGTGGGACTGTTTTGCTTCCTAGAGTTGCATTTTGAGAACTGCAGGGCCTGTGTGTATCTCATTACCGTGTTACCGTCTGGAACACCCTGTGTGCTGCAGAGGAGCGAAGCAATGAGTTATGGTTGGAGGTGGAACACAGACCAAAGCAAGGGAGACAAAATTCATTTTTAAGCCAAAATGTCCCTTTCCCCACCACATAATTTGATATATTAGTTCTTTTAATACACATGCAGCCTCTGTCATTCAGGAGGCAGAACAAGGAACCATTGGTGGAAAGGTGGAGTCCTTTGGGATAAACTACTTGAGAAAGCCAAATAATTCCTGACCAATCAGCAAGAAGAATTCTGGTTAAAAGGAGAGTAAAAAATATTAAAAAAAAAAAAAAAAAAAATGTCTTGGGCATGGATAGAAGTAATAGGGCTTACATAAAACTGTGTTGCTGGAGATGAGGACTGGAAGAGACCACTGGAATATCTGCTGTAACTTCTTGAACAAGGAAGACCGTAGAAATACATCCAATTACTAAACTAATCTAACTGGCTGGTTTTCTTGACTGTGTGAAGTAAACCCCATGGTGTTTCATGTTTATTTACATTCAAGAAAGAAACCTTTTTTACTCTATAGAAGTTATCTATAGTAAATTACTATGTCCACAATAATGATCACTAGTTTCTGTGTATTTTATATAGAATGGAATTAATTACTTAGGACTGTAATAATTATTGTCATTTACTCCTCCTTGCTATCTTCTGTGGCTGCTCAGTTTCTTCTTCACATAGAATTTCAGGTGCACAGAACACTTTCACTGGCAATTTAGTGTTGACCCTGTGGACAAAAGTCCCTGAATGGACACAGTGAAAGAGCACAAAGAGGGTTTCCTCTGCCCTTTTCCTCTTTAAGTAACCATCGTTACAATATGATAATTGGTAAGTATACCTTCAGCAGGAGGGGAGAGGAATCACACCACCAACATTCTAACAGATGTGGAAAACAGTATCAAAGAGCAGGTCACTGTGGCAGGGAGCTCCATGCACTTGTCCTATGTGGCTCACCGGCCATGAGAAAGAACACAGGCCTACCAGCCAGCCAGACTGGAAACATTACACCAGGGACTTGGATAAGTCAGATAGGTGCATTGTTGCATTGTTTGGGAATATCAAAATATTATTCACTTCACAGTTGAAATGCAGGAGCTGTGGTAACTGAAAATTTTTAACATTTCTTTTGGATCATTGTGGTGGTTTTATCCCAGCCAAGCCCCCAGCAGCTAAGCCCCCAGCCAGTTGCTTGCTCCCCCCAGCAGGATGGGGGAGAGAATCGTAAGGGCAAAAGTGAGAAAAACTTGCAGGTCAAGATAAAGACAGTTTAAGAAGTGAAGACAAAAGAAAAAAAACAAGTGATGAATAGGCAATCACTCACCACCTCCCACCAGCAGACCAATGCCCAGCCAGTCTCCAAGAAACAGTTACTTTGGAAATATTCCCTCAGTTTTATTGCTGAACATGATGCTATATGATGTGGAATATCTTTTTGGTCCATTTGGATCAGTTGTTGTGGCTCTGTCTCTTCCCAATCTCTTGCCCACCCGCAGCCTATTGGCTGGTAAAAACCTTGACTCTGTGCAAACACTGTTCAGCAGCAGCTAAACCATTTGTGGTTTAGAGTGTTTTCAACACTGTTTTGGTCATAAATCTAAAGCACAGCACCATACATGCTGCTGTGAAGAAAATTAACTCTATCCCAACCATACCCAGTGCCATCACAAAAGATAAAAGATCAACTGCAGTTAGTATTTTGCCAGAGAATATCAGGCATCATACTTTATTAGGTGGAGCATCACACCAAGACCTACAGATATTGATGAGCTTTTCCAAAACCATACTTAACTTATAATGAAATAACTTCTCATTACTTTTCAAAACTTACCATACTGTAGAATAAGTACAATTCAAGTACTTGCCTCTTGTTCAAAGAAAGAGATATAAATGCTGATAAGCTGATACAATATCCAAGTTTTGAAGATGTTTATGAGCAAAGAAGAGCTGGTGGTAAATTATGAGGATCTGCAGAATTTGGGAAAGTGAATGCTCGCAGATCTTAACATTATACATCTCAGATGTTATTGTTACTGTTGCAAAATTTCTCTCACTAGTGAGTGTTCGCAGAATTATTTTTTTCAGACACATTTCTTAAAGTATCACATACATTGTAGGTTACTGCCAACAACAACAAAAAATATCTTTATTCCTGATGTGGGAAGGAGACAGTAAAACACATTATAAAGATCAATCCTAAACTGCTGTGCAATAGTCACCCCATCTGTGTGTTTGTTGAAAAAATGGAAAAATTGTGGAAAATCAGCAAATAATTTCAGAGGCAGCTATGGATGCCTAAACTAGTTACACATAACTTCACAGCTACTAGACTGTGTCTGATAAGCAAATGAACTTCCCATGGTTAAGAAATCCTCCTCTAAGATGATCTTCCATTAAAGACACATGAAACAGAAATGGCTTTCTTCTAGGCATGTATTCTTATTTGACATCTCTGTCAAATGCCCTTGTTTCTGCAGAGCCGTTGCATGTCCGGTTATCTACATGGAACTATATGATTTGTACTGTCATAGCACAGATGTTTATCATTACCAGGTGTTATTCTCAACACAGGTAGTATTAGAGCACTTATACTGATGACAGCAGTAAGGAATTGATGCACAGGTTGGAGGAAGAGTTAGAATCACAAAATTATGGGTATCTTTCCTACTCCAGTAAGTTCCTTCCACTATGGTTATATCTACACCTTTGTCACCAGACAGGCCCAGAAGAGTTAGAAAACTGACTGTTTCTTTGTAAGGATTCTTTGTAAGAAACATATATGACATCTAGCAGTGCCAAAACCTGAAAACTCTTTCTAGAGTTGTGTCAATACCAGGGATTTTGCCGGGGAAGCTCTGTCATTTAAAGAACACACCAGTTGTCTAATATCATCATGGTCTTCTGCTGCTTGAGTACACAATGTAACTTATGAAACCTCCTTTTCAGACGTACCTAAAGCCAGCAAGGATTTAATTTTTAATACCTGAGGCCAAGTTCCCTCATCATCCAACCTGCTTAGAACCTGAGCCACTTCCCTGAGCATTGTAAGGGGTACAAAGATGGGAAACCAAGGGCAGAGAGGGAGGATGGTGTTACCAAAGATGGCAATTCCATCCAAAGTAAAAATATCCAAAAGCAGCTTGTTGCTATCAGTAGAACTACTGCCATGGTAGAAGAACCCATCCTCTAACAGGGAAGGGGTGGCAGAGAACTCACCCTTGAGAATACATGGAGAAGACAATGATGAAACATTTCTCATGCTCGGGTGAAGTACCAACCTCTTCCATTAGCAGCAAAGCAGCTTAAGAATGACCTTAGCTGTCCTAAAATCTACCCTAAACTTGATTAGGGTCATGACTAAGTGGCAATGAGTTTCCTCTGTGTGAGTGAACAATTCTAACGTTTGGCCTATTCCAGCTGCCAAGCTTGGCAACTGTGATGGACAGCAAGTTCCTTGTCAGATTCTATCATCTCTGTTACTCCACATGCCTTCCCTGGAAATTTCTTCCTGAACTAGCCTTCGATGGGAGATCTTGCAAGAGACCCCAGGGGACAAGAGGAAAGTACTGCTGAGTTTATTTCTCAACCACTTCATCTGAGTAGATGGTATACAAGTTCTGTGCAGGATGTCGAGACTGACTGCGAAAGGGCAAACATAGACAGCCCCTCTCTGGGATCAAGCTCACCTTGAAGCTGTGCCCTGGCACCTTAATCCCTTGCAGACATGAGAGGTTTGGATGACATAGCCTGAGATACAAACTCGTACTGGGACTGCTGTTTCTTGGCTTCTTCGCAGAACATATGCAAAGGGAAAGCTGGGATCTGGGATGTCCACACCATCTCACTTTGCTCCTCTGGCCAAGCATCAGGCAGTAAAAAACCACTGTCTTTGAAGCACCCAGCACCATCCTGGTTTCTGAAGAATTCAGGGACAATTTCAAGACATTGTCTTCTGGCCAAAGAATGAATGACAGGACCTACCTGCCTGGAAGCTGTAGTGTCTTTGTCAGAAGAGTGGAGATGTCAGGGACTGCTGGTGACCCTTTGCTAGTGACACAAGGGTCACCAGACCTGCAGTTACAAACTTGCAAGGTGTGAACTCCCTCATTGCTCTACTGTCATTCCTCCTCATGGCCAGACAACCCCTCTCAGCACGCAGGCCTCCTCCTAGTCCAATGGAGGCTGACATCCATGAGACTGAGGTACACATATAGGCATTTGGAGCAGGAACATGCGAGGGAACAAGTTTTCTGGGAAGCAACCTCAGACCAAATCATGAACTTGAGTGGAACAGGTGAATGGGGAAAAGGAACTGTTTGATAATGTCCATTCATGGGAGCAGAAAGCCATGGGAAGGTAAAACCTCTGTGAATAAGATGATGAGCTTTATTTCACATGCATTTCTTTTGAACTGTTTTATATCTGAGGCAAAATCACCTGTGTTTTTCTACAGACTGTACTCAGGCAGAGGAAGGGAATGAACCTAGGGTCCCATGAGAATTTCCTTAATAAACACCTTAATTACTTGGGGCAATAAAGATGAGGGTTGGCTAAAAAGAGTGAGTGGGAGATTAAATGATTAAATGGCAGATGAAATCCAATGCAGGTAATTGTTCCTTCAGTATGATCCAAAAAGAAATGGGGGGGGTCATGCTGTTCAAATAGTTAAATCAATATGCTTTGTGACTTACTGGGAGCTATCTGAAGTTTTTGATAAGCATAGTAATTCAATTCAAATACTCTGAAAATTACATTAAATTCCCTCAAAACAGAAATAGACATTAATACACTTAGTTTTAAATACTTTATTCTAAATAATAATATATTATATAATATAATACATATAATATTATATACAATAATAATAATAAATGAAAAAAATACTTTTCTCATCAACGTAACACAAGAGACCTTGTTGCTATTTAAAAGTTTTTACATGAGTAGATACAAAAATAATAATGAAAAAAACATCTCCCAGTTTTAAATTATTATGTTTTTTTATCTTTGAAAGAGGCTTTTTAATAAAATAACAATGTCTGGTCCTTGCCGACTATCTGTACTAGTGTATGACCGATCTACTTGCTTATTTTTTGCCTTCTTCAACATCCTGTTAGTTGCTAATCGATCACATATTTGCCTTCTGCACAGGTTTGTTTGAGTGCAGCCCTAACACCTTTTGAGGCAAATGTTATTTTTAGTTATCAATGAATAATGTTTTCATTTTTCATGCCTGCAAACTCTTCAAAACTTCCTCTCTCAAAAGCGCAGCACCTTCAGGGAACATTGAAAAAGGGAATTTTCCTTAATATTCTCTAAGCCTTAACATAAAGGGTATGGAGCACTTATGAATTCAAATGCAAAATGTCCTTAATCCAACAGGGTCATAATTTCAGATATAATCTCAATCCCAAGGAATTTGCAGATTAAGTTTAGGAGAGGCACAGCAAGCAAAAGGAGTGAAGAGGCAATGGATAATAATATAGAATGTCTTCTACTGTTTTTTGAATCTATATGGGACTATATTATTCAGGTCCAACATAAGGGGAAAGAATATTAACAAAGGAGAGATTTCAGGTACAATATACATATATTTATCTCCATGTTTTACTTTAATGTGCTATTATTAGGGCAACAGACAGTAAATACTCTTTGGTATAAGCATCTAAGACATGGAATATTTGGATCTCTCTTAAATACAAGTAGGATATACCAAACCTACTAACCAACCTGTAACGGTTAGCGCACAGACATTTGAGGAAGAAAAATCTGAGTCTATGGACAAGAACAAAGTACAAAGTAATTTGCTAATGGCCATACAGGAAGCCAGCTGCAGAGATTCTCCACCAGGTATTCTCCTTAACATACACTTACTCGATCTTACACTGTTGCCAGAAAGTTTTATTTCTTGTGTCTTCCCCAAAGAGGACAAAGTAAGAAAATATCATCATTTAGTTGTAATTTTAAAATAGTTTGGTTTTCAACAGTAGTTAATTCTCTTTTCTTAGTCTTTATATATATATATATATATATAAATGTAACAAAATTATTCAAAAGTATCCTCAAATGTAAAGAATTATCAGCTTCAAGTATTTTTTTCTTCTAGTTATCTTTGATGTCTGTGACCAGAACTCCAGTGCTGCTGCAGCCACGGCTTGAAATACTTTCCTCAAGACTTGTGCTATTTCAAACATTCTCTTAATATTAAAACAAATGAAAATCAGGAGGTATCTAATTGTCCTGGTTTTGATTTTGTTAATAAAATGTGAAAGGTTAAAATGGAGCACAACCATTCCTCAAAGCTAAAGTCATAGCAGCACCAAGGCTTCAAAGATGACTTGAAAATGAAAGGCTTAAAAACAAAACAAAAGAAAACAAACCAACAAGGGTTACAATAAAACACAATTTCTAAAATTATTTCAGGCCTTCAGTTTCCACTAAAGTTACAGGAAGTTTCATGATGACTTGGTTCTTCATAGGATCAGGCTCAGGCTGAATAAAAGCACATGAGGATTCTGCAGCAAGGCCAGTGTCTGTGTATGTGCTTGTGTTGCAACACGCATTTTGAAAAGGAATGGTTGTCCAGCTTGTACCCATTTGTAATGCAGCTACCCAGTCCAATAGATACATTCAAATTCACTGAGGACCACCTGAATATTTCTTTACCCGAAATCATATTCCTAGCTTATCTCGTAGGGGCAAGAATCAGGCATTTCACTACTCTCTGCTGTGCAACAGTCTCCACCTCTACCCATTTCCACTCCCAGACGCCTCTTCCTCTCCCAGTCAGTGGGACTGTGTGAGTGCCTCTGTTATTACTCTGAGAAGCTTCAGGTTCACTGGGCAAGCTTTCTTGAAAGGGAAACCTATTGTCACACATACAAAGAGCTTGTCCATTAAAAATAGGAAAGATCAGTTTCTTCTTTACAGGAATTAAAAGGACAAGAAGAATGCTGCCCATCCTTTCCCTGTTCAAATGATCAGATCCTTCTCAACATTTGCTAGTATGCAAGCTGATCCTGTACACCAGAACCAAAGTTAAACCTATCGAAAAGAACCGAAGTGAACAGTTGCCATTACAGATGCACTTTGTATTTCAGTGGGTTCAGGCAGCCTTTTTCTTTCTGAAACAATTGGACAAAAAATAGGCATTCAGTGCTGCAAGGTGCTAATGAGATTTTAGAAATGTGAGGGAGGTTTGTATGAATAAAATCTGAAAGCTTTGGCTCTGTATAGTCTAGGTTCTTATAACTGTAGCTATGTTCTTAGTTTGGAGCTCTTAGTTCAGTGAAACAGATGAAAACTATTCAGATGAGGCCAGCTACAACCCCTGCGATATAGAGCCAACTACATAGTTAAACAAGTGCTTCAGCTACCCGTGTTTCCAGGTACAGTGTATTATAAGGTACCAGATACATTATTAGCAGCAGGGATATTTTTTTTCCCAGTCAGCTATGGAAAAGATTACAGGGATTAGCTTTTTGAGAATGAGAAATTGAATATATACAGAAAAATGAGGTTCTGCTGCATTGTTGTAGTCACTAACACTGTGCTTGACTCTTTCATCATAAAGAGCAAAGCCTCCTTTAGGATATACACAGCCACTTATTATAAAGGGGTGATTAAGCAGCTGAGATAGTTCTGAGGTAGAGCATGGTTTAAGAATTGCATTCTTTTTAATCCCACAGCATGCTCCCTTGTAAGTGAAGTGATGATTTCTTACAGGCCAATCTGAGTCAACAAGTGCCTTGAAGCCCCTGTAGACAAATGCTATCTACAGTGCTATTTTTATTTCTTGATAGTTACCTGTTCAAATAGGTTTTTTAAAGCACACTATTTCATATTAGTAGGAAAGCTCAGTCACTTCTGCTGGTATCCATTTTTAACTATTTACATGTTTTTTCTTGGGGTCTGAGCCTCCCTGTCTACCATTACAGTCAAATACTTTGCAATCTCTCTGAAAAGCAAGTGTGTTGACAGCATCAAACATTTTCTACCTGGAAAATTTTTCAGCTTTTAAAACAGAGGTTCAGAAAGAACACTGACTGCAGAAAGACAACTAAGTCTTCACCATTAAGCAAAGACCATGACAGGGAGCTCATGGAGGGAATGATAATGCTTGAGTCCCAGCAGGGAAAGGACTAAAATGCATTAGAGGAAGATGTTAAACAAGCAGAGGTACTATCTAATCACCTCTTGTCCTAGAAGAAGTACTTCAGAGTTTCGTACAATACCATATTTTTAAGTCCATATCAGGAATTCTAGAGCATAGATATAAATGTCTGCTAAACTCTACAAGAACAGCTAGAAAAATATGTAGGATAAAGCTGGTCTTTATGATATCATGTATGTTCTTTTACTGATATCTCAATAGAAATTGATTTAATTGTTTACATTAGTCATTGTTACTTCAATTTTCTCTTAAACTTTCCACTCTTTTTGTCACGTCACCTTGTGATCTCCACCTGCATAAATTATTTTTTATAGCTGGAATACATGCAGTTGTTATGGAAAGCAAAGAAGTATTTTGAGGCTATTCAACCTGTTTAGTCCTTTTCTTTCCACTGGTGCAACAGTTAAACTAACATACAGAGAAAACTAGTTCCTCTCATCTAATCTTTTCCTTGCTTGCCTGTCAACAAAACCCTTATTTATGTTTTTTAGTTTGTTCAGAGCACTTAAAAGCTTCTGTCATAACTCTATGAATTATAAGTTGGTATCTCATTCTATTTCTGTTTTGTTTTGTTGTTTATTTTTAATAAAACAGGGCAAAAGCCTTCGTGTAAGAAGCTGTTTTACACATGAAGGCAGTCTTCTCTAGTGTTAAGAAAACACGCAGAATGTATAGGAATTGTTTTTGAAGTGATCCAGGTAGACAATACTGGAACCCAAATTCAGTTTAGTTATGATGGAGTAAATGGGAATTTCTCCATGGTGTGCTAATGTTCTGTTTCATTGTCACTTGGGAGGAGGTATCGTTGTGGCAGAACAACACTCCACTTTGAAGTGGCAGGTAGAAAGACAAATGCTGAAACTGTTCACAGGAGTTCCAATTAGTGCCAGCATTGATGGGTTTCATTGCCTGTGTGAGCTTCAGCTAAACAACTAAGGTCCTAAATGGCATTCAGGATTGCAGGGTAATTAAACATTTTGTTGCATACTGCAAATAGGTCCTTCTGTCTTCTCTTAACAATATATGTACTGGGAACATAAAAAGAGATACAGAAGATTTTGTACTTTTCAGCTTACTGTGGATACAGACCAAAGACCTTACAGATGAAAGACTCCATATTCTACCAGCAATCCCTGGAGCCATCAAAACCCTAGGAAGAAGCACACAGGACGACCAAGCTAAAACCAGCTATTTAATAGCAAATACCTCATGAGCTCAAAGCCTACTTTAGCACGTTGGCAGCTGTTTGTTGTAAACAGGTGATCAAGTGCTTGAGATGGTCCTGAGGTAGTGCATGTCTCAAGTTTTGTGTTCTGTTTAATGCCACAGCATGCTTCCTTGTAAATTATGTACTTGCATTTGCAGGAGACAGATTTAGAATATTTGCTAAATGTCACAAATTCTGGGTGGGTTTCCTGCACTGTAGCTGAAAGCTGACTTGTTTGAAAGCTGGTAAAAAATTTGGATTGTCTTGATATTGCTAATAAATTTCTAATCATTTCACATTGTTTAATCATTTACAGGAATATCTCATGTGGGTAAACTAATGGATAAGTTTAGCTCATTCAATTAAAGAAAATTGAGGCACTTTTCTAAAGCCAGGTAGGTCAGGCCAAATACTAATAAAAGTAGACTACTGTTCCTACCTATCATTGACTGTGTCAAACAGTGCTTGAGTCAGCTTATTTTTCATAAAAAGCATTTTTTTTCCTGAACGTTAGTTTGATCCATGTATTTTATATCCATTTGCCTGGATAAATGGTTCTTTTCTGTCTCTTATTTTTGGCACAATACCCCAGGAGACCATGAAATAACACCTGGCAGTTGTTGCTGCAGAAACCTACATTTACTAGCAGAACTGAGTTTCCTACTTGAGAACCAATTTGTTTTCATTTCCTTGCTCTACCTTTGACTTCAAGAACAGTGCGCTCTGTTTACCTGAGAGGAGATAAAGACAAGACTGTCATCCCCACCCAAGACCTATATGTGCACAGAGCTCATCCTGGTATGTACACAGGTGGATTAAATTCCTCCACCCTAGGTATACATATCTCATACTTAATCCATTCTCCTGTCTGGGCAAAGATGTAGTTCTGCCTTCCTCTTTCCTCCCATAACCCTCTGTAATAGGTCTATGTGAAGATATGTGAAACAAATGGCTTGTAAAAGCTGTGGTCCCTGATGCCTGACCCCATCCAGGTGGTGAGCCAGAGAAGGAGCTGAAGGAAGGTGTTGGAGAAGCTTATGTCAGATGGACAGACAGAACTATATGTCCCTAGTGTTTAACTTGCAAATTACTTCAGATCCTGAGCCTGGCTGCTGTCCAGCCTCATACCATGATAAGATTTGGGTACACACCATCCTCCCTGTCCTGCTTGCATGGGAAGGAAGCTCAGGTATGGAGGCTGGAAGGGAGCTATGGTATGTTGTCATGGGACAAGACCTAGCAGTATACTGCTGGGAACACCAAACCTCTGAGCATGAAGCTTGAAATCTGCACGATGCCAAGCACCTTTGGTGGGAAGCTGAGCTTGTTGACTTGAGTTATTTCAGTGGATGAAACTCATTTCTCCCTTCCTACCCCAGAAATAATTTGGCATCTTGCTTTGTTGGAGTAGGCCAATGACACTTTGCTGCCTCAAAGGGTGTTATGTGGGTATGCTTATGTTTGTAAACGAGGTGGAGCAAAATTTTTAATGAATACCAAATCTGCCAAAAAATCTTTGGAAACCAAAACTATGTGAAAAAGTTGACTGAAATTAAAAAAATATATACCTGGGAATATTTTCAAATGCCAAGAGCTTTTCTCTGACATTTTCAAGTAAAACTTCTGGACTTTTGTGTCAGGCAACAATTTTCATTAAAGACAACAATAAAAATTTGAATGAAAAAATAAAAAATACAGGATTTAAATAATTCTGAAATATGTAACAAAACAACAACAAAAAAGGGGGGGGTGGTGATGATCTGAAAAAACATGTTTTGAATTAGTAAAATCCTAATAAAGAAGGAGTTGTTTCTCTTCTTTCCTCAAAAAGAACTGCTTTTATCATAACTGGTTTTCTTCCCGTATATTTTGGTACATATGTGAGCTGCCACACTGAAAGATCCCATTATTTGCTCACCTATATTCATAAGGCACTTTGAAACAACCAGAATATAACTGCCAAATTTCATTTGTATGTTCTTAATCACTTTGTTTATTCCAATTACAGATGACATTATCAAATGGGCATAGCTATTATTCTCTATGGAAACAATTTTCTCTCCTAATAACCTTTATGCAACACTCAAGTATCTGGCATAAACTATACTAAATAATAGTAATCAAATAGTAAACTAAGATACTTGCTATTGAGCTCAATTCAAGTTCAAATCTTTTGCAAAAGTCATCTTATTAATATAAAATATGAATAATTATGAAGGAGAATGCTGCAAAAAGTACAGACCTTTGAATATGGTTGCAAATATCATATGACTACTGTGTCAGAGGCCTCTCCACACAGCTTTATAGCCCAATAAGTCTATTGTTTAATGTAAAGACTCGGCTGTGGACAGAAATATCCAACTACATAGTTATAAATGATTAAAGACAAGTTTTTGGTCTGTGACATTTATTTGTTTACAAACATATTGTATAGTAGTTAATCCTAACAACGGTCCATATAAAAGAATGGATGAAAGAGATACGTAAAAGTCTTTGTGGCCCACATTTACAATGGAAAAAAAAATGTCCTATATCAGCATTGAATATAAGTTGAAGGTGAAACAGGTAGGTGATTACTGGAGCAGAATGAAAGCAGCTGCAATACAGGGTGGAGGGACTGCTGGTCTGGTCTGCTTTGTGTTAGAGGCATGCATCTGAAAATCCAGAGGGATATTTCTAAGACTGTCAAGTGGCTGTGTGTATGTACATACCTTGGACTGGGGAATTTTGCCTGCTAGTTGGATCAACCATTGACATATAGCTGGAAAATGGTGATGCATTTGTATCTGTTCATTCAACCTTAAAATCAGTTAGTGTTCAGGAATCCTTTTGATATTACAGCAACCTGTAATGGAGAAGACACTTTCACTACACACATGTTCATAATCATATTACTGGTGTCCTTTTCAGCTGTTCTTGCATAATTTGAGAAAGAGAATATAATTTCTTTTTTTCTTCATAGAAGAAAGCATTTTTTTCTTGAAATTTTATCCACCTAGTCAAATAAGCATAGTTTATGATCTATTAAGTTAAAGTCCGTCAAAGTACCTAAATTTTAGTACTACTTAGTCCATCTAGACGTGTGATGGATTCTCTCTCATGTTGTGCTTCCACTGAGAAATTATTTTTTGGCATTTAAGTCAAGACTGAGGTATAATTCAGCCACAAATTCAAAGTTTGTGTTTCTTATAGAAAAACCCACCCCAAACCTCATTCCTCTCCAAGCCTCACTTCTGCTAGATAGAGTTATGTGCTATTGTGCTCACTCTTTTGGTGGAAGGAATTGCCTTCAGTAGAATGAAGTTCTCTTCATCAATGAGCTTTTTGTTGATGCTTGACAGTCTCAGAAGCATAAAGCCGAGGTTTGAAACTTCACTTCACTCTGGAGTGAAGTGATCCGAGTATTCACACTTCCTGAGTGCAGTACCCACTGGAGTCTTTCATGAAAGATGCTTTTTTTATTGAATAATTTTCAAAAGAATCTTCTAAAAAGAAGTACTGTGCAGTTGTGGCAGTTTGGGTTGGGTTTTTTTGTGTGTTTTGTTTTATTTTTTTAAAATGCTTCTATGTCTTTGTAGGATCTGATATGAAGATTTTAAATTAGTTCAGATGTCTGTAAAGAAGCACTTTACCTGAAACACAATGCAAAATATTCTGATGTTCTTTGGTCTGGGTTACACTGGAGGTCAAAACAATCAGTGACGTCATCAGTCTTCAGATGTAGGAATCATGATACAGAGCAAAAGTATATATATAAAAAAATATAATATTTTTCTTGTTATATTCTCACAACCAATGAAATCACTTTAAAAATCAACATGCAGTGTGATCCTGACACAGTTGGGCAGATTAAGATCTTGCACTGAAAATATGTTCCCCGTTTTAAAACAAAAAAAAAAAAAAAACCAAAAAAATCCCTTTATCTGTAGAATGAATGAGCTCCTTCAATACGCTGTAAATGTTACCCTGGCTGGGATCCAAGGGTTGTGATATGGAAGGACTAAGTTGCTTAATTTCTGCATTTGAAGCCTTTGTTAAAAAATGTTTTAATCTTTTCTTGACTCTGCTATAGTTTAAAGCCTGGTTTAAGATTCCAACCAGGCCACAACAAAGAGCATCATTGTTTGACATGCTTTTCCTACAGAGCCTGTCAGATGTGCTGCATTATCTAAACAATGTTGGCAGCAAGTACACAAGTAGCAAGTGTGAATCAAATCAAAGATGTCCACAAATCCAGACTCCAAGCCTGAATGTTCCCAGACTCCAATTGTATAGCGAGAGCACCTGGTTATCAATAAGACTAATCAATGATAATCCTATCATTTAGGATTCTAATCCAAAACTTGATGGCTTCCTACTGGTGGGGAATAACCCACACCACTTTTTGGCTTCATGTTTCCATCCTACATTGGAACCACCAAATTAGGAACTATTCAGCTTCATTCTTTACCTCAAACACCCAAAAGGAGGGTTGGTCCCAGAAGAATGTTGTCTGCTCCTTGCTGACACACAAAAGCAAGTCCCAGTGCACAGAGTAAGCAGTGAAGCTACAGGCTTGGCTGCTGATCCTCTTGCATTGGCCTCAGCCTCACCTTACAACGTACTCCATCCTACTTGGCACCATCCTAGTGGCAGTAACCACCTTACTAAAATGTGCCTACTCAGTTCTTTGGGTGAGTTTTTCCTCATCTATTTCCATCTAAATGAATTAAGCTAGCAAATATCTCCTATTTAACTTTGAAACTGGTCTGACTCATGATGAGTAAAATGTGTTTGGGACTGATTGTATGAACACTTTGGCCTGAAGGTCTGAGGAAACCAGCTACATTAGGTCTTTGATGCTATGAATATAAGCACCTTCCAAGTAAAGAACACTATCTGTGAAAGAACTTCATTAACTTATTTTATTGCTCTATCATTCCTACTTCCAAGGTACGATACTTTGAAAGAGATTTGGGGGTTTTTTTAAATACAGTTTTGAAAGCATACTTTAATGCAAGCTATAGTACCCCTTTAAATACGTTTTAAAGAGAGTTTGTTCCAGGGAAAGTGCCACTAAAAATCACAATCAAGTGGTGAAAACAAGATTAAATATATTCAATACAATCAACTAATACTAGTAAATATGAATTGTGGTTCCATATGTTTGTCATGCACTAACAATTAGTTTGAGGTTCTGTGAGAATACTAGAACTTTTACTGTGGGAGGTGCCACCGTATAACACACAGATTAAGGGGCCAGGATGTGGTAGATGTTAACTGAAGATCTTGGTCTTTGCAATAGGGTAAAATTAGGTTCAGCTGTGTGGTCTTATAAGGGATAGAACCTGCACTCTATTTCAGCATACCACAACAGGCCAAATCATGCCTCAGCAGCCTCTGTGAAAGAAGGGGATCTTCCCTTTACCACCTCATTACTCCATGCTGTCAAATATTTTACTTTCTACACTCACAAAAAGAAACCCCTGATTAATCAACTGCTATACAGCATTTTGCTACTGTGACTAAACTTGGGCATAAGTATAAAAAGGTCTCATCTTAAATTGCCATTTGATATTATTCTTTAAAAGCCAGCTCTCACTTTTACATTTTTTTTTTAACAAAGAGATACATTCTGTATTTTGACTTTAAACACACAGCAATAAATTTAGCAGGATTCTCTTGCATGGCAGGTGTTTACCAAAAATCAGACACATGTCAGGTTCAGCTGTTCTTCAATGTCAGGTCTGCAGTCTTGCAAGGAGTTAAAAGATAAATTCTAGAATACTCACTTATTATACAATTTGAGCAAAGGTTGTATCTATAATATCTATTCTTCTCATGTACTTTTAAAATAACACAAAAACTATATAACTTCATGTAAGTTTTAGCAAATGAGAAAAAAAGGTGTTTTCTTACTGTTGTATGAAATTTGATTTTGTGCTCAACAACAAAGAAAAAAGTAAATTAAAAGTGATATATATGTGAAGGACAATTTTTGTCTTTTTGAAGAGTTGAAGGACTAAACTTCAAAAATTTGGCTCTTTATTGGAAAAAAAGCTGGTTCAGCAGCTAAGAGGAAAAGAAAATATTCTTACTGGCATTCAGAATAAGTCGGTTCATTTAACACAGATTTTGTAAGTCTTATTTTTGTTCTTCTTAATTTTTAAATTATGATTTATTGTAACAATGAAATGCAGCAATACAGAAATAAATAAAATATCACCGTGAAAATGAAGAAAGACACAAGAGCATCTCCAATAGGGTATAATAAAAAAGGATGACAGTATGCTAGGAAATGTGTATGTATCATTTCATCTCCTTTGTGAGCAGGGCAGCAAGGTCTGTCTTTGTAAGAATTATTGGGTTTAACTTAAAACAATATTAGGGTAAAACTAGATTAATTTACGACTGAACTTCCTGATTTATTTTAATGCTGTAATTATTAGTTTCAATCTTCTAAAATATTTTAATGCTTGTTTTCAGGAACTCTGCATTTCAAATAACTTCTAAATGCCAAATTTTATAGGAAGGAGATATTTCACTAAAGAGCAATGTCAACATGAATAAAGCAAGTCAAGAGGAAACTCAAATGAAAAACAAATGACATAATAATAAAAAGATTTAAGAAAATATTTGTTGATGTTGCCAACCTGATTAATTTTCTTCTGCCTGAGGGAAAATCATGGTTGACCATTGAATATAGATGTAAAAATTTGTTTTATGTTCAAATTCTTATCTTAACTTCATGTCAACTCACAAAGAGAATAAAGACTTGCAGCTTTGCTTTCTCCTAGCTTTGAAACTTTGAGCAGGTTGCATTTACACAAATTTTCACAGAATTAGACATGTGATTACTCCTTTTCTTTAAATTTGCTTTCCCTTTCTTTTCTTTGCTAGGATTTTCCTGAACTTGGCTGCATACAAAAACTCAAAACTAGAATCCTTACAGTCAATGACTAAGGAAATGGGCTTTGTGTGATGGATCTGGAGGAACAACACATCTCCTTTTATCCCAGAACTTGGGGTACTCTTCTAGACGTAGAAACAACTTTTACATATCATGAGCTACATGTCATCCAAGTAAGTGCACACACAGTATGCAAGGAATGCAAATATCAGCCTCACATCTGTGGTACTTCATTCTCAGAGTAATGAAATTTTCATTTCAGGCTTCTTTTGCTCATCAGAAAAGGACTAAGCTAAGTAGATGGATAATGTAGCATGATCGATGCACTAGACACACTGCCGACTGTGCCTTCTGTAAACACCAGTCACGAGCAGACTCCACCCCTACTGATTCTGAAAGAAAGGCAGTCACATCTGGAACCATACAAATTCCTCCTCCTCTACCTAGGTATACCTGTATTGAGCACGTATGTAGTTAACACCCCATTTCTCTTTCTGTCAGTCTGGGCAGAAGAGGAAAACATCCTGCAAAGCTTGCTCTCCTTCCCAGGCAAAAGTCAGCAGGGTGGCTGATAACCAAGTCCCTGGGGTATTCATGTCCAGCCACTATTAGAAGAACCCAGCATCTTCTTTTAATCACCTAGGTCTGCTATGTGTGATTTCCAATCAATAATTCAACTCAAAATTATATTAGTTAATTGTGACCAAAACTTATTACATTTTTACATGACTATAAAATAGAGATAATACATCCGTCCTCTTAGATGGCATTTCTAACAATTGCTATTGAGCAGTGATCCTTTATTGAAAAGTCTGGTTGGAGTTTAATGAAACCTGTGTAAAATTTTAAACTGTAATTATTTTAATCTTGCTTCCCTGGCAGATTAATGAGGAACATTTAACATCCTTTCTCACTGTTCTCTTTTAATTTATTCCTGCAATATTTATTCTCATTCTGGTTTAAGACTGGCCAGAAATTATATTGGATTAACTCGGCAGATATGGAAGAAATCAGGTAACTGCCTTGACTCTTTTAATGTTGTGTTAAATTGCCTAATAACTGGTAGTGACAGATGATGTTTTGTTTTTAAAGTGCTTGTAAACTGGTAGCATCCATTTGTCTTACACAATTGAGTCATTTTTTGGGTCACAATCCACTTACACAGCATAATCTTACAGGCAGAAGGCAGCACACATCCAGATCCTCAGAGGAATTTTCAGAGCAGAGCCCCCATCTCTGTTAGGCAAAAAACTTCCTTTTTCACATGGACTCCATTTTTTCCCTGCAATTTGAAGGAGGCTGAAATTTCCAGAATAAGTCATTAGAAGCCACAAGAAAAACTGAAGTGAAAAATGTGGGAAGTAATGTCACAGAAGAAACTCCTAGGTAGTAATGGCCTGGAAAAGTGGTCTTAATCATAACAGAGGTAAGTAACTCCCTATAAAGCTCATCGTCTGTGATTTTCGTGGGCATTAACATATTTCAGGCTTTCCGTGAGAGTCTTAGTACAATACAGAGAAGAGATCCAGAGTCCCCCTCTGCAGGGAAATGTCACAGAAGGGGGACACCACTGAGAGGCTGTGCAAAAGGCCGCACTGGGAGGCCCACCCCTGTTTTGAGGGGTTTCATCAGGGGAGCTTGTGCCAGAAGTGAAGAATTTAGCCACAAGACAGACACCTGCTGTGGGAGGTCATCAAAACCCATCTGATCTTCTGGGAACTTGATGCACATGGGCCAGTTGTGGGCTGGCACTGAACTAGCCGGTAGCCCAGCTTGATCTGACAGATCTCAGGTAACATTACATTACCTACACCTATATGTGTATCTGTTTGTGCCCATGCTTGTCAGACTTTTTGTCTATCTGACTATATCCATATCTTTTGAACCTGTTGGCCAACCTCAGTTAGTGAGAAAAGGGTGTCAGGGATAGGATTCTACAACTTTAGTGAAAAGGCATTGCTGTCCAGAAGAAAAAGCACGCCTTGGCATGCTCCATTTAGGAACAGGCTTCAGATGAGCTCACAGCATGGAGGAGAGATGGCCTAAATGACTGAAATGGAAGAAAAAAAATTAAATGGGGCTTACACTTTACTAGACACCAGAGAATCCAACTGTGAGGCCCAAATCTGTAGGAAACCAGGCTTCATTTGCTCCACTCCCTGCACAGGTAGCTCCTTGTTTGTATTAAAAGCAAGGATGACTTTCAGTGCGGTTCACTTTTCGACAACATTATTTATTTATTTATACCACACTGCAAATATGAGTGGCATTTTGCCTTTTCTCCAGTGTTTCTGTCTTGAGGATCTTGGCCTATGGGGCAAAATTTTGCCCTCAAATTCTCTTGCTCCAGGAAAGGTTCAATGTTAAGTTGATGCAGGAAGCATTTCCACTGAAGTCAACCAAAATATATGCCTCCCCCTGCCATGTTCTGATGAGAGTTCAGGATGGAGATGGATGGCAGGAGATGTCTGATGCTCCAAACTCTGAGCTTTGCGCAGGGGGCTCTGAAACAGTTAAGTCAGAAAGGTGAATATTTTTAACTCGTAAGTTGTCTGAAGAGATATTTGGATTTCTTGTTGCAAGAAGTGCATTGCTAAATACATATTTGCAGAATGTTAGATATATTACCACTTCTTTTACAAATGGAAAAACACCCTCCCTGAAGAGACCAACATATCCACTCCTACATTTGTGGACTCTGAATATCAAAGGAAGTGTGACACAGCCCACATGTTGACCTTGAATGCTGCTATTCTATGCAGGAGTCAAGCCTGCCAGATGCTCAGTGCCCCCGATTCACACTGAAAGCTGAAAACACTTGCCATCTTGCCTGATGCTCAGCACGGCCCTCAGCACAGGCTTTCTCCACAGTTTCTGTCAAAAGTAAACAGAATTACTGACTAGGCATTAAGTATTTCTTACCTAACAATACAAAGGCTCATTTTGCAGAAGAGCTGAAACTAGCACAGCTGATGTAACAGCAGTTCTGTGTTGTAATAAAAATTAGGAGTATTATTATAAATACAACAATATATTAATGAGTGCTTTTAGGGTATTCATTTCAATTTCTCCATCTTTAAAGAAGTATTTCCACTGCTGGTTTGATACAGGCAGTAAATTTTCCCATGTCACTCACACCTTTATCTTCACATTGTTTGGTCATTTAAAACCATTTCAGGGCTCTTTTGTATGGAAAAAAGGCTAAACAGTATTATTTTAGTATTCCAGCCATAACATTTAAGCACTGGGAGCCCTTGCATGGAATTGAATATTTAAATGCGCCCTTAATATCTTGCTAGTAGACTCCAATTAACACATGTGAGAAGCACAGTGTAGGCAGATCAGAATATTCCTAATGTGTCTTAAATTTACCAAGATGAGCTTCTCTCAGTGTTTACTCATTAGTTTAGCTAGTATAAAAGGCGAACTCAACTACGTACTTAGACTTACCACATATAATAGTATGCCCAAGCCAGGAAAAAAACAAGTGTGTTCTGACCACATGCCAGGTAAAAAGAAACACAGAAGCCCAGTGAAGATACAGTTTTCGCATGTTTGAACAAACTGAGAAGAACATTGGGTAGGAGTTTAGGGGTTACCTTGATTTATCAGAAATTAGTTCACTTACACCATCAGTCTTCACTACATAATGACTATAATCTTCAGCAACATAAGGTAAAAATCTATCTTTTGTGCCTAGTGGACACAAGGACTCAGGACACTGTAACAAGATTGTTTAAGTAGCGCAATCGTACTGTGTACATAAGACTAAAATTTTCAGATGTATCTTTAGTTTAGTATCTTAAACCAACTTCTACTTCTAATTCAGATGTTTTGGAAATCCTTGATAAGTCAGGCTACCTGTATTAATGAACTAATTAAAACCAATTTTGCAGTTTTAGAAAACTACTCAGTTTCACTAAGGAAAGGTTATGTCATCTGTGATGTGAAGATGGAATATATGTATACCAATATATACCTATATAGCCATAGGTGACTGTAAGGAAAAGGTGAAGAGAGAAAAAGCTCATCCTCTTCAGTTCAGGAATTTTCTGTTCCAAGGCAAGCACCACAGAAATCTTTGCGTTCCACCTGCTCCTCTCTGCTCTTTTTTTGTTTTGTTTTGCCTTTTTTTGTTTGTTTTGGGTTTGGTTTTTTTTTTTTTTATAGAGAGAGAAAAGGCAAGGTTAGTATTACTTCTTTTGTACTTAAGGTTAACATTACAATAAAGCAGTTTTGTATTAAAGTTCATCTCCTAGCCTCTTTTAACCATTGACTTCATCTGGCTGTCTAGGTTCCTTCTAAACCAAGGCAGAAATTTCTCTGTAAAGTACTTCTTCGCAACTGCATGGGCTCTCTGGGCTTCCTCAGCTTTCTTTAGGATCTATAGAGGAAGACTAAGCACCAAACTTTGACTAAACCTTTAAAAGATCAAAAGTAAGTCAGACTCAGAACCTGTGGAATGGAGGTGAAGAAGGTCCACTGACGGAATATCTTATAGAGATGTTCTTTGGGAACTGCAAGGAGGGTTTTCCAATAAGAGGAGACGAGTCCCTTTCCACCCATTGAGAGTGGAAAAAAAAATAATGTTTTTTATTATCTTAAGGAATTGTTTTTTAGTAGTTTTGAAAGACTTATTTTAGGATTAATCCAAGAGTATTCCCTCAGTAATATCAGATCATTCTTGTCTGATTTTGACCTTTAAAATATTTAAGCTTTTATATATATTTTAAAAAATGGATTCTATTACAAAAAAATGTCTTTTGAAATGCAAAACTGAGACACCTGGTCATTTATGACCACCTCAAAATGCTTTTCCCCTCTTTATCTTTTTTTTTTTTTTTTTGAAACAGAATGTTGTAAAGAATCTGCATTTGTAAATGTTTTGCCTTGAACCGAACAGTCATTTTCCATTGGGGATTCGTTTTCATTCTAACTTGAAAAACACACAAGTCAATTGGACACTGGGAGCCGAGGGGAAAAAGTGCAGGTTACCTTGTGGCACTTGATTGGCTGGTTCTACAAAAACCAGTATTACATCAGAAATGAAAGATGGTTTACCTCTTAGAAGAGCAGGTATTCAGGGAAACTCCTCCCTGTCCTTACCAGACAGTCTCACATGCTGCCACTTTGAGAAGAAAGGATGTAGGAAAGCAGGCAAAAAAAACCTTTTCAAATCAAACTGGAAATGAGTGCTACAAGGAAGCCCCTGAGAAACTCACAGCTGGTGGCATCCAGGAGCCCTGGAAGGCTCAGTGAGTTACAAAGGGATGATGCTTCAGCATGAGTGCTGCCTCAGACTCTAGTTCAAAAATCCAGCAAAGGAATTAGGGACTGGGGCCAGAGGGCTGGAAGGATCCAACCAAAGTGGAACAATAACTTGTCCAAGCACAGATGAGCCCTAAAAATTAAGAAAGCTAAGGTTTAACATAATTAAAGGTGTGGCTGCTCCAGAAAAGTATATGAGCCCAGGGGGATTAAGACTGGCCTAGACCAAAAAGGGTTACTTGGTGATAACTAACTCTTAGAAATGGTAATTATGTTATGCCCTAATGTTATTTACTGCCTAATATTGTTCACTGTGACTCCTTTAATTAATCTACCTGACATTCTCACTAACTCACTCCTTTTATCCTTTGCTGAGATTAAAGGTCCTTTTTATCTTATTCCTTTTATGTTCTTCTTGGGTGAATCCACTACGAAATTAGATGCCCATGTGCATTTTGAGCACCCATGGCACTCACATTTGGGGTTCACAGCAAGCTTAACTGCCTCTTCTGAAATTATTGAAAGTTCTTGACATTCCTGATCACTTGGAAATCAGTTTACCTAAGAAGAAAAGAAGTTCCTAAAATATATAACATTCCCAGTTCACAAAATCCCTCCAAGTGAGTTCTTAGAGTGATTCTTAGGCTAACAGCAGACACCCCCCCTACTTTTTTCAAATAAAGATTTCTCACTAGGGTCTAAGTCACTTTGAGAAGCTATCTAGCTAAATTACCCAGTAATTTGCCTTGGCTAGTTTGCCCAAAAAACTCACAAACAGCCCACATTATTATTTCCCAGGACTGGTTTTTCTCTCTCAGGATATCTTTGAACTGCTTTCAATTAATCTGACTGGTCAAGCTCTCCACTGAAAATGCTCCAGTTCCCTGAAGCAGATCCTTCTGATGACTTAGGCAAGAAATAAATATAATTATTTCACCTTGTGGTAAATTGCCCATGATCAGCTCTATGCTGCAAAGTATCATCTCATCACCCTTTATAATTGTGGTGGCTAGTTCACCAGCAGCATTTAGTCCTGTAACACATACTCGAGGGCAGATTAAACAAACAACTTGTTTACAAACAGTTTAATGAGGAATAGTTGTGACACACACAACTGTTTCGTTTCCCTCTGCATATGCAAAGGAGCTTGCTTCTTATTTTCTTTATACAGATGGCACCAGGAGGTTCCTCTCTGGACACTTGTCAGCAAGTGATCCTGCAGCCACAGAACCCCTGTCCCACTGATTTGCATTTGCCAGTGAGTCCTCAGTGCGGGTAGGACAATAGCCAGGTCCAGCACTGCCCACCTCACTGGAGAGCATCCCACCTGCCTTCAGCCTCTTCCCTGCATGTTACATGCAAACTCTCCATACTTTACAGCACAAGGTCCCAGTACTGCTTGCAAAGTAGCATTTTCAGACAGTACCCCTCTGAGCTTAGTGCCAAGCTCTCGATAGCTGACATGAGCATCCCAGCCCACGTCTCTGTTTATCCTTCTCATGATTCCTCTTTCTGAAACCCTGGAAAATATGTTTGATTCCACCATCATTCAGAGAATAACCTTCTTTTCTCACGTGATTTATTTCTCATTTCCCTCCTTGGTATTTTATGTTTGTGTGGTATTTTATCCATTTTAAACCATATATAATAACAATTTCTCAGTGGTTTCTTTACAAAATGTGATGGTAAGCCAGACTGTTGCTCATTCTTTTACCTGGCTTGCCTACCAATGTTGTCTTATGCTTTGATTTCTAAGCTTTTGGCTGGGATATCTTTTTGTTCTGAGTTAATATAGCACTGGCTGCAAAGGAAGTTCTTGCCCAGGAGTAGAATGATTAGATATATATTCTCTGTAAGTACTACTAACAATAATAATAATAATAATAATAATAGTAGTAATAATAATAATGATAATAATAATAATAGCAAAATATCTTCAAGGATACCATACATGGGGAGTGAGACTGTGGTCAAAGGATAAGTGTTGTTGAATTTCTGATGAAATTGTGAGATGTTGCAGTGGGAAAAAATCATTTAAAGGCAATACTTTTTGCTCAATTTCTCTTTTATCAGACATTTACATTTCACAGAAAATTTATCAGACATTTCACAGAAAATTCACATTCAGCTTAAATTTATGTTTTGTGATTATTTGTGCCAGCCCTGTGAGAGTATTCTACAATAAGTCATCAATTAAGCTGAATCCTGTAACTTACCGTAATGATAGTATTACTATTACATCTTACCACATTTTTGAACTAAAACATGCAGAGACATCCAAGATTTTGATGTAAAACTGCAGCTGTTTGAAAATGTGCAGTGAATGTCACCTTTGGAGCATATTTTGTGATCATCATCCCACTGGGCACTTAGGTATTTGTTTTCCATACTACACATATTTAAAATATATAAAACAGAATGAAATTCGTAAAAGATAGATACCAAGTTACTTGCATGGCATTACAACTCTACATGACTGCTGCCATAATAACAGCCAGTACCCAAGGCTATGAGTAGTGATAATTACACTAAGCTTAGCATAGATTCTCACTAAACTGATGATCTCTGTTCTGATGCCTACCAATATTAAATACCATTAAAATCTGGGCCCTTGTTGGGAGATACTAATCAAACATATGTTCTGCCATTCTGATCTATCTCCACTATTATCATGTAATGATGATACTCGGTAAGGCACAGAGAGCAGTACACAGCTTGATTCGTTTCCCATTATCAGGTAATACATAAACTGTGCTGACTAGAGTATGAAATTTCTACGGATAGAAGGGGAAAGTAAAAAGTACACTAGTGTATAAAAAGGAAAAGAAACAAATGGAACAAATGCCTGGCTGCTAGGGGGAGAACTGTGGGCTTACATCCATTAATTTAGGAAAGACCGAGAACGCTAGTTATATTTTATTGCTTACACTGTCACTATGTAATGATGACTTGTGACAAAGTTTACCTTGTGATGAATAGAAAAGACAGCTGTATAGTGGAGCTTCTGCAAAACAATAGAATAAACCCTGAACGATTTGCATCCAGCTTAGAAATCAGAATGGTAAAGCTAATTCTAAAAGATACTTTGAGCTGCTTGGTTAAAGTACCCTGCTCCCTCGATTCCAGCTTCATTTTCCCCTTCCTATCAATCTCTTACACTGCAGGTGCTTGAGTCTCCCGGCTGCCAGCAGGAACAGCTACAAACATAGAAGCTGCTGGATTAATGTGCAGTGAGGAACAGTTTCACTAAATGCTGTTAGTCATTATCAGCTTGCTAAAAAGCTGGCCCTCTCATCCACGTAGACATTTGTAAGAGGAAAAAAGTGAAAAGTACCTCTGTGTAAAAAAGTGAAAAAAAGTACCTCTGCTTTGCAGGATAACACAGACCTTACTAAGACTTCTCAGAAATATCAGCCCAAGCAAAGAGTTTGTAACAGTGTATCTACAAGTTCTGAAATAATATAGCGAGATGTTAATAATCTTTTATTCTGCTCATTCTCCATTGCATCTCATTCAGTATCATCAACAAATTAATGTTATATAAGTAAGTGTTCTGGTAGGCTATACCAAGATGTTTCTCATTTTTTGTTTTGTTCCATTGGAAAGAACAAATAGCATTACTCTTATTTTTAGCTTTTCGAGGCAGTATTCCTCTACAACACCTGGAGACTGTCAGTTCTTGCAGTACTCATCATTATCTTTACTAACCAACACATTTTTGGTATTAACATAGCCAGACATTGCAAACAGCTATAGTCTTGAAAAGCAGCTACTAAAAAAGTCTTGTTCATGGCTACAGCTCCTCCTGGGGCCATAGATGCTTGTCTTAGTTTCTGCACTTTGTACAGAAGAGATGAAAGACACTAAACCAGACAGAAAACAGCAGTTGCAACAAGCCCAGGTAAAAATGATGCGAGGACAAAACAAGCCTAGGCAAACCCTCAGCCCCTATCAGCACCAATTCAGCAAGCCTGGGCACAGACTCAGAGATATGGCAGCCTCTCTGCAGACCTCATATGGTCTGGTATTAGCCATCTAGAGTACTTGCATTTAGCATCTTTGTTTCAGCTATAGTTGATGGAGGATAATAGGCTCTTGCAGGATACAATTCTCTATTTTGATGTCCCGTGTACCAAGCAGGCACTTCCACAACATCAGTTCATTCCAATTTTTTTTCTCCTTTTTCCTGTTTTTCTCCTATGATACCATTATTTGTATTTAAATAATGTATAAGTCTGTATGCAAAGCTTGCTAATTTTTCTGGTTGCATGATTTGAGGGAGAACATATGTTCTTGACACAACTGATCAGAGGTGTTTCATATTCTGAGGTTAACAGCTACCTAACATTAGATTTAGTATTATGCCTATTTGCCATAAGCATTGGGGTGCCAAATGCCTAATCCAGGTAGCTGGACTTTGTCTTATGGTCCCCTCATGATCTAGGGAAGGAAACTTGGAGTACGACTCCTCTGCAGCACCCACACTCTGCAAGGGACTGTCTGTACCAGTTGTGTGCAGAGAAGGGACAAATCCAGCATCAATTTTCTGTTGTCCACCAGTGCTCTTTTACTGAAAAATAGACTTTACATGGTGGAATGAGAAAGAAAGATGAAGTTTCAAAAAACATCAAAGTTCAAACATTTGTTAAAATAATGATATTTAAGTAGTTGTTTGAACTCACATTCACACACCCCTTCATTGCAAATGAAAATACTTATCATCCTCCCCCCAAGAATTTTTCAAAGAAATTGGATTCTCTTTGTTGAAAATTGAATCCTGGAAAATATTTGGTTTTAATACTGAAAACCCAGTTTTGAATAATGTAATTAATATTTGAAAACTGTCTATTTTCCTGTTTTCATTTATGGCAAATGTCAGCATAAATAATAAATTAAAAACAACCCCCCACTTTTTTCGTTTTTTCTCCTTTCCCAACTTTCCCATGAAAAACAAATGTTATTTTCCTTCAACTCTACTGGCAACAGAAATGTCAATATAGTAAGCCTTCAGGCATCAGACTGGGTTTCTCTTCAAAAGCACAAGGTTAATGAGTATATTGAGAATCGTCAGGAACTCACAAGTCTGAAGGAACCTCAGATCCATCTGCTGGACTGTTTGCTCGATGACTCACAGGAGGGTGAAAGGTTGAATTACCAGCCCGTCTCTTCAAGCGAACAGATAACACTTTCTAAGCCTCCAAAAATCGATCCCTCCAGAACCAGATCATACATGGCTTCCAAGACATTAGAAACTCCCTGGAGAATGAGGACGTAATCTGAATGTGTAGAAGACTTCACTTATTTACCAGTCAGAAATGTTTTTATTGTACTAAATAAAACAAGGTATCAGAAATGATAGGCTTTGAAAATGTGTCATCAAAACCCTTGTGTTGCAAAATAATCCTAAGCGATACTGTTCATTTACAAGAGGTAGTAAATTCTTTTTTTCCCCTTTATTCAGAACTATTTCTTGCTTTTCAAAATGCTATTTTAAAAAAACAACAAAACAAAACAACAGCTGCAATGCAATTCCACATTCTAATGGATAAAGATAGCCTTATGGAAGAGAAATGGTAATGTAAGTGATCTTCAGAACATCCTCTGAAGTAAGAAGCTGTTGCTTTGCCTGTTTTGTGGAAGGGGAAGTATTTTTCATAACCCCATGCATACTAAGGAGAACTATATGTTGTCACTAGTACCACATTTGAACCACTGCAGAAGTAGTAGCTGTAAATGTAGAAAAAGTTACCAACCATTCTGAATAAATGCATCACTGCTTGGCTCAGTGACACTACACAGCCAAAGTTGAAGCCTAGATAAAAATTCAAGAGTTTTATTGAAACTCTACTGTATACTTGTATTAATGAATTTTAATCTTGTTTGAAAAATATGGAACTGCTTAACAAGTAATTTAATTTCTGACTTCAAAATCTTTTCCTTTTTTTCTCACATTGTGTGAGTCGCTGCAGCATTCTATATGCAATAGAAATACAGTAATACTGCCAAATATGCTATTTTGTATAGTTAGATCGCAGTTACATTTGAATCACTGGCATTTCCTTTCTCTGTCTCAGCTGTATTTTTGAAGTCACTGTCTTTTAAATAAAAACCTGTCCTTTGTCTTAAATCGCAGTGTAAAGCTGCCATGCTAATCAATTAATAACATTTGTGATCATCAGGCAAATTGTTTCTGTTACACTGATTTTTATCATGATCATTGTTCTGTATGTGTACCTGATCATTATCAACCTGCAGGACATGTCTGTGCAGAGACTGGGATAATATGCAGTAGATCCTTACAGGCAGCAGTAACTAAAAGTGAATTGAAAGCTCCAGGCACTGCCAGAGTACCACGCCATGGAATAGAAACCAGCTAAAATGTCACACTAAGATTCCTTCACGCAATCGTAAATGCTCAGGATACTTGGGAGAATATCTTATGTATCTGCACAAACTGACACAGTGAAAATCTCAGCAAATAGCAGTTTTCTGGATTTACTGCATGACAGGAACGTCAGGTGGTAAGTTAAATAATGCAAGGCACAGAAATTGAGTAAAAATCTTCCTGTGAGCCTGCTCATCACAGACATATGGGCAGCTGGTTCCCACTGCAATTCCTATTTGCTTCTAAGCCTCCCCAGCTGGGATACGTGAAAGCCTTATCACGGTCACTGACAATCTGACAGCCATCTGAGATAGGCTGCGAGTCGGTCCCCCGTATGGTGTGGAGGAACAGAAACTTCCTCGGGAGGTACTGACAGCAGGCAGCATGTTTCTCACTGTAATTTCCCTTTACCGGGTACTGTGCCTGCTCACGGGGAGTGCTGCACCTTGGCACGGAGAATGAGGGGAGATTACGCTGGTGTCTCTCACATACTTCCAACAAAAGTTAGCACGTAGCATCTGAGCCTGTGATCCTTCTCAGAGCACAGCAGCTTTTCACAGGAAAGGCAAAGGGATCCTCCTAAATGATAAGGGATCAAATAGTCTGAGACTCACACTGTCTCTGTGAAGGTTGGCAGTGGCATTCCCGTATGCCACACCGTAAGTAATGCCTTGAAGACTGAGGAAGATGGTCACGGGTTCAGGCACATCAAGGACCTGATGCTGGGGCCGGATTGATGAGCTCAGTCATCCCAGAGTGCTGCTGAGGTGGTGCAGTAGGGCATTTCATTCTGGGTGCTGAATTCTTCCAAAAGTAAAATGTTTATCATGTGCAAGCATGGTTTAAAAAACAGTTTTCTGGTAGACTAAATAGTTCCAAGTGTAGACAGAGGAATGGCTCACTGCAGAGAAAAGAAAGATATCTGTACAAGTCTTCTTTTGATAATTATTTATGTATTAATTCCAAGACAACCGAGACAACTTGGGGGGGTGGGGGGTGGGGGCGGGGGGGGGGGGGGGGGCGGTGGGGATGACAAGAAAGCAAGGAGAGAAGAAGTCTCCCAGTAAGTAGTGCAGTTTCTGTATGACAGTCAAGGAGAGATATCTACTTATTGTGCAGGTTGATGAGGTGTCCAGCAGCCTCACTGTGTAAAGACACTCAGTGACATGCCTGGCAGGTAATCGATGGAGATTTGCTAAGGCTCACACTCAGCAGGTACTTAATGCCTCTGTAATCAAAACTCAAATGAAGCTAACCTCCAAATCTTGCTGCGTGTTTTCAGTATCTAACGAGATCCCTACATACACAAGAGATGTAAAGATATACCAGGGTACAAGCAGGCAAGAAGCTGATCTCCTTTTAATTCAAGTCAGTTGCAAAAATGCATGGGTATTTGAGAAATGCAGGACTGGGCCCAAAGAATGATTTTCTAAATTATACCAAGCGGAATATTCTGTGCAGCTGAATAGTCCAGAGACTTCATATGAAAATACATAGCCGGCAGACTTCTGTGGCATGAAATATATATGCGCCCATGTGTGCGTGTGTGCATGTGCGTTTGCATACACAGAGGGATGTTAAATTGTTTTATATCCTTGAATATTTAAGCAGGAAACATGAGTAACAGGCATTACAACTAAGAAACTAATCAGTTTAGATCTGTGCTTTTCAAACAAAACATTGTATTTCTTGAACAGCCATAAACTGATACAGTGTTTTGTCAAAAAACACTGAGTAAAATATTAAGAATTTTTTTCCCCAGTAATATCAGTATAATTTATGTCTCCATAACAAAAAAAGTTAGAAGCCTGTTCATCAAGCAGATTGTGTCTGGGTGAGATTTTATGCTAATAAGTTAGAATTCCAAGTTTGATTTACTTGATTGATAATATAAAAAGAGTAACAGTGAAAGAGAAATACATTTTTAATATACTGCTCTGCAGTCTCTGCAGTAAACCGGAAGATGAACTATGAAATTTATTTTTTAGATTTCATTAGGATTGTATTAAAATGTATGAAAGATTATTATCCGTATAGGTAAAATAAAAAAAGATCTGTCTATTGTGACAATTACAATTTTTTAAAAATCCTTTGGGGTTGGAGTTTGTTGGCAGGTTGGAAAAGCTGGCTCGACTTAGTGCCAAACTACAGTAGATGCAATAATTTATAGCATCTGAATGGTAAAACAGTATTCTGTTATTTAAATTAGCCTTTAATAGATGGCATGAATCATTTTCATAGTCATGCTTTTGCACATTGGACTGCACTGCTAGAAATACAATGTTCTTGGTGACATTGTTTAAGGGTCTAATCTCATATTGCTGCTTCAATAAGTTTCCAAGGGCTGTAGAAAATGAGATGGAGTACAGTGAGCAAACTAATGCAGAAAAAACTTAGAACAAATAAAGCATTGCTCAGCTGTTTAGATAACTCTTTTGGAAGAAGACAATTTAGAGCTACATTTCTGTCAGAGTAGCAGTATATCAAAAATTATTTTTAATGAAAAATAAAAGAACAAAATGACAAATTGTATCCAAATCCAAGTTTGTGAGTTCTTGCAAAACAGTAACTTTGAACCATGACTCTTTGTAATGTGATAAAGTATAATGTAAATTTAATGGCTTTCAAGACACAAGCTATTAAATACCATACAAATCTGGTAAATCTATTTGAAAAGTCAGTTGCTAGGCTCCTAGATCTTGCTACACTTTTAGAAACTACAAGTTTAATTTCCAGCACCCCCAGTTGGGATTCAGAACCACAGCAAAAACAATGACTTTCTTTAAGGTTTTACATACCAGTCAGGAGAGTCACTATTCCGGGAGATTGCCAATATATACAAAGACAAATACATGCAAGGAGAGAAAGCCACATGGAGGGAGGGATGAAGGGCTGTCTCATCACTGTTAACCTGCTGTACGTCAGTCTGCAGCTAGCCCAGCTGCCATCGCAGGGTTGTGAGACAGCTTTGCCTGAAGTTATTCCCCAGTCATTGGCTGGACTGAGACTGAATTAAAGGAGAGTAAAAAATATACTGGGTAGGAAAAATATTAAACCTTTTTTCACTGAGAAGCAATGAAAAGTGCCCAGTAGACAATAGCATCAGTCGACCAAGTGATCCATAAATATGTTTCTGTTCCACAAAAAAAAACACAAAACAAAACAAAAAAATCAACTGCACAATATTTTACCATGCTGAGCAAAATTCAGGCTGACTAAAGGCTACAATAAAGCAGCCACAGGATACCTGTCTCACCAGCTTTACTCCCACTGAATTACCTCCCAAATCTCATGTACTAAGTTCCCTCAGCATCAGCAACTAAATACTTGTCTGCCTATTCAGCTGAATTGTTTGTGAAATTGTAAGATTTTGGGCTTAAGATATTCACAGATGAAAATTCAGGAACTGCTATTAAAATGCATAAAAGAACCCATGACTGTTCCATGAAAAACCACAGAGGTTTCCCAAATCTGATGAAGGTACCTCCCTTCAGTTTCTTTCACAAAGATACCGAGTTTGAATGAGCAGTGTGGGGGCACCCACTCCCCTCCCATAGTGCCCACTCTTGCCTCCTTCAAAAGACAGCAGAATCAGTGGCAAACACAGCACTGGTATATTCCTGCAGTTGCTACTGTACATTGTGATCTTGCCTTTAGACTTCCTATATATTTCCTGGAATTTATGACACAGGATATCTGATCCTATCTCACCATGATTTTTTGGCCCTGGACCCCTTTTTTTTTTGCAAACACTGTATCTCCATAATCATGTTTCCAATCTGCAAAGAAAGATCTCCAAGAAAGGTTATATTTCTGTCCTGTGATATCATCAAACAGTAGGGTTGTAAAGCTACAATTTAAAGCTGGATGCTGGGTAAAAAGTCAGTTTGAATTACTCTGCTTGGCCAGTGACAACAAAGCCTTGGAGTGAAAATGTGGCTTCAGAACAAGACATTTAACTTTTTTCTGTTGATTCTGATCCACAGGCAGATTATTTGGGTGACTGTGCCTAGCTACCAGACACCACTGCTTCCAATTGACTACCATTCTTTATCCACACATGGATAAGAAAGTCCAAGAATACCAAGATTGATGTTGTATGTCTTTTTTTTTTTTTTTTTTAGCAAGCGTTTTATATAAGCAAGACTGTGTAAATCAAGATTGTGAAGCCACAAGAAAAAAAAAATCCCTGAGAGCACAGAAACAGCTGTTTTATTATAAATAAAACCAATGCCATTTTCACTCCAAAGCTCCTGTGCTTATTTCACTGTAGCTTCTGCCTAAGAACCCTCCCAACACTTCCCTAGTGACTTCTTCTCACTTAAAGAAACACTTTGTAACAAAAATCCAACCTGTAAACATTATTAACTCCTGCTGGCTGTAGTCGTCTAGGAAGAGCAATGATCACTAATGACCAGTTATCCTGCAAAGGTCCTCATTCAATTTCCCTGCTATACAGTGAAAGTGGGGTGTAAAATCATTTTGGAGAAGATTAAGAGGAACAGGAGTATCTCCTTACATGACATGAATATCCATGCTGGTACATTGTAATTTCTAAGTTTGTCTCTTAGAATAAGAAGGCATACACCTCCCTAAGAGCAAAGCAAAATTTAGCATATTTTCTAAATCTGCCATTACCAGTAAAGTAAATAGTTAAGGATAGAAGAAGTGACAACAGCGGGCCAATACTTTGTATTAAAGTCTTTGCATCTGAGTCCTAAATTTAGGATGTCAATTCAGTCTTAACTTCATCAGAGTCTGAGCTGCCTGGATTGGAGACAAGTTTTCAACATAATCTGATAATTTCCACATTTGTACATATCTTATCAATAGACTAATGTAATCCTTTGCACATACCCTTAGTTATCAGCTAATATATCACTAACAACATATATTAGTTATATACCTTTAGTATAAAGCAAATTTGGACATCACATTTCTGCTTAAATATTTCAAATTAATTACAATTATAAGTAAAAGCTAAGGCTCCAGTTTAGAGACATCTATACTCACACTCAGTTTTCCCTAAGTAATCCCACTGAAATCAACTCTTGAAGCATTTTCCAATTTGCTAAAAAATACTCTTTGGGACTTCAGCATGAAAAGAGAAAAAAGCTTAGAATGTAGCAGTCTATTGAGGATCTATCATGAAATTGGAACTATTACAATGCCAGCTGACCATGACTAGAATAAATATTTTCTTTAAGTTTTCCAAGTCCAAAAAAACCCGAAGCTGACAGTTTTTAAAGGTGTCTAACCAGATCTGAGGTGCAGAACTGCAAATTGTTGTGAATTGTTACAAATATCTGAAGAAAAAATTGCACAGAAAAGTGGGTAGTGAGATCAATTGATTTAACTGGGGAAAAACAAATAGCCTTTTGGACACAAAGATAATTTTTGTATACAGAGAGTTTACATTCATTATTTACAACTGCTGTTTGGCCATTAAAGAATCTTTATTCACTTAGAGGTAGCATCCAGAACTGTGGGGGGAAAAAAGGAGAATTTTGTATATAACTGTGTTGAAAAGGGAGAGTAAGATGACTTTTTACTTTACATAAAAACACTTCACATACGCAGGTAGGTGAGTTTTCTAAGACTCAAGAGCCCTTAACGAAAAGCCAGGACTAACTTTCAAAGGAAATATGCTTGCAAAAATTTAGTTAATATCTCTAAGAAAGAATTTTGCAATGGTTCTTTGTTCCCTAGCCTCCTTGTAAATTTGGGATACCTCAGCAGAGGTTATTTCAATGGTATTTACAACCATGTCAGAATCAAAAAAATACTGGAAGCTTCCCACTGAAGGAAGTCTGTACTAGGCAAAAAATATAGGAAAGCATTAAAGTATGTGCTGCAAAACCAAAATAACTCTGTGTCCTGTCCTTCTATCTAGAAACATTAATAACTCGGACAAGTGCCCAGCTGACTTTGAGATGAGGTGGCTCCCGGACTGTAGTGAAAACTAATTTGCCAAGCACTCAGTGGATTGAGGCAGAACTGACGTATTTCACTTTACTTTTAATTCCTAAAATTTACTTACTTGCTGCAAACAGCCTGGCAGAGGATGTATAATCTTGTCAGCACTAGGCAGAGTTTTGCTGGAACGCAGCGTGCCTGTTACTTGATGCCTTTCTGAGTGAAAGTCTATCTGTGCTGCTCCTCATGGAGAAGCTTCATGTCTCTGCATACTTAAAATCTCCTCTACCAGAGGATGTTTTTTCCCAAACCAGATATACATAAAATGATCAACAATACCATTCTGAAAAGACACTTTTTGAAACAGCCTTTCTTTTGGAGGACAGCATGGGTAACCACCTTCTGCCTGTGCTCTGCAAAGGTGTTTTACCTTGCAGGATCTTCAGCACCAGTTTCTGGAACACAAATTATTGTTTGAAGTGTAATAAACCACATTGTGTTATTCTGCCTCCTTCTTTCCCCTGCAGATTGGTACAGGAGCGTACTAAACTGCTGAAAAAGAAAGTGTTTCCATGAAAGTTCCAGTTGTTTTTTTGCCAGAGTAGCAGTAATACACATTTTGAGTCTGAAATAGAGGTTGTTACGAAGTCACCAGCCCATATGCAGGGGTTTTTTTGTCTGTGGGATGCAGTAGAGGTCCACTGGTGAGATTGATTCAAGACATCCTTTAGGTATAAGTGATTTTTCACCAAATATTTACACAAATGAGATGCACCAGGTCACTGTTTTATCCTCACAATCCTCTCAGAGCCCACCCCAGTCACATGGCCTATGAGATAATGGCCATCAGCCATGGTGATTGTATTTTTTTAAGACGGTTCAACAGTAATTTCATTCTTCATATCCCTTCTATGTACCAGTCTCACTGCTGCATCATGAAATAAAACCTCAGTCTGTTTCAGGTGGGGCTGCAGCAGCACTTGGGAGGATGATGCCCCCAATCCAGGCAGGATCTTTCACCAGTGCAAGGCAATAGATAACAACAGTTTCCAAGAGGAGGACGTTAAAATGGTGCCACATTTTATTGAAATAAAATATGAGAAACCATACTGCTATGTCAAAGAAATCACTTAGAATTTTTTTTTAAATAATTTAAAATATAACATTTATGCCCTTTTAAGAGAGATAGACAATCCTAATTTGAAAATCTTGATAAGTAAACTAAGTTCTTTCTCGCTATTCAATGTAATAAGTACACACCTAATGACAAGACCTTTTTGTCACATAAGGCAGTTTTTAATAAAATACTCACTTAATGACTCTGACGCAAAATGCTGCAACACAGTCTTGAGCTATACAACCAATTTAATGCAAGTGTGATTAAGCATTGGGCTCCCTTTTCTCGCTATGGCGTTCCAAACAGCTCAGAGCTAAACACAAAAGCAGAGAGTCTTTTTTTCTCCTCAGCACATAAATTATTACATTCCCAGGACATAAATAACATTTATAAACTCTTGCTAGCTATTGGGATTAGTAATAGGGTATCTCTCTGTCTGTCTGATGACTCTATAGTTTTGCCCAGTTCTCTTCCTCGCTTCCAGGCCACCAATATGAAGCCAATCATTACTGTTAATCTGTTTGAATTATTTCAGCTATGGCTGAAAGATCTGAATGGATCTTTGTCACAGTAAGCACAACCTAGTTTTTACCGAGGACTGTGCTGGTGGGGGTGGGACTGTGTTGTCCCTCTCAGAGGTGCCCTGTGCCTTCTGGCGTCTACTATAGCTGCTCAGTGAGAGGATAAGAAAAGTCCAGTATGCAGAAGCTGATGCTGATTTTACATGTGAGCTTTCAAAAATTTTTTTGTTTGATATACCACCAGTTGGATTGCCTTAGCTAGCTGAGCAGGCAAAGAAAAATTACTTACAAACTGTCTCAGTCTATGGTCAAACCCACCACCTAAAACAAGATACCAAAGAATCACAAACTAGCTCAGTCTTTTCTGGCAGTGTGGTATTTCTTTTCTTTCTCTCTACATTGAAAAGGACAGTTTGGCCTGAGTCACAACATAAATGTAGCACAGCAAGACAGACTTGACTGATGAGCATAAGAATAGAGAAGTGGTTCATTTAATCAAATGGTTTTATAAGCAACTAATGTAAATTAAAATGCTGAAAGGAAAAAATCAAAGTTACCCAGGCTGCTTGAACCTGCTTTAAAAGCATACCAACACCCATATCCACACCCTTTTTTTACTTCTTTAGTTCCTCCTAGAACTATAATATAGTTTTTTATAATTAAATCAAAACCACAAACCAGAACTTTTGAACAGGATTGTACTTTACATTAACAAAATGCTCCCTCATGAGTGAGTCAGTCTGTGATGCCCATTAATGGCTAACAGCTCCGTTAAAAAGGGTGAGCAAAAAAGCCCTAGAACGTTTTATTGTTTAACGTGAAAGCACACAAAACAATGGATGGGCATTTTTTTTCTATGAATCAAAATAATCATATTTAATTAATTAAATGCACACAGCATCTGATTCTGTAGCTGTTCTGTGCATGGAAGTCAACTGGGTTTAATAAGATGCAACACAATAGAGTCAATTAGTGCATTTGCCTCTAACTTAAAAAACGAAGACACTTGGTTTTCTTGCATGTGAGTGTACTCCTGAACAACTATCTATGGTCTCCAGTGACAGCTACTCCAGACAGGTGTGGGTTTTTTTCAGACACGACTATCATTTATGGATATCTTTGGGTTAAATGCTAGACCAGAAACAAAGCAGGAAATCACTCAAAAAGCCACTCAAATTGCAGAATTAGGGGGACACTTTTATTTTTGAAAAAAAAAATATCTAACTGCTCAAAAAGTAGATACCTCAAAACAGAAAACCTATTTCTGAAACATCTGTGTTTAGACTATGTCATGTTCCTTCCACATTTAGCCAGAAATTTTCAAGAAATTGGAGTGTCTATGCTGAATGAAAATATGATCGGAAGAGTACAGAGTACGAAACCAGTTGTATGTCTGAGAAAAAAAATTAGTTTACGGTCTTATTTATTTATCTAGTCAATGTGATTGCTTCCCTACTGAAAAGAAATCAGAGAATTATAATACCAATATCTTGACCATACAGTATACTGACTGGGAAGTCTGTTATTTGTCTGTTAGTCTATTGGGTATACCTGCCTATAGTACAAGGGCAGGGATTGATTTTCAGTGTCATGTTCAAAAAGAAAATAATCAGGTCATCCAAAGACAAGAATACATTGGCAACACTCTCTCCTCCCAGCCCAAATAAATCTAAGCTTTGGCTCTTAGTTTACCTTGAATGAGAGGGTGATTTAACTTAAGAGAAGGAGTAGGTAGGTAACCAGTCAAAAAATTTTAGAGTGTCTGTTGCCATTTGCAATTACTGCATAGCAACCAAATATTTACAGGAGAAGGAAATGCACTCTGCAGCTAAGGTTTTGCAAATGACCACTCCTAGAGAGAATCTAACGTCTCTTCCTTTAATAGTAAAATAGTGACTAAAAAGGCAAAAAGACAATCCATCGTGGCAGCATTTTAGGCTTTGAGAAAACTCATCTGAGCAGGAAAGATCAGAGCAGATTATAAGGCTTCACTCCTCCAAGTCATTTGCATAAGAAAGGAAATTTATATCGTACCCCAGATGTGCTAAAAGGAAGACAGATCATGGCACAAGGTGTTAGAGGTGACTCGAGTGCTGAGTTGTCTTTCAGGAACAAAGTAGTCATTAATTTTTGATTGTACATGAGTGTGTGTGCATGTACAAGTTACAATCAGGAAAGTAACCAGCACAGCTTATTTTCCATCCACATCCAGCAAACAGAGGCACATCAAATGTCACCATAACAAAACCCAGTAAACTGATCTCACAGCAGTGAGTAGAAGGCTGTTGGTCCACTTTGCTTTGCAAGCACTGCATTAGTTTGTCTCATGTCAGTTTTGCATTTCCCCTTAGAGATGAAGAGATTAGTAAAGAAAGCATCAGCGTAGTGTGAGTTGGCTTTGTGCTGAGTTTGGGCCAGGCAACCTCCAAAGGGCTTTCATAAACTAGATAATTCTTTGGTTCTCTCACCTAAAAATTCAGTCATTATTGGGAAGTAGTGTATGATGTCAATCATTTTCAAAGGAATGATAATAATACACACATATATATATATGTATATATGTATGGTATTCTATTCAGTCATCTGTTCATGAGGTGTGTTACACATTTCCAAGTATCTACCACAACATACCTAATTGGAAATTGTTTTCCTTCCATAAAATCTGTATTTACAGTATGTCTCTGCTTTGGAAACCCAGATGCTTTGATATACTTTATTTTTACAAATGCTAAATGGCCACAATTGTGATTGAACTTTTGAAGGCTGATGAAGGGTGCCATAACCCATTTGCAGGTTAACCTTCCTTTGTCTACAACATGTCTTTTTAGGTCTAGGGATTTTGATCATAAGATGCTCCAGGGCCGAAAGAAACATCAGCCTTCTATAGCTTAGAAAATTTCATTTGTATTGGGAAAAAAATGAAAACTGAGAACTGAAATCCTTTAATGACAAAATTCTCAATTTGCACACAGACACCAGTTCTGGTCTGAGATGCTATTTTGGATTGACATCACTAAAGGACCAGATGTCATAATTAAAGAAGAAATAGGAGATAATTCTCTGTCTGATGAACACTTTTAAAATGACAAGAGTTTGGTAAACATAGATGTTTGTAAAATCTAAGGGAAAGATATGAGTGAGCAGAGGACAGCTGAAGTGAGCAAAGATACAGGATGGATATTTTTAACATAGAGTTTTGAAAGCTATCAAAGGGATTATAAGTTTTTATCTATGATAAACATATCACATTTCCTCCTTCTTTGCTCCTTTGACCAAATTTCCATCCCTGCAGACATTCATAAAGTGTGTGGATCATTTCCTGAAGACTTGGTGTTGGATCTGGTTTGATCATGAGTTTGAACTAGACAGTTCCTTTCATCTTCTGTGGTCCCATGATTTTAATGGAGTACTTCTGCTTTGCTGCGAGAGCTTTTTACTTATCTTTATACACTTTGTGGTCACCTCACTCACCTGCTAACTGTTTTTTTCTCAACAGCACTGTTAGCTTGAGTGTGGCCCAGGACCAGTATCTACCACTATGCTAAATTTTATTGGGCTCAATAAACCTGATGGCCTTGGCTCAGATTTCATTGATAGTCTTTATTTTATTACACTATGCATTGCTGATAGCACACAATGCCACTTAGAGCATATAGGAAAGGCACCAAGTTCATGTGGGTAGTTCAAAATTATAGTGGAGCAGCAGCTACTAAACATTTTTCTTAGTAAGTGCCCAGCATGCATATGTTAAAACCTTGGGTTAGGCAATGGTATGCTGCTTGAGTTTGCACTCAGTTATCTAGAAATTGAAGTGATATGTCAACATCATTAAATGGGCACTTCTGGGACGTTGTGAGAGAAAATGTGTTAGCCTGAGATGGGAGCATAAATATTATGTTCTGATAAAATAACTAAATTTCTTCCCATTTGTAGAGCATAGACATTTAACCTGGCCATTGAGTAATTTATTTTTTTCCTGCTTGCATATTTTATTCACCAGAAACTCACTCAAATTGAAAAATTTGTAAGTCTCCTGAATTTTCTATAATTTATTTCAAAAAATCTGGTTTTCAGAACTGTATATGTTTTGTTCGGCTATGTCCAAAATCAACCCTTTTATTTCTCATTTTTTACATTTCATCAAGAACTTAAACTACTGGTGTTTTTTTTTTTTAACTAAGGAGAACAAAACAAGGGATTGCAAATGACAAATTTTGATCGAATGGAAACAAAATATTTTTCGTTTCAGTAAAAAACTAAAAAAGAAATAATTTCAGGTTTATGTAAGACTTTTTTTTTCCTAGTTCAACAGTGAACTGCAAAAGCTATTACTCACACAGGTCTATTTACCCTGTTCTGATTTCATGGGCACTTTATCTCTGCGGTGACTTCATATTGTTCTAATAAGTGAGGAAGCCAAAAATCAGTAGTATGGGGGAGATCTGCAGATTAGCTGCCCTGTTTGAGTGCTCATCAGTACACATAGAAAAATGAGATTATTTTGAATAGGGGCTATTATCCAGCTTGTTTATGTCTGCTTTGAATGCTCCTAGAGAAAGCACATTTTTGGCACACACAAGTACCAAAGTGCTACTAGTTCATGACCCTATTCATTCATTATTGAAAAGCATCACCCCAAACACCTGGAAAAAAATAACTTAGCCTCGTGTCCTGAAGTTAATCTAACTATTAAGGTATCAAAGAATTTGGCACTGAGTTAATAAATCATTCTAGTAAGCATTGTTATGAAGTAGGGTGCAGAAAGAAGCAAATAACCCCATGGAAATCAATCTGTCAAGGGCTGAAATGAATTACTGTAAAATGGAATAAGTTTTAACCGCTTCTCAGCTGTTTGACTGCTGAGCCATAAAAATACAGACCTTTCTGGCACTGCAAACCAGATAGTGTCAATATGTCTAACTTCAGGGCAGATTATTTATAACAGAGCAAAAGCAGCATTAAAAGATATGCTTATGGGCTGGATAAGCAAATTGAAAAACTGATGAAGCTCCTCGATACCATTGTAAGAAAGGTGTGTTAGAAATATTTAAGATAAAAGATAGTTCTACCTGGATTAGAATTAGTTGGCATTGCTGGAGCAAGGCATGAAATACTTTCATCATAGCTTTTCTGATGCAAGGCATAACATCAGCAACCTCTGAATATGAATGTGGAAAGCTGAGAAGGTTAATCATCAAATTACGCATAGGGGAGATTCAAACCACATGCTCTGCACGTGTTTGAAATGGATGACGCTCCTATTTTCCCATCCAGGGTGAGAATAAGCCTTGTTCAAGGATAGACTTAATATTAATACTTGAAAGAGCTATCATCAAGGGTCATTGACCTCCTGTCTGCTCTGACTGCAAAGGTATTCTCCTGTTGAATTATGCATAGCTATATTTATGTCCTAATTTAAATATCATTTAATATTTAACTTGTTGTACATTTGCATAGTTAACTGCATGGTCACATGCTGTTTACCAGGCCTGAAGATTTCAGGGCCACAGAACTCAGCCTGGATTGACTTCCCTGTGAACATCCTCTTCAATTTGCAGGAGCTTACTTTTCTAAACCCAAAAAAAAAAGGTTAAATCATCTTCATACTTTCAAAAAAAAAGAAAAAAGAAAGAAAAAAAAAGACTGATGTTCTATCTGCCAAGGACCCAAAGGCACTCCTTTCCCTTGGAAGCGCAAATTAAAGAAATGAATTTAGTTTTCTTAGGTTATTTAAAACTTCAATCATCTGGATGTTTATTAGATGCAGGAAAGACATTGTGAAGATTTATTTTTTATGCCTAGAATTTTGTTAGGCAAGATTTTAAAACAGCTACCTGAGTAGGAAAAAAAAAGAAAGTCACAAAATATTAACAGTCTAGAGTGTATCTTGTTCTAGTAGAAGTCTGCGGAGAAGGAAGAAAAGTTTGGAGTCCTCACCTTCCTAGTACATCCTTCCTATAGATGAGACATAGAAGCAAATGTTCCCTCTGGAAAATAAAATATCTATATCTACACTGTACAGTGGAGACCTGGTTTAAGGCAAGCTGAGCACCATGACACATAGGCTGCCAGCCCATAGCATGCTGTCCAGCTGTAGCTGAGGCTCAGATATCAGCCCTGGCCAGGAACAGTGAACCTCAGGAAATCATGACCTGTAGCATGACTGGCCCTGCCCGTGACCACTGCTTTCAGCCCAAGCAAACAGCTGTGTTGTGTTGAGGGAGCTCCAGAAGAGGGCTGTGGCTACTTTGTGCAACGTGGATAATGGGCAAGTCCTGTCATGAGAGCAGATCTGCTCTCTCCTGGCTTCCCAAGTTACCCCAGAGGAGTGAAAAAGAGCCAGACCATTAATCCACTTACCCTTGCACCAGCCTGCAGAACTGGCTGGATGCACCAGAGGGATGGTGCAGCCTACGTGTGCAAACCTGTGTGCTGGAGATCTGCATGAGGGATTGTGCCTCAGGAGTCTCAGCACCTCCTTAGCTCCTCTGGAGCTTGTCTGGCTCCACACTGCTCCTCAAAGTCCTTGGGCTCATCTGCCCACAGCAGTTGCACAAGCCCCCGCCAAAACTTTTAGGATTCTTCAGGCCGAGATTGACGACCTCCAACCTGCATCTTCCCTCTAGCCAGGAACCAAGGAAGCCCAGAGTGGGGGTGAGATGTGGGATACCATACAAGTTGATGTGTTTAGACTAAACCTCAGCATTCCTAATGCAAAACTCTTGGCCAGGTTGAAGCTAGCTGAATACAGGAAAACAGTTCGATGCATCCTTAATACCATCAGCTTTAAAGCTGCGACAGAGGTAAAACAGGGAGTTGTTATCATGGCTATGAATAGCACAAATTAAGTGTGTGTTTTCAAAAAGATCTGCACACTAGTACCCAACAAATTACTGACAGAAGCAAATAAATAATTCATCTAGCTGAAAAATCTTTCCAAAAAGCACTATTTCTTGACTGTAACAAGTAAATGCTCTGTTTACGTTACAAGACAAGCAATACAGCAGTGTATACCCTTCCCCTAATGGACCTTCTTACTTTCAAAATTAATTACTCCAGCAGGACTGTGAAATTTAAAATACAAAACGTTTTGCCTTTTTTTGTCACAGCTGAAAAAAAATATTACATTTGTAGGGGGCTTTTAATTAAAAAAATGAAACTCATCTCATTTATCTTTGTACTTTTATTAGCTACTATCCAAGTAGAAGGAGGTTTGTTATGTCACTTCTGAAAACAAAACGGATTATCAAATTACAGCTGTCTAACAACTTGCCTGCAATACTTTGCAAACACAGTTTTCTGAAGTGGGCGCTGATATTTTTCATCTCACCAATTTGTGGATCCTAAGGTCAGGGAAGATTCTGGGGGTGCTGTGTTTGCTTTTTGTTATTGTTGTTGGGATTTCTTTAAGAGCTGCTCAAGTTCAGGTATGACTCCATGGAGGTGTACATGCAATCCAAGAGGGCAGGCTGTGGAGGTAAACAAGCTATATCTAAACAAGCTGGACTGTATAGCACCTTAAAGGGCTATGCAGGCTTATGCTCCCAAAGCAGTCTCTGAGCAGGCTGGTAGTCAGATCCACCTTTTGTTCAAAATCCCCAGCTGGGACATTAACCTGAGCAGGAACTAACCTCGACATACTCTACACAGAGTTCAGTATATTAGCTTTAACACACCTGAATTGAGCAAATGAGGACACCTAGGACTTTTCTTACTATTGTTGTTGTTTCTTTAAGACCAGGACTGGAAAAGGGACTTTCAGAAAAAGCTGAGTGAACCTACCGTAAGAAATGCCATTATGGCAGTAGGAAGAAAATGGTGAGACAAGCTGGTCAGGAAAGCCAGGGATAAGATGGTGAGGGAATCCTGTGGTCAGTTGAGTCAATAGCTGTATCAATAATAGTCAAATAGGGTAGATTCCAGCCTTAGGGTAAGTCTTGTAGCAATGTCAGACATTGAATGACAGATCACTGTTATTTTCAGTATACATTTAAACATATAAAGTGTTACTAAAATGGTGGCTTGGAAACTTCTGAAGTGGCAAGCAAATACAATTTGGCTATCATTTAGTAGGAGGAAATGTTCTATTTGCTCAGGAGTAAGTAAAGATAAACTCATGGGAAATTATAATAGTGAAGGGGGAGAGAAACATGCTTTCTTTTTCTAGCTTACAGATTGGCCATTTCAGCACTATCATGTATTGAGTCCCCTAAATATGAAATACTGAACAATATAAAATATGTGTAGGCATTTAATGATATATATATATATAAAATATATAAAAAAATTAGAATAGGGAAACCCTATAAGAATGCAGAATTTGGTATGTAAGCTGCTTACCTGGTTGTCTACGCCAGGCTTTTCACTAAGGCACAAAACCAGTATGATTTCTTTTCATAAAAGTCCCCATTTCTGACCAGAACATCCCTGGTTCCTGCTTGTATTTAGGTTCAGCCCTGTGCTTGTGCCTGATGTCTATCTGGATCATCTCAGCCAGGTAAGAGACCCTCTGTAAATTAGTTCAGCTCATTAACCTGATTGAAACCAAAACTTTTAGAAAACTAACCCAGCTAAAGAAATTCATTACATATATATATATATATATATATATATATATATATATATGAATGGTTCACCAGTGTGACTGGTGAACAGAACTAGTTCTGCAAAGGTGTGAAGATTTTTAGGACCAAAGTAAAGTAAATGACTGTAGGCCAGAGGAGGAAAGACAGTTCATTGGAAGAGGAGGAAAAAGCAAGTGGGATCCCTCCTTTTCAGCAGTGGGTTGTTATTCTTGTTCACCCTCATTACAAATTATTATCCTGAATTCATAAAGAGTGCTAAGGTTTTTGCAGGCTTATGGCCTAAGACCCACTTTTACTGTGTTAAAATAACCCAAATCAATCAAAACACCAATTTAATAAAAAGAAGAGAAGCTAAAAGGGCTGTGCAGGCAGACATATTGCATACTATTATTAAGTTAATGGAATTTAAATAATTAATGTCGGGATGTACAGAACATCATTTATCAATGACAAGCTGTGACTTCTTTGGAAAAAGGTTTAAGCATCTTCAAAAAACAGGTCAATGGAAATATCTCTCTGTCCCCCCTCCCACACTCTCCTAAAATGACAGTTTGCCAACAGAGGTAAAGTAATCTCTATTAATTGATCTGCATTACCTCCAGTACATTATGAGGTTATATGACTTCGCTGAAACCACAGCAGTCTGTAGTAGCTGACGGCAAAAACCTAAGAGCTGTGCCTAGTTCACTATGGGGAGTAGGATGGACTGGTGCAGGTTCTGCCCTGTACCTGCTGCATTCACCCCCAGGAGCCTCAGCAGTCAGTTAGAGGAGCTACTAGAAAAGCAAAAACATTGTCTTTTACTGTTATGGTTATCCACAAACCTGCAGGCTTCAGTTGTGTTCAAGCTGTAAATGCAGATATTATTTGAAGTTTCACATCTCATTTCTGCTCCTGACCGAGCTGGTCAGGGTGCAGGTCCAACTGCAGCTCTGCAGTGAAGCACTGGAGAAGCACATTCCTCTGGAATGTAACCATGCAGGGAAAAATGGGCTGTCTTCCAATTAATGATGCAATAAGAACCAGGGATATGCCTGTCAATACTCAATACTCCTGGTGACCATTTGCTTTTTCCTACCTGTTGCTATTCAGGTGCAGCAGCTGAATGGCGGAGGTGGGTTGGCAAGAGAGAGATATGACAAACAGTGGTTAGTAGAAGTCATTGCATCCGTGCCTTTGGATGGGGGGACCGCTGTGTCAGTTCCTGTCTGTGGAGCAATGGACTTGCGCTGATCCTTCACCACAGGTTGTCAGCAGTAGGTGAAGAACAGAAAACACAATGAACCAGAACACCTCCTTGGACTGCCAAAATAATATGTAACACCACAGAAGATGAATCAGCCAACTCTAACTTTTCCCTCGGTGGATGTGCTGCCAAACACCTGGCCAAAAAATAAAGATGTTTGTTTATGGAAAGAAATTTCAAATCAGACCAAATCTCCCTCAAATTACTTGATTTCTTCATAATCTGGTTTTAAAGATAACTATCAAAGCACTAAAACATCTTCATGATCCTTAGAACCTTAGTTTCTTTTCTTCTCTTGGCTTTTTTCCTTCTTTTATGTGCTTACCTATCATCACAAAAAACTAATGACTCATTCTGGTTGGTTAGATCTCAGAGTCCCTGGCTCGTGGACTTTCCCCCAGTTGCACAAAGGCAAACCTCAACTTTGGTAACATGTCTCCAAACACTTGCTTAATTTCACCCCATTGATTTGGCCCCCAGAGCTAAAAGACTCCATTGAGACCATACAATAAAATAAGTCTGCCCACAGCAACACCACTGTAAGCTCTGAAAACGTTGATGTCATAGTGCCTCCAAATTTTGGCATAGGTGAACCTCTGTGGGTAGGCGAGAACTTTTAAAACTTCATTTTATGTTGTTGAAAGACAGAATGCAACTACAGAAGCCAGAGAAGCTCCCATGTATTGGTCTATGCAGCCTCTACACTGCAAACACAACAGTAGCTATAAGGACAATTGTGGCTGTGAAGTGGCATTGATAAGGTTTAGATGACAGCATATTCTAAGCAGGGGTCTAAATTCTCCTGAGGTGCAAGCAGTTTTGGTATTGCATATAAGGAATGCATTTAATGAAAAGCATTATTTCTTTTGATCCTTTCAGGCTCACTTTTGACTCAGCAAGTGGAAACCAACATGCATCCATCTGTGCTGACTGTTTTGTTTTTTTCTGATTCTACTTCAAAATTCCCAGTTTGTGCTCCTCCACCCTGTCTTTTTTTTTCTCCACATTTCCTGACATTCGAACTTCAAGTCACACCCAAACCAAAAATAATCGTATTTTGAATGAGAACAAGCCACATGATCTCATTCTGAACGTGACCAAATGAGTCCAGCAGTTCCACTGCCGCGGGTGCTTACAAGCAGTCCCCATTTCCCCATTGCTCAGCTGAATGGCTGAACGGCAGTGAACTCACACGCTCAAAGGAGGCTATTTTTCAATGTCTAAATCTTTGGCAAACATCTCAATGTGCTTCTCAAAATATTTCTGGAGTTACAGAAGATCTCCAGACTGTTGGATCATTTTTATGTATTTGGAAACATCTGCATTTAAGAAGCTCTCGTCACCTCCATCAGTATCTGTTCTACAAGCCACTGGTTAATACGTAATCAAAGCCTGGAAAGTTTGTTATACCTTATTCCAAGCAAGGCCACTACAGAATCTGTAGTACATCAGGCATTAATATTAGAACAGATTACTTGGCAAACTAAATTTCAACAGTGCCAAATAAATTTTAATAAGACATAACATAATATCCTAACTAGGTTTTATCATTTAGATGCTTTTATAATCAATGGCTATACTTACTGTGGAAACTTAACAGTATTTCAACTCAGAAAGAGTTAAGGAGGAGGTATGAGCCATAATCTTGTTTTCTTGTGTTCATGCTGTAAAATATATTTCATTACTGCTTACTAATAAAATGATGCAATGTCCAGTCTGGGTTTTTTTGATGCATTTCAGATTGCGTGGCGAAGACTTCACTGTCTGTCAAGAAACCTTTTTACATACAGTTTAAGGTACACCTCCCTCCATAAAAGCTTACCATAAAATATATTCAGTTTAAAGACAGATTTTTAATGAGGCTTAAGCTGAAAAGAATGACAAATTTCACAATATTAATTGCCCTCAAAACATTTTGTATTCTTTTGAGTCAGAGATTCTTGCCAGTTTCGGAAGTGAAGTAAGCCCAAAATTATGAAGATAGTTCAGATTTTAGCAATTGGTGTCTGATCACCCACTTGTTTTTCAGAAAGCTTTTTTTATATGCCAGAAAAAATATGTGTATTTTACTTGAATTTTAAAAGGCATGTGTCAGGTACGCTACCCTGTCTGCATGCTCATTGCCAAAGAAGTCAATTGTCATCTGAAAAACTTTCCTGAAGGGAAGAGGACAGACTTGTACCTGTGCCAGAACCATCTTTCTTTGAAGTGAAAGCAGCTCCAATACTCCACTGGTGAATATTTAGAAAGGCAAATTCTCACCTACGGGTATTTGTCACCCTTCGTTCAGTCTGAATTTTCTGCCGAAGCCAAAAATTATTAGCATCCTCATTTCATAATACAGAGGTTGAACAATCTGTCTTTAAGATTTAACTTGTTTTTACTGTATTTGACAAAGATGGGTCTATATTTTTATCCAAATGTATTTTTAGTCTGCCTGTCCCTAAATCAGAGATATTTTTTTTTAAATGCCATTGTCTTTCTACTATATTTTGAGCCTTTTTCAGTTTCATGTCCTGTATTTATGCAATACCTCTTTTTAGTGCAGGCCTGGAGTTACATTTTTCTTTACATTCCTTTTGTTCTGACAGCATCTGAAGGAACAATAAAGCAGCAGAAGAAATGAAGGATAGTGTTATTCAAGTGGGATCCTTTTAGTACTTATCTCTATAAAGGCTGATTTAGATCTAGCAAAACACTTCAGGGATTGTGTTCTGATCTCAAACCACTGCTAACTCTGCCTCATAATTTTTAATGGAATGCCTCCTGCTTTACACACATGTAAATGAAAATGCAGTCAGATCCAATTTAGTTCCTCTTATATTGAAAACACTGCCTGGATTGAGTAGGAACCACAGGTCATCGCAGTTTACTATCAGCAATTAGGATGTGTGCTGAGCTTTTCTTTTATGATCAGATTAATTTGTAAGTGTGTTGTATTCTCATTACTCAGTATTTGATAAATAACCTTTCATATCTTCATAACATTAATTTTGTACATTCATCTAGTGTATTTAATCAATCATATTAGAACTGTATTTGAAACAAATGTTTTTTACTTTCAAATTGGTCCCTGATTCTGCTTGAGTATTAAAAGGACGGGTATACTGCAGAGCTCTAGTGTCTCCTTATGGAGCTGACACTGGCTGAAGGAGTAGCACGACCAAAAGGCTATGGTATCTGTATCTACCCAACACCAAATGCCCACAATTTTAGTTCTTTCTTCACAGATGTTTGGCCTATGAGACATTGCACGTCTGTGGGTATCTCAGTGTGATTTTGAAAACCCTGCACAGACCTAGAATTGCACAAGTCCTGAGCAGCTATGCACAAAAATCCAACAGGGTTCAACACAGTGTTTCACCTGCAAGGTCTGCAGTCAAGATATTCTCAAAGAATGCATACTCTAGACTTGACAGAAAATAATGTCTGGGGTTTAGTGTTCAAGTTATAGAGTAGGTTAGTGGCAATGAACCTTCTCAAGTTGTGAAAGATGTGAGTTCAATGACCTCACTTGCCTAGGAAACTTCCAACTGTTTCCGACCTTCTTAGTGAATATCTAAGTAACCAAGATATAAAATACTCTGAGGTAATACATTTTCAGCCTACTTCTTTTCAAAGTCTTTAAATTTACATGCGATAATTAAATATTCACTGGGCCAGACCAAAGGAGTATGTGATTATGGCTTTATTAGACTAGTATGTGCTTGGGGAAGCTCACCTGACAAGGCAGAGATCTGTATTTCAGTACTTGTTTCAACTTACATTCAAGTATTCCAAATTAAGATTTAACTGAATCCAAGCCATTGGATCAGTGGCTAATACTCAGATAAAACTCATGTGTCTTAACCGATAGACTGTAGATTGGTACTTACACTCTTGGTCAATAAGTATTTGTTCATTACAGTTTCAGGAAGAGGAATCGAGAGCATCCATTTGACATGCGCTCTCTTGTCTCCTGGTTTTAGCTATTGTATAGAACATGAAGGTGGCAGGTTGATACAAAAGAAGGAATCTAATCTTGATCTTCTACACCTCAGGTTGATGCTCTGATGTCCAAGTCATTACATGAAAAGAAAGAATCAAGAATTAGAAAGCAAATATTTCAGCATTCTTTTTTTGGTGGAAGAGCTGGAGGAGTGACTTCACTACATGATGGGTTCTCAGGTTGTCATTTCCCATTGAAGATAGACCCATCCAGATCACAGCAAGGGCCTCCATCTGGCAAGGGTCTCAACACAGCTGGCAGAGCTACACTGGCTCTCGGCCACTGCTAATTTAGTGCAGACAAGGCACAGTGCTAATGTACCCACCTTGTCTGCTTGCTCAGGTGATGCTGCTGAGCTCTCAGTTGCACGTGTTTGTACAGGGAGCCCCACTCTTCTTGCTTCAAGGGCCCACACAGGTGGCATGAGCTCAGAGGTTTTTGGCACCCACTGGCCAGATTTACTTTTGGGTGTCTGTTTGTCCCAAAGCAGTTTTGTATTGTTTTGGTTTGGTTTGGGGTGTTTGGTTTTTTTTTTGGGGGGGAGAAAAAAAAAGGAAAAAAACTCAGAGCTCTGGATTCCATTGACTGACTGGGACCGCAAAGCACTCCAAGTGTTCTGGCATTTCTTTATAGCTCCCATCCACAATTTTTAACTCGTGCTATCTCAATATCTCAGTATATTTTGGGGGTCTGATTTTCAGACCTTTAGGGTTTACGTGAATTGTACCCATGGCCAAAACAAACCTGAAGATCAGACCAGCTTGTTAGGAAAAGCTGAAGATAGGTGATCTTATGCATAATATTTTGCCCTTCATTTACAATTAAACATTTCTCAGAAAACTTTTAATGTTAGGAAGGAAAAAAAAACATACCGTCAAATCTTCTTATCACTCTTAAGCCTAAAATAATAAGGCTAATTATTTCTAACACAGGCTTATTACATAACTTTCTAAATCAACAATTTGTTTCAACAGAAGTGGTTAAAAAAGTCAAGTATTTAGTTGCACACAGCTAATAAAAATGTTTTATTCTAAGTTGATCTTTTACAGTGCTACCAATTAGTTGTGTTGTTTTAATTTGCTGTCTAGGTGCCCTCAGTATCCTGGCTCAACTACTCTCAACTCTGTGGTTCAATTACTGTTTTTCTCTTGATGGGAAGCTAATCTGGATGATGTGGTTACTTGTCTGATGGCTTTGATGGCTTCTTAAAACAATTGTGGATAGCTGCTAAGCCTGCTGATGTCTGGCAGGGTAAAAAGAAATGTATAACCAGCCACTGTGGAACTTATGTAAGAATCTTATTTGATGACTTCTTTCAAATCATTCTCCTCTGATACTTCCTGAGGAGTAGCTTTCCTAAAATATAACTTGACAGTCTCTTACATATTCTAGATTCATCCTTTACATGGATACCTTATCCCTGAAAATTGGACATAATGAGGTCCTATTACATTTGTCTAACCACTAAGGAATTATATTTCAGTATGAAATAAAGTAAAGGGGGAAAAAGAAGAAAAAATACAAGTTTTAATTAAATAAACACTGGAGAGAATTCAATCAACCCCGTTGCAGGCATATGGCTGTTGTGCTTAAACAAGGACGTTAGTTTCACTAAACCTCCTAGGTAGTCACTACATTATCTAAAGTGGCCTGAAACACCCACTAGATAAAACTGTTTCTCTGTTGACTACAGAAAGACTGGGGAAATAAGACTTCTAACCTGGATGCAAATATTTTTAGTTATCTTAATTCCTGCCAGTGGAGTTTATAAAGATGAAAATATTGACCTGAGAACAGACCAAAGCAGTTTTACCTACTTTGGTGGAATTCATTTATTCCAGCTGTGAACAGTGAATTGAAGCTGTGGTATGAGCAAAGACAGATAATTCTGTAAATTTACAGGCATGTTCATCCCCCTTTCAAAACAGGATTTACAAAATACCTGCATTCTTGCAAAGGCACATGCGTGAATTGTACTTATTTAAGGCACGTAGACAGATTTTTCAACTATTCTCAATACCTTGGGCGAAGAATTCTTTGTAAGTGTGGCATGAAGCAGAGCCTACAGAGAACCTAACAAAGCTGGGACAAACAGTACTGCAGAATAAAATATTCAAGTGTTTGTGTGTATTTGTGTGTGCATACATATGGCTACATGTTTATTCAAAACTCAAAATACAGTGACCTGTCAAAGTTTTAAAAGCGTCACTATTGAAGTTTGAATGTCATTTGTTATGTCATATGCAGACTCAAAGCCTCTTTTTCAAAAGTATTGTCTTCCAGAATGTCAGTGTTTTGCCTGGTTATAAAAGTTTGCCTTCTGTCCAAGGAATGTCTGCTCAGCTTAATCATGCTTGAGTCTCTTGGAAAACAAACCAGAAAACTGCACATTAACGTCTAAGCTTTTTGTTCTGTTGTTTCTTTTCTTTCTTCTTTTCTTTCCCACAAAGTACTTTCTCTGGTTTTGATGAAGGCGGCAGCATACACCAGAAATATTCAACTAGAATTGCTAGTACTCTCACTTTGTTATTTTCCTAGCAAGTAAGTATCATGTTCCTAACAGGCAATAATTCTGTTCATCTGTGGCACTTCTAAGATGATTTGTGAAATTGCTGTTTTGGAAGAGTTTTTAAAAGAAATTTGGAAATCTTCAGACAAAAGACAGTACTACCTCTGGTATCTGGATCCTGTCCCAACAGAGGAGGAATGACAGCCTAAAATTCTTCAGTGATAATTCCCAGTCTTGTGTTTTAGTAAGCCATGTATCTTCCTGTTCTTTGGTCCTTAAACAGGGAAGTGGTGTCCTACATCATAGCAGCACCTTTTTACTGTGTTCTTTTTAATCCAGAATTACTCTCTAGTTCTTTTGCTTCACACAAAGATCCTATAGCAAACTAGCCAGTTTCTTCCTAAATTCTGTTTAATGCATGCAAACAAGTAGTCAGTTCTACATCTCATAGAATGTAGCAATTCCATACCCAATCACTATGGTCTTGAGTTATATCCAAGGGTAGGCAAGAGGTCAAAAGATCACACGCTCTCAGTGTAGCAACATCAGATTGCCAAAACTAGTGTAAGTATTAGGAATTACCCTGCCAGAAAGTGAAATGCATCTTTAAGACATTTTAACATCTATAATGAATGCATGCATATAAATTATCTAAATGTGACTTAGGGTACCTTAGATGACCTGCAAGAGGTTGAAAACCATGTCATTGTAAGGGTAGGAAACTAAATACAACCTATTTTCAGAGTCCAAAACAGCTAACCTAATTAGCAATTATCTGTTCTCTTTGATATTTGTCATCTGTTTTGAGAGATATTAAGCCAGATTGGACCTCTGGCTCTGAAATTGCTGCATGCAAATGATACCAAGAGTTTACCAGGTCCCCTACACCAGCTTGCATAGCAGCAAGGCTTTGGCCTTAGTTACTTGGTCAAAATTTACATTTCCCATACCAATGCATGTTCTTCAGACTGCAAACTAGAGAGTTCCAAAATCTGGGTGGGCCACCATGCTCGCTAGAACATCCCCATTGTGTGTGAGACTGGATTTCATTTAAGTTCTGTCTCTTCTGTCTTGCAAAGGATAATACATGTGGACATCTTATGTGAGATGAAAAAAAGAGCATCCTATGAACTGGCTGGGAGAAAACTGTGCACGACCAGAGCCAGGCTAATCCTATTCAGGAATGCTTTCCTCACTTCTAAGACAATCTCAAGATCTGCCCATAAGGAAAGGAAAATTTGATTTTATGCCATCTTTGTGCTACCCCATAATCAGATCTGCAAGGATGTGCTGGAGGTGGCTTCATCTGGTTTGGTTAAATCTGCATCCCATAAGCTCTGGTCTCTACCACTGGTGCTTCCTTTCTTGAAAGCCATTCATCTAAGCTCAGTTCAGTGGTTTCTCCTCCCTCCACCAGCCTAGTCAATGGACTCTGAAAGTCCCTACCTATACCTTTTGTGGGGAGACGACCCTTACTAAGCCCTTGTCTGTATCTCTACATTTCCTCAGCCATAAGAACCTGTTGATTTTCCTTTTAATGCACAGTACAGTCTGACAGTAGAAACTCAAAGTCAGCATTTGCACGGTTACGGTGTGGACACAAGTAAAACTCAAACATCATTTCAGACTCATGTCAAATACTGCTTTCAGCTATGAGATAATAACCAGCTGAAAACAGCCAGACTTTCAAACTTACTAAGAAGAATAATATACAATGACTGCAATATCACTTAACAATGTTCTGTCTGCTACGGGCATGGGTGGTAGCTTGGCTATGGTGGCTTGCTAACTATCCTAGACTGAAGGCCAAGCTTGGGAAGTGCTGTGTGAAGCAACCACAGGTCTCTAATAAGTTTACTCAGATATCTAAAGTTTCACAAGACCATTATAGCAGCCAAGAATACCTAGATTTTGGTGGTGTCTTGGTCAGAACCTTTTGAAATACAAAAAAATATGTAACCTCTCCATTGAACAGTACCTCCAGCCATTTCAAAACACCAGAAATCACATCAAAGGGCCACATGTCAGCCCTGGGCTTTCAAAATCAGCAATAGTGTTAAAAATAGTGTCTGGGGCTAAAGTAAGGCTACAGGAAGATGAATGCAGAGGAAACCAAGAACCAGTCATCTAACATTTTCAAGAATTCTACTTTAAATATGGTTGATTTTTCTTTTTGAAATTTGTTTTCTAATATCCATTGTAAGATTGGCAGTTTCACTTAAACTTGAGTGCAGCTGCATCATGATGAAGCAGGACACCACAGTGATTCAGCTTGCAGCCAGGAAAGACACACAAGCACTAACTCTGTAAATAAATCCTGAGCAGAACTGGTCCCAATACCAAGTCATAAAGGCCCTTCATTTTTCGCTTTCTACCAGAAACCTCTTCTTCACATAGATTTACACTATCTATACGTTGCCACACAGCTCGTGATGAAGCTTTTTCACCTATTTGATACTGATGCCATCACCTATGACTTCATTCATCAGCTCCCTGAGAGGCATTTTGTCAAATGTTTTCTAATGTTCAAATAAATGATGTCAAGCCTGTCCCCTTCTGTTATCAGCCAAGTTACTGATTATCTCAAAAAAAAAAAAAATCTGAAACATCTAGCAAGACATACACTTATTTGTTGTTTGCTAAATATCACTTTTCCCTCTGAACACTTAGACCATTTTGTCTTTGACAAGTGACTTGATTCATTATACCTGGATATTGTTCTTCTACTGAGCGTTCAGAGGCAGCTACAGTAGCCTCTGAAAAAAATTCTAAGGAAGAAAGGAGAAATCATGCAATAAGAGACACAGCAGGAAACACTCAGAGCTTTGAAGTTGAGATGGAGTTTCTGATTTTGGCACTGGTCAGCCCTGGGATCTTGAATGGGACAACTTGTAAGATTGCAGTTTTCCTCTCGATCTTCTAGAGCTTTCAATGTTTTGTTCTCTGCAGCAACGATTGTCTTTTGTTAGGTATTTGTAAAACACCTTGCAGAATAAAGTCTAAGTACAACTTGATATCGCTGAGTTATATATAACATACTACAAAGAATTAATGATCATAAAATGTAGATGGATCCAGGGGACTAATAAGGTACAGTATGAAGTGTAGGTTAAACCATAGAAGAAGATGAAAGGAGAAAGTAAGTGTGTGGCAAAGTTTGGAAGCTCAGGCCTTGCAAATCATACCCCTTAATACAGATGTAAGGCCATAAAACTTTGTCCCCATTGTTCAAAGCTGAGGAGCAGATCAAGGAAAAGACTCTTTGTAAGGATTTTCTTGGAATTTTCTTTATAAGTGCAGGCTCAAGCAAACAATCTTTGCCCCAGCAGAGGGGGAATCAGACCCAAATCTCTGTGAAATAGACTCTGATTTATTTATTTTTTATTATTTTTCTTCCTGAATTATTCCAATACATCTGTAAAGATTGACTTAAACCCTCTGTTTTCCTTTATGACCATGCACGCTATTCTCTTCTGCTATGTTCTGCTTTCAAACCATTTAAGTTCACACAGAAGAATTCTTTTTATTTTTATGGAGTAATTTGCTACGCAGAGGCTGGTCTTTTCATTTTCAGATTTCTAATGTTTTCAAGTATCTAAAACAGGAGGGCTTTTTTTTCCGCTTTATGGAAAAAAGCCACGCTGGCAGATTTCAGGGCTTAATTTCTTTATAACAATAGATTTAATACAAAACACATTTTTATTGTAATAAAAAAATAAATAAAGGAAGCAATATGCATTTGAAAATTCTGCCAAACAAGGAAATGTTTGTTTATTCTTAACAAGAACATCTAATATATTTTTATGTTGGTATAGACTTTTTATACGTATTACATTTAAATATACATGTAAGTATATACACAATGACTGCAATTTAATTTGATTTAACTATAAAAGCCTCTGTATCTATCCCATCAGACTAGAAATAAGATTTATGTTGAGAAGCTTTGCATGCTGTTCTTCCTTTTTTGTTGTTCTTTGACTAATCATTGCAGTAATACTTTTGTCTTGTTACTGGAAGTTGCCTTTTTTTTTCCCCCCCGACCAGTATTCCTACCTTGTTGAATAACATTGGTGCTCTTCCTGTGGTCCAAATACAATAGAAAGGGTTAGTGTCTTCCTCAAAGACCAAGCAATTCAATTTTCTGAATAACCATTAATATGCAGTCATTAATTTTGTTGGAAACTATTCTCCCATTGACTTTCATAAAAGTTGGCCTTAAGAGAACAAGAGACTTGAGGAATCTTTAGACTCAAGTTTCTTCAATGCTCGGCTTCCTTGCCAATGGGGTTGCACAAATATTTTGACCTCATCCAAATCTTAGTGAGATGTGTCCATTGACTTCACAGTTCCTGAGCTCAACACCTTTAGTAACTGTATTCCAGGCAGTATTCCCGGTGTTCCTGAAAGTAATAGATATTTCTTTATAATTGTGTAGTATCTGAACCACATCTGTAAGTAATATGACAGAATTTGACAGATTCATAAACATTACAAAATCTTCAGGAATCAATAGACCTCACTCGACCTGAAGGCTCAGTGCATTGGTGATAGAATGGAGGAATCACCACTGAATCAAATCCAGCACTGCTCATAAGTGGTAGAATTTCGTTACCATCTGTCCTGGGGGTAAGTGAAACAGGTACAGTCTTAAATCTGTTTTTCACTTGGCTGATAGACAAAAGATATTGGATCTTATCAGTATCAAGAATGGAATCAATCAGAACATAAAAGTTATTGGAAATGATTGCCCAAAGCAGGAACAAGTGATAGCACCCCTTAACTATGAAAATGTCTTCTAACTCCTTAACCTGTCCAGCAGAGAAGAATGTGAGAAGGTCTCTCTGCCAGGCATGGTCACGATATTAGTCCTTGAAGGAATGGGAAGAAAAAGGACCACCTATCTTGCAGTGTCCACCTACTGGCTATTGTAAATTAGAGGTTTATTAACTCCACCTTAAAAGCAGGTATGTGTGTGTTCATTTTATTTTTATTGGAAGTATATTTTAGAAGTTGATTACTGCGATTGCTAGAAACTTTTTAACTTCCAGATTACATTTTCTGATGATCTTGCCTGATGTATAGGCTACCTAGTTGAACGTACAGAAACATTACAGTGTAATATAAACTCATGTGTACCCTATAGAGCAATTGTCTTCCCTCTAAGATAATACTGCAGTAAATTCAGTAACTTTTCATCTTATTGCAAAGGAATACATTACAGCAGGAGGTAAACTGGGTGGAAAATAACTTTCCTGTTCCAGGAAAGTTTTTGAAATTGCAAAATTCACATTCTACACTGAGCCAAACCCAAGACCTTTCAGTTTTTTTGTATTTTTTCCATGGGAAAATAAGAAGAAAACATGATCGGAATAGCTGCAAGTCCAGTAATTTAGGACCTTCCTCTGGGACATAGGAAACCCAGGTCCAAGTCTATGCTGTGAAGTAATCTAAACAGGGACTTGAATTTCATTCTCCCACATCCTGGGAGATGTGCATAACAGTCAGGTTACTAGTGGTTCTGGCTCAATCTCTTTTTGATCAGAAATTCCACAGTAGACTCCAAAAAACCTTTCCTGTGTAAACGGCATGTACTTTCCACAGAAAGTCTGGATATTGATGGACTGACATTTTTTAGCAAGAAATCACTTTGCTGAAAAAAATTCAATCTAACTGAAGATAACAGCTCTTAGATGTAATGAAAAATTATGTTCCTTACCACACTCAGTCCTTAGTATTTTGGTGGCCTACTGTGCCAGAATAGTGGGGTTAGTCTTTGTATTCTGATCATTTTACCAATTTGGGTAATTATTTTCCCCCCATCTAAGTTTAATCTTACATTTCAATTGGATACAGGATTATTCTTCATTTCATGACTTAAACTATAATGTACTGTTGTTTTGTACTGTTAAACAGCTGCTTAGCTCTATGAAAATAAGAACCATGTGTTCCACCCCAGAGGTGGCTGGCATTTCAGTGGTAAATGAGTTCATCCTTGCTTTTTAAACTGTTTTTGGATTCAAGTGTTATGTAGATATAAGATATGTATTGTTTCAATTTTATTAAGCCTTGCTCCCAGCTATGAGGACTAAAGCCAGAATCTGGAGAAAGGACCACCCCTTATGATCAATAATAGGTCAACACAGGACTCAAAGAATTTGTCCATGGTAGGTAAATAAAAACATATTAGGCAAAAAAAGTATCTTCAGACAGCTAATCCTACAAATGAAGGAAGAATGTGACAGATTTCTGTCTCTAGAAAACATGGCATCATTAATCATGAAAAGATAACCTTTGATTCAGGAACTTGTAACTTACCAAGTTACTTAACAAATAATTTACCAACACCCAGCACCAAGATGTAAAAGGCAGCAGTTGTATTGATAACATTAGTCTTGATCTTCTCCAACATGAAACATTTAAAATTACTCCATGTAGTATTCCTTTGAAGAGAAGAAAAAGTCTTCCTCTTGCAAAAGACTTCCATAGAAATCTTTTGAATCTCCATAGGAAGTCATCCCCAGGAATGGAGCTTGGAGTTTATTAATTCTTTGTGTCAAAAGTGTTATAAACAGACTACTTTTCTGTGTTCCAGTTACATCTAGTTAAATTAGTGCCATTCATAAACCAAAGGCCTTAAAAATTATAGAAATTTTCACTTAAGTGCAGTGAAAATTGAACTAGATCCGTAGGCTTTGGCTAGACCTACCCACAATAAATCCATATCATTCAGAACCTGTGGAAGCACCTCCCTCCAGACCTTCTGAGTTTCTGAAATCTGGAGAGGCAATAGAAAGACCATAATATATAGTTGGGTCTTGCCAAAATACAGAGATGGAACATAACAGCAACACGCGTTTGCATTTAAGAGCTGGGAAGCTCAGCTCAAAAGGTCTTAAGTCCATAATGCAAAGTTCAGGTTTTAAGTATGTTTTGGCCCAAACAAAAAGAGAGCTTTCATCAACAACCAGGATCATACCAAGAACTCTTCTGCAGATGTAGAAGTGCTGGGTAGCTTCATTCTTTGCTAGAGTGAGGGACTGTTCAAGGCAGCAAGTTCCGTGGCAGAGACACCCTTCATGGGCTAGCAGCTCTGGCTGGTTGCAAGGCCAGCAATGAGTATTCAGGCCTGCCAACTGAGACTGGTTGGTCATGGTAAAAAGGCAGGCTATGGTTTTATAAAGGAACTGTGTATGAGTCTAAGAGGAAGAAAAGAAATAGAGTAAAGAAACTGTCCACACTTTTTTCCTAGAGAATCAGACAATATCAGAATTACATCAGAAAAATATCAGTTCTTCTAAAAGTCGAGATAAAAACAAGTATACATGTGACTCATCAGTGACTACCCCAAAAAGATAGATATTTCTAAGTCTTAAAGTTCTACTTGACTGACTACACTACACATGAAGAAAAATATTTTTTATTTATAAAATACACCTAATGTAGTACATTAGTCTGTTCAGTTAAAAACTCACACAAGGGTGGTGAAAAACACCATCACTTTTCTTCCTTTTAGCAAAGTAAGCCATCATCATACCCATCATTTTCTATAAGCCTCCAGTCATACACCAGTGAAATCCCACAGACTTACTTTACAGTAACTTATACTGATTTACTTCCATATGTATCTTAACTTCAAAGAATTATTATTAAATTTCAGATTATCTATATTTTCAATCTGTCATTTCCTTGGATAAATTAGAAAGTAGCGCCTGTATCTTTGGCAATTTCATGCTATACGAACCACTCATAGATCATTCATTCTGAAAAAGGCTCTAACGTATCCAGATGTGGACTGAACCAAAGTTTTATCCTATCTCAGTAATCCTCAAACTGTGTTCAGTGGCCCACATGTGGTTCATAAGGCCACAGTAAATCCTAAGCAGCTGACCTGCAAAATTATGCTTAAAAATATTTTCAATTTTCAACTGACCATACAGAGAGGACACAAAACCTGCAAGGGACAGTTTACCCAAGGGTGTTTCGGCCCACTGACCTATTCGTTAAAAGACAGAAGGCCAAACTTGCAGTTTTGCATGTTGATCTGTGTATGTCTAGAAATGTGTATCTAATAATCACAGACATTTGTAAGCTGTATGTATGTATAAGGGCTGATTCCATTTACGGTTGTGCAATGTCATTAACTCAAATGGAATTGTATAGCTTTAACTGGGGGCAGAATCTGTCCTAGATAATATTATTGAAATGTTTGGAAACATCTTCACATACTGTTTATTTTTATTTTACAAAGAACAATGTGGTTCTCTGTTCCAGTTTCAAATCAAAAGTAGTAGGGTGCAACTCCACTGACATCAATGGATTCACAATTACTTACAGCAGGTCTGAATTTATCCCTGTGCATCTATATTCATTTAGCATTTCTCCCCTGGGGAGAGGAAGAGGGAACTAAAATGTGACAGATATTTGTCATATTGCCTAATACACTACTGGAAGAAGATCAGATGCTATGCTGATGAGTATGGTATAAATGAACCTTTAAAGAAACTGAAATGTTCACCAACGAACATGAAGGGACACACAGGGACTCTTCAGACTACTTTTCCTTCTTCACTAAAGGACTGACACTGTCAAAGCTATCAAGAAGGGCATAGTGTTTGGTAACCAGACACCTGCTTTGTATTGTCTTCTGTGATCTACACGAAGCCAGCCACACAGCTTACCATGAATGGAGATCTGTATTCCAAAGTGAATAGTAATTAGTTCTTTTTTATGTGTAGTGTCTTTTTTTTAAGACAACTCAGTAGGTGTCTTAATAATTTGCTCATTACTAGGTGGATGAAAATGTTCATCTCATCTGTGAATACCAATTATTCTTCATCTTATATGAGATAAAGCCAGTAAGACAGAGAGTCATCTTTATTTAGATTTGTTTCAGGAGTAAGTTTGGCTTATATGATGCAGTATCTTCAAACACATTTCTAAAATGGGTGCTACCTTTTTTCTGTTTCTCCAAGTTGGTGGTTATTTCTCTGTTTAGGAAAATGCTAGGAAACAATTTATGCAAGAAAGTGAAAGAGAAATGAAACACAAAGGACTGGAGGTTCTTTCTGATCTAATGTAATTTACAATCAGGAAAAAGCTATTGTGAACTGTGGGCTATCTCAGCACCTACTGCAGCTAGGAAAACTGGTTAAACTATTGATAACAGCTGAAGTAAATTACTTGTGTTGTTCCCCTCTATTCTGAATTTATTCTCACTCTCATTATTATTGAAAATAGATGTTGTCTCTGTGAAAGTGAACAAAAGTATGGTACTGCCTCAGTGTGATCACAGAGGATGTGAGGTGACTTTAATCTTCCTGTTTAATCTCAGCATTTAGCAGCACACAATGGAAAAAAGGAGACCAGCCAAATTATGCTTATTATTTACAATTGCAGTCCAAAAGTTTTGATGTGGGAATTAAATCACACAGACTGAGATAGGTTGAAGCCAGTTCTTCACATCTAAACAGTATTAAATTCAAGAAGAAATTCCAAAATCTCTCTGAGAAGTATTTCATTTACACAGTCTCACCACCACAACCAAAACATTTCAAAGGATACCATTTTCACCTGACAGAAACAAACCAAAAAGCTCTTTATTTTAATGTAATATTTTTTCCTATACAAAAGTAAGTCCTACACTTTTGTCTGACAGGATTCAAAGATATTTAAAGGATTTGATTTTATGAAAAACCCTTTGACTTTACAATACCCCCTTGTTTCCTGTCTTCTTTCATCTCACCCCAAAAATAAACAAACAAAAACCTTAAGGCTTATGAAATTTTCCATTAACGCATCTTCCCAGCATGGTGCTCCACATGGCCTACTGTTATTAATTGTCTCCATGTGAGTAGACACAATCATTAGAATAACACGGTAATCATAAGGTGGCTTTTATTCTTGTTTCCCTTTGAAAATTTGCATCACTGTGCATATCATTGTTAGGTGACTGACTAACTTGTCAAAAGAAAGAATGTAGCTGAGTGGGCCAAGGTTGGACTCTTCTGTGATTATACAGAACACCCCAATGATTCCACAGCATTTATCAAATAAAAGGATCTTCTTCAATATTTCATTAATATTCTGCCCAATTTTAAACCCAGAGGTTTTGTAAAAACAAAAGTGGCTCATAATGCCTTATAGGAGGGAAAAAACCAAACAACTGCATTTGACCAAAAATTCAGTATGAATTTAAGTAAGTCAAATGCAGTTACACAGCTAGAAATCTTCCTGACTAGTGATCAGTGCATCCCAACATTTGCTGTTAGTGGCCATGCAGATGTAAATGGACATTAAGTACAAAGATGGTAGCACCATATCCCCTTAATTGCCTTCCTGTGTCAGAAGTTCAATACTCACTTAAAGAGATGATTATTATTGACCAAGACACCAATCTCACTTTAATACCCAGACCTCCCTTGAAAATCTTCCTACCCAAAATTGATCTGTCCAGATAATGCTTATGAACTCTAGCAAGACCACACTGTAATTAAAAATGCAGAAAACTAATTAAGTTTGAATGAAAGGTCTGAAATATTTGAGTGAAGTAGAGAAGATTCAGCATTCTGTTCAACTGATTGATCTGTGAGTTCTTCACCCTTCCCTCAGTACTGTTTGTATTAGGTCTGTCAAATAAGTTTGAAAAGATAACAAGCTAGACCAAAAAATAGCACTCAGCAGAGTGATAGAAAAGAAGACAGCAGAGGCAGAAAAGAGGAAAATCAGGTAGTATTATTATTATACAGGCTTTTTCAACTCTGAGTGAGTATTTGTCCACCAATATTTAAACTCAGGTCTAAAATAAACATGAAGGCACTGAAACCTAAGAAATTGCTGATCTGCCCTGTGCTTGAATATCAGTTTGCCAAAATTCTTGGGTGTGAACATGATCTTTAGACTAGAAAATGACCACGTCTTTATTCAGGAGTCAAATTGTAGGTTGACTATAAACTTCTCTGATGTGCTATCTTGGGAAGACACTCACCAGAGACAAGAACGTAATAAATAAAAGGAAGGATATCAACAGGGAGATTACAGACTGTAAAAAGCCATTTGTGGTTATCCCAAGTTAGTAAGTGAATTTAAGAGAATTGTCTCTTCCTGACTTATATAGCTGGTAGCTTTCTTGGAAACTAGAATTTGGGTTAGGTGGAGACTTCTTTTGCTTTGCATAGCAGGTCTGTCTTGTTTCTTCCCATTAGTCAATTTGCTCTTTGGAAGGATCTAATGTTTTACAGTTGTGTCTTTGAAATGTGTTTTGAATAAAGCTCCAGCCAAGAATGTTGTGTATGTCATTTGTGGGGAAAAGCTAAAGACTGCAGGAGCCTGCCATGGTTATGTAACTTGCTTATTTTTATATCTGTTAACTACTGCTTTTGTTAATAAAGTTCATAACAAAAAGTTTTATAGATTTATTAAAAACTAATAATTTTAAAACCAGTCACATATTTCGGCCTTTTATATGAAGGTTCAATTGTACAAATTTTGCAAATAAAAAACAAAATCCCAGATGATTAACAAAATATGTGTTTATTTAAACATACAAATAAATACATTTTAAGGGGTTTTTACTTAGAAAAATCTGAATTCAATATTTGTCTTGCAAGACTTAGAAATCTGAGCCATGCCTTTGGAACTCTTAATGCACAGCAAAACAAAGAATGGAGTTTCCAAAACTGGAAGGCATATAGGATGACACTTGAGACAATAGGGATATTTCCCAGAAGAAACATGAAAAGGTATAAACTGAGCTAAGACAGACTGTACCCTTTTTGCTTCATGGCATTAATCTTGTACTGTAATCTGTGAAAGTCTAAAGATAGATCAGAAATGATAAATCTAGTCAATATGTCCCACACAGTATTTGGAGTGACAGAACAACATGACTGTATTAAGAAAATGTAAAGCCTCATCCACCCAATGTGAAGTAAACTTTTATGCTATCACTAACGGTACAAGTTTAAATAAAATCATGAAATTTGCAGGCACCAATGAACTCATTTTCATTCTTAAAATGTGAGAATCATGAGTCAAAAAAACATTTCTGGAACACGTTTCTTTATCTGAGCACATTAAGACACTTAGAGCTGCTCCACACCTACTCCGAAAAGGAATATGCACAGTCATGACATAAAAAAATGCATGCTAAAATAAGAATAAAAGCAAGACCAGTGTACCAAAAAGCCAATGTTGTCATTATCACAAGCCCACAAGGTTTTCAGTATATCACTACTTGAATCAGAGACAACCAGACTTGGTTTATTGGCAGGACACTATGCTGAAATCTAAAGAACAGTATCTAATTTAGAGAAAATGGAGTACATCTCAGTTGCCATAATTTTGCATATCTAGACATGACTAACTTGTCCCAGTGTGTGATATTCAGCATGACACAAAAGCCAGCCCATTTGCATCCGGGTTGGAGCACTCTATAGTCAAGAATCTATCACCCTCAAAATTATGAATCACGGTTATGTTGTGGAGCACTATGGACTTTTTTCCAGTGGTTGGATTTTGAATAGCCATATAGGCACACTCAAAGCATCCTGAATTCATAAACAATCAATTGATTTCTTTAAGCACTTTAAAACCCAAGCCATAACTCAGTTTTCATTGTTAAAAATATATCTGGATTTCTACAAACTAGTTAAAAACTCATGATAAATTTAGATGAGAAGGTACAGATTTTATTCAGATTTGCAGTAGCTGTGTGGAAATTCTTTCTAATATAACTTTAGACAGAACAAAAAAAAAACACCCAAAACCTTTAAAAAAGTTTCTGTAAATAGCAAACATATGATTTGCTTGACTCATTTCTATTTTAAACACTAAAGTATATATTACTCATTTCAAACAAAAGCAGACTACTCTAGAAACTGGATTTCATAGGCATCTTCAAGCTTCCAAAGACTGATCAGAAGTTACCTCAATGCATTCACAGTAGAAAAACAAGAAAATAAAACACCATCAATCACAAAGTCCCAAGTTATTTGAATAACATTAAAATTATCACACAGCTAATAATAAGGAAATTTTTATTAACTATGAAAAGTCATTCTTGATTGAGGTAACTTCAGCTAAAACCCACCTTAATGCCTCTGCTTTTTCTCAGTGTTTAGATAAACATTTGGATTCAAACTCTGGGGGAAGGAGGAGAGGCTGGTCTGCCCCAGTGCCCATGATAACCTGAAAATTAATCTTAGAGAGGCAAATCCATGGACTATTTCTTTTGTCTTCATTTGTATTATGTTACCACTTGCCTCTCTACTTTCCAAAATATGCCAGTCTTGATATCCTATTAATTACCATCTCCCCAGTCGCTGCCACCTCCACCCTGTACTTTTAATTCTATTCTTCCAGAATCTGACTTTCTTCACATCCTTCACAAAAAACCATTTCAGCTGAAACACCAGAAGATCCCTCCCAATTACAATGCTTTATTTACCAAGAAGTGTCAACAAATGCACATGATTAAAGTCATGATATGATCAGATTTTTGCCAACTCCTCTGAAGTTTTCCCCATACCCCATTGTCTAATCCCTTGTCCCATTTGATCATAGTGTCTGTCTAATACGGGTTGCAAAAACTTCAGCTGAGGTATCTTGTCCTTTTGTCCATTTCTTTACAGAGTTAAGCACACTCATCAACAATATTCACTGAATAATGAGGTCTCCTAAGGTTATTTGTCCAGTCATTGTACTGGATTGCAGTACAAACTTCTTAACACAGAGCTTGAATAATAATCAAGGTATATTATCATGTAAACAACACAATCAATACATAATTCTATAGCTTTGAGGGACTGGATGAACTTTTAGCACCCTATATAAAATCTCTTGATAACTTCATTACATTTTCAAGTAATATAAATTTCATAAACTGTTTTAATGACAAGGTATGATAGAGGATGCTGTTCTATAAGTAGCTTGCAAGAGAAGGATCTACTCTGATAAGCTTGTAATATATCTTGGATTTAACACAGCAAGGAAAGACAAAGTGAAGCTGTATTTGAGGCGAATGGCTTTAATTATAAAATGTACCTTGAATTAGGGGGATGTCTTATTGCCTTAAAAATAGTAAGTAATGGTGAGAATGCACCTAGCCAACATCAACACAGAGAATAGGAGAGGCTGGATATGAATGAATATGAGTGGATGTTTTTGAAGTATTAAAGGAGAAGTTTCCAAATGCACAGTTTATGACCTACCTAGACAAATCCTTTTGGTCTACCTTCCTTCAAATAATTCCTACCTAATACTCACCTGTCTGTGACTAATTTAGATGGTGAACTCCTTAGGAGAAAAACCATGGTAAATAAATGGTAAATAATAATTATACATACACATAGAAACAGAATAAAACTTCACAGGAGAGAATGTTTGAGGCTGCTACTAGCACAGCCACAGGGTAACATTTCCAGCAATATGCAATGTTTATCATGTTTTCAATCATAAAAAATGATATTAATGTAATATCGTCAAGCTTATCGTATTCAAGCTAAACCAGTTATCCACAGTGTATGGGTTCATCCTGGCTCCTAGGCCTAATTATCGCATCATATATGTAAATCATGCCTGACTTAATACTGCAGCTGTACATCAAAAAGGAAAAATATACAGTAACGTGTTCCCTTGGGATAATATGTATGAACTGGAGTTCTGCCTAATTAACCTGATGTCTGAAAGGTTAAAAGGGGAGTGGTGTGATTATTCTCACTATGACTTTAAGGGTGTTTATTCATGGTGTACTGAAATAGTTGTGTATAGGTGTCATTGCCCTCTACTGGATCAAATCAAAACAGCTCAGTTGTTTATCTCATGGGTTTAATAGAATTATTTGTAGAAATTTTCTGCAATTTAAAACAAAATTAAGTATCAAATTGACTTTGTTAGACAAAAAAGCATATGAATTTTATTCTTGCAACAAATCGTAGTGACTCAAGTGGACTTACAGAAGCAGAAACCTCAGAAAGGAATATGACCATACAATTCAACTTCCATGACTACCCTTGATGTATACATCTACATTTGTTTTTGCTCTTGCTTGACTTATTTACAAGCTGCACTCTTCTGCAACCAGTATTCCAGTTTGGTGGTGTTTCACCATCTTTATGTTGTCATTGTTTCAATCTTCAAGCCAATGTATCTTTATGTCTTCTGCATAGTTTCTCGGCAGATTACCCTGTTATTTTCATTCTTGTGAATGCTGCATTCCAGCAGCATTTCTGATTTCTGATCATCTTCATCCACACAACTAGGTCAATAATTATTGTTGTTGCTCTTTGGGTTTTAATTTGCCTTTGGACCTTTTCCCTGTGGGCCTTTGAAACAAGTTTAAAGCTCTTTTCACTATGTTAATGAGTTGTTCCCCAAAATGACCTCCTTGTCTGTGGGACACCATCTATCTTCCATTGCACTGACATGAAACACTTTAGAAAAGAAGGAAGCTGCAAACTTTACAGGCAATGTTTTCAGTTACAATCAAATTTCACAGGTTTAAAAATAGTAAGATTTGGGCAGAAGATAAGAAAAACTCATTTTCACCTCTTACTCTAGTTTGTGAAAAGGAACATGATTTTTGTATTTATGTATTTAATTTACATAACCTTTAATTTGGCCAGGTCATAACAATTACAATTTTTTTAAAAAAAAAACCATAGAATTTAGGTCGACATGAAACAGGTATAGCCACTTCTCTATCACTTCTCCTTACAATTTCAAAAAGAGGGAATTCACGTAAGGATATGAATCTTTTCTTCAGATCCCTTTAAGTTTACAAGAGTACTTTAGGGCTCACATACACAGCCAGGCAATAACTTAAATACCAGTAGACAGTTCTCAAAAATGTATAGCGTAATTCCTAATTTTTGTAGGACAGCTGTACACTGACAATGGTTTCTTCTGACTGTTCTTTATATCAGTGTCTGTGTGCTGCAGCAGTATAGCTCTGTCCAAGGGTTTCCTCCTTTTTCCTAACAGGGAAAGTTTACAGAGAAATGTGAAGGGTAATCTTGTGTATACTGGTGGCCAGATGTAATGGAATTCTGTGGAAATAGTATGTGTATGTTTTTACACTTCACTGGAAAACATCTTTGCTTTCTGCATCTGAACTTGATTTCCAGTTTCTGACTGACCCCTTCAAAACTGACTCAACTATTTAGTCATACAGTTACAATGACTTTAAAGAAGGACTTGTGCTTGTATCACTTCCATTATTTTAATGTTTACTTGTTGCTGAGTATGATGAAAAGAAGTCTTTGGTCTTTTCGGAAAGTGTAGGGGTGGCAATAAGAAAATCCTCACTATTTTTCACCCACTTCAGCTCTTTTAAAAACTCTTGAAATTAATTCAGGTATGGGACTACCTATTTAGCAGCCCTCTCCACATAAATGATTTCATGATTAAAATTTTCATATGAAATATTTAAAACAAAAACAAAAACAAACAAACAAAAAAACCCAAAAAAAAACCAAGTCCCATTTTTCAGGGAAAAACACCAGAATTTGTATGTGTTATTTCTAGTGATAGGACTCATACTGTTAATCATCACTTTGAAAAGCAGAGGCGTATAATTTACACAGAAAAGTGAATCCAGAATTAGCAGTTTCCAAAAAAGAGAGTCCCAGAGTTTGGCTCTGATCTAAGTTTCCTCAAAATTCAGAAATGGTGAGATCCAGTGGTTTGATTTCTGTTTATCTCTAATAAAACAGAATGAAAATTTCCCAATATTTCCATCAGACAAATACACTTTATCATGAACATCAAAAAGAATCTCAAAATCAGGAAGATGAGTAACACAAAATGAAAATGAAATGGATTAAAAGGTCACTTTGGATAAATATTCAAAGTTTATGAAAATTATCCAGAGTATTCAGATCAGCAAAATAGGAACTGATGTCTCATGAACTCAGACTTTCTGCTTGTTTCTGCCTAATCCAGGCTTAGTATGAGAAAGAAAAAAATCAAAGGAAAGGCAAAGAAATCTAGAAGAAAACTAGTAATGTTATTGTTAAATTAGAGTTATTTTGTCTATCCACATGCTTAGATTTATAAAGTTAATAATATTAAGCAATTACTTTTTCATTTATGGTGAAGAAGTCAGAGAGCAACTTAATGAATAGCACAAGCTACACAGAAAAGTCTGGTTAGCAGAGCAGTTTGGAGTTGCCATAAAAATTTTCAGCTTCCCCTTTCTTTCAAAAGATTAACCTCAATGTCATGCCCTTTTTTATGTTATAGTGAATCAGCAACTTCTCAGCATCAAATTATCAGTGTTTTGTTGTATCGCATCCTGTCTGCAGTCCCATCAATGCCACGAGTCTAATTCAATTATATGGTCATCTTCTGCATTCTGTGGACAGGTCACATGTGAGGTGGCAGCCATGCATTATTTCCAAGGAGGAAACTTCAAAATTTTTTTAAAACATCAAAGCAAAAAGGTGAATCAAGAGCTCATACATACAAACAAGGCACAAGTCTATTCTTCCATACATTTTGTGGGCTATCTAAGAAATTGCCCTGCTTATTACTTTTTTCTCAGGTCATATACATGCCAGAGTTTATCACTTAAAGACCTTTGATGAGAATACAAAGACTAGTAAGAATGAAGTGTGAATGGAAATATCTTTGTGGGAAAGCATCAGAAGAAACCATATTGATTGGCACATATTCATATCCAAGGCTGTAACTGATATCAGTGAGACCAATAAACCTGGAGGAACATGATATTTACATGAAGACCTGAAGGCCTGTACTCCAGTAAGGCCACAGCACAAATGAGTTACTGGCAAGAGGCCTGGCAGCAATAGTGAAAGGACACAAGGTTACAACCCTTCATCTGTGCCATCCCTCTTCCTGCTGTCCCAAGAAGCCAGGCAGCCATAAATGTACCCACAACTAGGGAACAAAACCAATGTAGAGGAATGAAGGCAGTGGGTTGATCAGCATTGATAACATGCAGCTGTGGCCTGGCCTCGAAGGCAGTGGGTTGATTGACATGGACGATGTGCAGCTGTAGCTTGTTCCTGCTAAGTAGTTAAATAGTACTGAGGATTGTGGCATGAATGGGTGTATGGAGGAGGAGCAGTGTGATCTGATATCTGGAGGAAGGAGAAACAGTATGGACAGTAGAATTTGACTGATGGTAAAAGCCTTATTACAGCCTACTGGTTTGTTTGTGCTATGACAAACCAACAGCTATTTTTATTGAGATATGGGTAAACTGAACTGACTTCAACCAAGGGCTACCAAGGTGCTCAGGGTGGGAGCACCTGCCTCCTTCCCTGCTGAGGGAGCTGGGTTGCTCCAGCCTGGAGAATGGCTTTTGGGATGGGCCTAACAGCAGCCCCCAGTGCCTACAGGGATGTTATCAAAAAGATAGGGCCAGATGGCTCACAGGAGTGAACAGCTGGAGGATGAGGCAGCAGGCATAAACTGAAACTAAACAGGTTCACGCTGGATAGCAGGGAAAGCTTTTTCCCTGGGAGGACAGGTGGGCATTGGGGCAGGCTGCTCCAGCTGGGGCAGGGGTGTTGTGGCAATGCACTCCCAGGAGGATCTTGAGCCCTGACTGGCCAAAGTCCTGAGCAACCTGGTCTGACCCTGGCTGAGCAGATCAGGCTTGAGGCCTCCTGAGGCCCCTTCCACCTTAAATTATGTGGTGATCCTACGTACTGTAAGACTTGTGGAAGGCAGAATAAGCAAGATTCTAAGGCAATAGATCACCTTAAGGGTTAGACCTATCCAAAAGCTGGTTTGTTGCTGCCTGTCAAGCGGAACCCAAGAAATGAAGTGAGGGCTGGGTAGCTGGTGTCTCTTGTCCTCCACATCTCTCACAAGTGACCTTGGCAGACCACTTGGTGTCTCAGTGCTTGTAAGTACGTGGGTGTGGGAGTATGAGTGAGTGTGATGAGAACATGAGGGTGAGTGAATGAAATCAGTTTTGTTATTACCTTGCCCTTTCAGAAGCTTACTCACTAATTTCCCACAGAGATCCCGTTCCTAAGCGACATGATGGATCTAAAAGTGAGAAGGTTTTACAGGGAAATACATTTGTGGCAGAATCTCTGTCTTCTAAGACCAGTAATTTCACAGGAAGGTGCATCAGGCTTAGCTCTGAGACCAGTTTTATTTCAAGAGAAATAGAAAGAGGAAAATGTTCTTATTTTGTGATTGTTTTCATTCTGTATTCTATAATGGGAAGCACACCCAGCTGTTACATGGGCCACTGGTGCCTTTTGTGGGAATCATGTCAGTCTTTTGATCAGATCTTTCAGAAGTGATCATCAGACATGTAGAATTCAAACAGGAGCACCTCAGACTGTGGCCATTTTCCTTTCCAGTTGTACCATGCGTAGTCCAGAGGTGGAAGAATGCTGAATTTTTTCTTAAAAATAGTGCTGGGTATAGAGTGTGGATTTCACAAAATATCCATGCTATTTTAAGAACAGAGGTTTGTGAAGGAAAACAGAGGTATCAAAGAGATTATTTTTCTTGAAAAGGCTAAAGGTGTCTTCACAAAAGCTAAGAAAATTTGCTCTACCTCTGTAGCCTGCTTTTGTGGTCAGCAGGGAGAGAAATCCCTTAAGCGAGCCCTAAGGCTTAGACTTTATCTTGACTTTAGCAGAAACTTAGAGACTGGTGTTTTATTGACAACCTCTTAGATGGCTGATTAGTAGCAGCTAGTATGCACATTATAGCAGAAGGCCATGAACACTCTGAAACAAGCTTGAGCAAAGAATCAGCAGGGGATGTAAGCTGGGGAAAGCGTCAACAAAACCCAAACATAGGCCAGAAAAATGACTAGTGCTAATAGAAAACTGATCTTAACTTGTTGACGCTGGGCACCTGAATTAACCTAAAGGTAAAGGTGAGCATATTCTCAAAGTTAAGAACTTGTAGTCAGAAGTCTGAAGGTGAAGTTCAAGGCTGGTTTGGGTTGGTATGGATGCTTTGCTACTACCTGTCAGACCACAGAGAAAATGATGACAGTGATGGGATCACTCTACACTCAAAGTCAGATTGATGTCTCGGTTCAGGTTACCTGTCAACATTCAACTCTCTGAATTACCAGTAAGACAGAGCTAATTAACACAGTTACTGGAATCTAGAGCTAGACTTAGAAATTTTTAGCTACATGTAAATATAAGCGTATCAACCTGCAAGATGAATTCCACCCCATATGTCAGTCAACCAGGTGCTATGAGTATTGAGTGAGCCTGTAGTCCATAAAGAGCAAGTCAAAATGTAAAGACATTTGAACTCTTATATATCTTTAGCCCATCTGGGAAAATGGCAAATAATACATATGTGCAGTTTTAAAACAACAGTACTGGGTAAAAGGAAAAAGGAATCATCACAGCTTTTCTGAGAAACTGAAACTGTAAAGGAACACACAAAAAGACCATCCTGTTCTGAACACCTTCTGTCTAAAACCAGACTAATTAAAGTGAGGAAAAAGAAAAGATAAAAGTTAAAATAATTTGTCCAAACATGCCTATACTTCAATTTACTGAAAACATCTCCATATTTTGGCGTTGAGGAGTATGTAAGAACTGTGGTGGAGCAGAGGTTTTAGAAGATAATGGCTTGGTGAACTGGTTCTGGGAGCATAAGAATATACATGGACCTGGTCTAGGAGCGTGAGAAGCACATAAGACACTGTAGCAGGCAACAAACACCAGAGTGCTGCTCATTAGCAAATTTCTGCTTTAAAATGCACTTAACGGAGGCACCTAGCTTTTGAACATGTTTAAACTACACTGAGTAAGGAAACTAGGCTTGGGCTTAAATGTTTTCTGGAATCAGGTCAGTGAATGATTTGACACATACATAACTTGGAAATTACAGGAATGGACAGAACTGAAATGTGCTGGAGTCAAAGCAGATAAATATCAGAGACAAACTGAGCTTGGCAGAACAGGTCCTTAAAAAGGGAGAATTGTGCTGACAAGATCCTTAACTTCCAAAGTGCCTATATTTTAATAGTCTGTGCCTTTCAGAAATACATTTAAGATTCACAACATGAATATCAAACAAAGTTTACTGATGTTTGATATATTTGCTTGTGAATAAGCATAATTTCTGCAGTGTTTTAGAAACGTTTAGTAGGTGTATATATGTAAAATAAACAGGAAACTAAAAAATATCTCCTTATACTGAATGATCCTTTTGGAGAACAGATGAGATCTATAGCAGTGATTTTATCTACCATGTAATTTATTTTATTTCCAATTTTATTTGATTGCATTAACCAAGAGAATGACTTAACCAGAAAAAATGGTGAAAAGAAAATTAAAGCCAAGTTCCAGATGTGTAATAGCTTGTTTTCCAACAGCGTGTTTTTGAAACAGATCAGTTTACTAAAAGATTAAATATTGTTTGAGGGGATAAGTGAAAATGTTGTCAACACCTTCCATTTCTAGCTGATGGATTTGAGACTGGTGAGAAGTAAAGACCATTTAAATAGTGTGGCAGGAGATAGGAAATATGATGACAAGCTGAAGAACTATATTAAGCAATGCAGGGGAAGTAGAAGGTGATAAGACAGATAACAAATATAGCAATCTCCACAACAGGTGAATGCACTGATCAGAACACATGAATCAGAAATAAAGGGGTAAAAGTGGTGAACTACTACTTTTGAGATCTAAAACCCTATGAAAACAGGTAAGATTAAGAATATGGAGAAAATAAAGCTTCATCATCTCTACTCTATGATCCTCTATCTGAGCTGTTTACGCAAGGCTTTACTGCCCCTGCCTACAAAAAAAAAAAAAAAAAAAAAAAAAAAGGACAAGGGGAAAAACCCCAACTTTATCAAATCTTTCTCTCTCTGCACAGGCTGCCAGAGAATTGTACGTGCTTCTAGTTCAAGAGAAGCTTCAATGCCAAAACTCCTGAGATCCACACAGCCTCTGGGACTGGCAGCAGCACGAGGCCAAGCTCTGACAGGGGCTTTTTTCACACTAGCTCTGCAATGCAGTTGCTCTTTTCATAGAGGAGTGGGAGGCTGATCACTTTCGCCCTCCCAAAATGTGTGCCAGGATTGAAGATTTGCCCTTTGAACAGAAAAGTCATTCCTTTGGTTCCTTGCCACTATTTAGTTCTGAGACCAAAAAAATATATTCACTTTTTCCTCTAATCCAGTTGTGATTAAATATTGCCTGCTATAATCCCAGATCTTCAGTAAAATCTACAAGTGGGTAAATTCAGTAGCCCAGTCAATAAGGTAACAGTTAACGGTGAATCAGGAAAATGCAGGTCGTGGAAGTCAAAACTCTGGGAGGAAGTGAGAGATGAAGGTTAAGATGAAGAAGAAAAGCAGATGAAGCACAAAAGAATAGTTTCTTAGCAGGGGAACTTAATGTTTTGTTTACTTGGAATTCTGGTTTTAAAGGGCTGGTGAAAGAATGATATCAAAATGTTAGGGAACTTTTTTATTAGCTGAGAATAATTCTATGCCACATTTTCATATGTATAGATATTTGTAAATAAATGCAGCTGTATATAAAAATATGTAATAAGTATAATTAAATAAAATGTAACAGTAAATAAAGTAACTTTGAATACATAAATATTGAGAGTCATCTTCAGGAAATAAAAAGTCTATCTGTATGTGTTTTATTGTGATATAACAAAATTTCTTGTAAAAATAATTGGAAATAGGAATTCATATAATAGAATCATATTTTTATATAATAGAATTATAGAATCTTTGAGGCTGGCAAGCACTTCTGGGGGTCACCTAGTCCAGCACCCCAGCTCAGAGCAGCATCAGCTAGAGCAGGGTGCTCATGGACCATGTCCAGATGGCTTATGAATGCCTCTACAATCTCTCTGGGCAACCTGTTCCTCTGTTCAACCACCCCCACAGCAAAAAGCTTTTTCTTACATTTAAATGGAATTTCTTGTGTTTTCAGCTGTGCCAAATTACCACTTGTCCTGTCACTGAGCACCACTGAAAAGAACTTGTCTCTGTCTTTACCCCACCTTCCACCTCCATCAGGTATTTGTACACATTGTTAAAATCCCCTGAGCTTTCTTTTTCTCAATGCTGGTCTCTCAGGCTCTCCTCATATGACAGATGTTTCCATCCCTTAATCACCCTTTTGCTTCTTTGTTGCACTCATAATATCACCTAACAGCACCACAAATTCTAAGTGTTGTTTGACTTCAGCTGGAGCAAAGTTAGGCCAAGGTTCCATGCTTTTAAAATCCCCCCATGCCTTACACTGGCATTGATCACATCTCTTCTGGGAATGGGCCAAGGTTCTTCCCAGTGGAGTGTTTTACTTCAGAGACCACAATCATAATCTGCTGTCTTCCATCGTCTTGTTTCAGATGGCAATTTGACTAATTTCTAAAAGAAAAATTTAGTGACATGGACTGGCTGATTAAATGGGATTCCTCCATGTTCAATGCAGATACAACCAGGTTCTTTAGTTTTGATATTTTCTTCTCTGTTTTAATTAATAGCAAAGAAAAAGAACAACTCAGAGGTAAGGGGGCACCTGGGGAGGGTTCCTTATATCTCCATCATTTGTTTCATGAATGCTCATGTCTAATGCATTCCTGTGTAGTGCCCTGTGTTCAACAGGAAGGGTGGAGTCTAGCTCACCTGCACTGAGGGCAGCCTTGTGAGGGGGGGGTTGGTCATGGGTGGTATGTCTGGAGGCCCCCTCAGGCCAAGCAGGCTCTAGGGAACCAGCATTGCGGGTGACTCATGTGATCACTGATGGATCGATGTGACAGCAGGTACCACCACTGCTTTACCCAACTTGAGTAAATCAAGCTTATTCTGAGCATACTCAGTGCTGCAAGCTCCACAGAGGACTAAAACACGAAGATATTTCTTTTCTTAACTTCAAAAAAAACTCTGGCAGGAGGTAAGCAATCACGGTGGGAAAAGTAAGGACCTGACCCAACATGACCAGGAGCACAGGTTTAGACTCATTATAGCATTTCTATCTGAAACTTTATACACCGAAGATGTTAACGATGTCTCCATACATTAAACAGGATTTCCTAAAAAACACTGCTGTGTTTAGGCTCCTGAAATGTTGCTTAACAGAACTCCAGGCATGCAAATATATTATTGAGTGCTGGTTTTCAGGGCCCAAAATCTGTCTGTAAAATGGGGAAAACGGTACCTTACCTACCAGAAACTAAACACAAACTCTCAATAACACCGCACTCTCAGGACCAGAATGAATGTCTTTCAGAGTGACAGTACAAGGCACAGGCTGCCTCCTAAGTGGAAGTCTACTTAGAGCATTCACAAAACCCTGACCTTGGAGCTAGCATCAGCTAATGCCCAAGAGAATTTCTGGGGCCAATCTCTAAATGCTGCAATGCTGACCACTTAAATCTGTACGGGAAAAATAGCAAATAGACAGCAAAAACACTGCTCCCAGTCTTCCTCTCTCTCCCCTCCCCAAGACTCTGAGAGACATTTCTCTGAGAAATGTCATCCGTGACATAGAACTTCTTTAATTAAAGATGACAATTCAAGTGAGGCAGAATGGGATGTTATATCTCCCAGCTTGCCATTTATAATTGTGAGTAGGTCAGTCACAGAGCTGTGTGCTCTAGAATCCTTGTTTTCCTTTCCAAAATTTAGTATTGAATTGGAGTGTGGGTATAAAGTAATGTTTTCTGTATTAGATTCTGCCTTTCATATTAATTCCTGTCAGTTGCAGTGACACTTGCATGCGAGAGCACATTTGATCAGCTACAGACTTCCTCATTGCTGAGCTAAGCCAGAAAAACCCTCCTGACTGCAGCAGAAATGTTAGCAATAATCCTAGAGAAATCATGTGTTGCCAGCCCTTAATGGCCAGCGCTCTGATTAACAACCTGAGGTAAACAAAAGGCAGTTAATAACATAAACCACTGTGGTTTGTAATATCAATAATGCCATGAAAAGACAGAGTTTTGGAGGACTATTGCTGATATAAAGTATATTCAACAACTTACACTAGCAATGTTATATATTTAAAGGAAAAAATATGGGCTGGGTACAACATCAGTTGTTCCACAGCATTAACAGCCCTATTTTTCCTTCCAGAATACAGCTCTTTTGGCTATGTTTACAATTTTACTTTTGGATCGATACAAACTTCATAGGGCAGGATTTTTTCTCTGCTTCTCTCACAGCAGTAAGAAGTGCCAGCACAGTCAATATACAGAATTGCCTGGCTCAGCACCAGAGGAGATAGTGCTAATCAAAGTAACAGCAGCAAAACTTGAACCAGCCCATAGAAGGAGAAGGTATTACAGACTAATTCATTAATCTGTTAAGCCCCTGTGTCAGCGAGAAGTATTCTCTTTAGTCAAGTGTCCTTAATAGGATATATCAGGCTCTGAACCTGAGGCAGTTCAGTTTTTAAGTCCAGCAAAAACTACCCGGACAGGGATCTGAAATGTAATAAAACCATTTTCTATGTGTATATGCATCTGGGCATCATCTAAATGATCTCTACTGCTGAAGGAGTTATAATCAAGTTATGCCTGAGCAACAACAAAACATGTCAATTTTTTGCATTTGGATAAATGATCACTAGAAAAATAGACAGAAAAATAACAATTATGTAACAGCAAAACAGATAGAAAAATAGCAATTATATAACAGCAATTGCCTGCTATTATTAGCCTCACACAAAAGTCATAGTGCAGTCTCTCCTAATAATCGTGAAGCCCGTCTGTCTATATCCATAGCAGGAGTGATGACGCCAGGAAGCAGCATGTTCTCGGAAGCACACTCGGTGGTGGGACACTCCGCAAGGCACAAGCCAGTTAACCCATTCACTGGTTTTCCAAATCTGAGACAAGAGAATAGTAGTAAACCTCTTCAAACACCAAAGAATTCAAACTAGGTGAAAACAATCAGGTTTCACTAAGGAGCCAGGAAGGAGTAGGCATTTTCCCTCCCAGTCTTTGCACTCCAAGATGGAAAAGCACAGACTGCATTCTGTGAAGCCAAAGTTTTGCCTCCGTGTCACATAAAATAGGTCTGATGAGAATTTAAAGGAAAAGCTGGGGTGGTTTATTATTTTATTTCTGTTCTGCCTGTAAACTGTGAAAGTCTCTAGAAAAATGGACAAAATTTTGCTTATGGTTTTAATACAAACCAAAATAACCTGCCTCTGGCTGACACCAGTGATGGAAAGTTTACAGAAAAGGATTTTGTTTCAGAAAGTTTTCAGTTTCCCTCAAAAAAAGAAGGATTATCTATTGGAACCTGAAGAACAAACTTGCATATGGCTGAAAGAGGAGAATAACAGCTAGTATTCCACACTGCATTCAGTAACTAGAATAACAGGGTTTTTTTCAAAATTTGCTGTATAGGAAAATGGAGAAATTACTGGCATGGCAGCAGCAGGGACAGAGAAGGGGAACCCTTTTTACAAATAAAAGTTACTATTAGTTGATTATTTAGGGTTTGGGTTTGTTTTTCTTCACCAAGGTGCCTGCATTGGAAAATGAGGTGAAAGAAAAGAAAAACGTTTTTTGCTTTGGGACTTTCAATAAGAAAACTGAACATTTATTTTTTCAATGAAAACTCTTGTTTAACAAAACTTAAACAAAATATTTCCTTTTGTACTGAACTATTCTGAAAGAGGAGGAGCATAATTTCTCAAGCAGCTCTACTGACAATGAAATTCTTCAGGATTTCACAACATTACTTCCTACTGTGTTTCCTCCAACTCCAGAGAAAAACAAATGCAAAGATTTGCAAAGCATTAAAATAATGGCAGGCGTATGATTTATTGTACTACGCATGATTTAGAGCACCATGTTTAATCCAAGCTGGTAGCACATCTGCAATGGCATTACATGACTTTTCTCAATAAAAGAAAACAGTGGCAGGAAGCAATTACATAGAAAGGCCCACTAATTTAAGGCATGTAGCCTTTGAAAATAGGAGGCATTAGTCCCTATATAAAAGTTAAATCAAATCATGCAGATCACTCTGTAATTATTCTTTTCTCAAATCTTGTTAGATAGAAAGATTATTGATATTTCGGAGGCAAACAGCAGGGACACCACCAGCAGTAGTAGCTTCACTTTGTTTGCCAGATTCAGAAATGAGCCAAATATTACCCCCGTCCTTTCACTGCACTTTACCTGATCAATCTGAATCTAACCAGCTCATCTCTCCTCGATCTCTGCACGAGAGCGGCTAAAAGGAAAACAAAAAATCTCACTCAAAAATGTGCCTTACTGAGCTTCTTGTGGCTCCCGTTGCCAAGGAAACCTGAACAAATTCCTCTCAGAAAATACCCTCAACTGCTTAAGCCAGCCAGGCTTTAGCCTGGTATCAGGAAAGGGAACAAAGACCAAAAACAAACAGGACAACATGGTTGTAAAGCCCATTGGGGAGAGAGAGAAAAAAATAAACTACAGGATAAAGCATCTGCTAGCAAAGAATATCTTTCATTTAGGTCAAATCAAGGCTTTTCAATCTCTGTCTATTGTTCTTCCTCTGGAGGAACCCGTTACTTCAGACAAATGGGGGAGAGAATAGGTCTCTTGTTTCAGTTATTGAGTTGATGGTGTTACAAATCATCTGTCTTTCGGAAAATCGTCTATTAGCGTTCTCCGATCCTTCGTGAAAAGGAAGCTGATTAAAATTATTAACAAAATTATCTTCCACTTTTTATTTTGAAGTATGATCCTGGCTCAGAGAGGAACAATATCGGTAATTATCACTGGTTTAATCAGATGCCTTTTGTACAGTTTTCTCTCTTCCTCTTCCCTCCTCCCTTTCCTATTTTCTTTTCTGCTTTTTCTGATTATAAATCTCAATGGTTTCATTAAATGTTTAGGGCCAAATTCTGGCACTCTGCAGAGCTGGCAAGAAAACAGGCATATATTAATGTTGCAAAAGCATCTATATTACAAGCCCATGTCCTGGCCAGCCCAAACCCTGCACACTTCATATCCCTCCCCTACAGCATCATTCCCTGAAGGGGTCATTTGTTCCAGGAGAGAGTTGATGCATGGGTTGGGGCGCTTAAAGCCTTGTGTGCATGGCTTATAGACTGATGATCACATCTTCTGATCTTCTGGGCCCACCCTTTCTATCCTCATCATCACTGTATGGGAGCGTTCCACCGCCCTGGAATGCACGTCAGTGGACCCGCCACAGCCACGTGAGACACCGCGCTTGGGCTGAGCCTTCTCTTCTGCCTCAGTCTGTGGAGCAGGTTGACCAAGGTGGACAAATACCTGAGAGCAGACCGCTGGCACTTGCAAGGGGCAGGAGGAAGAGGTCTGAGTGTCAGAGGTGGCTCCCAAGAGCTTTTATGCCAGATTAGATCAGGTTTGAAAGGGTTTTTTCCTGACATAATATGAAAGCAAATAAAGGCAATCCAGTCTCAAATCAATAGAAGAAACCTTCTGAACTGATGCCTTTTTCTGCCAGGCTCACAGCAACGGAGTCTATAAAGCATGGGGTGATCATAAGATGGAAAGCAGTCAAGGATCATTCAGCTGCTACTTGGAATAATAATTAAAAATGAATGAACAAGTCTATAAAAACATGTTTAAAATATACATTTAATTAGACGTCTCTCTGATCCTCTGGTACTGTGGCAGAGGACTTCTGAGGAGCTAGAAAAAGAGGGTAAATCACAGTGAGTTTGGGACAGACGCCATGAGAAAGCTGGGAACTAAATCGAAGAATTGCTGAGGCTTCCCCGGCAGCCTGAAATAGTCACTTGCCTTGCTTATGCTGCAGTCCAGACTTGGCATTTTCCACCCTTGCTTTAATGTTATTTAAACAAATATAAAGGGATTGTTTTGGTTTTTTTCCCCTCTGTGAATTTCCTTAAAGTTTTTTAGATAGCAGATAGGAAAATGAGCAAGAATGTGAAAGAAGCTATGTCAGAGAAGCGTGTGAGAGTTGGCAAGAACTCTTTGGCGCTATTGTGATTGACCAGCTAAGAATGCAGCAAGAGCCAAACAGCCCTCTCTGTGGATTATTTCTGCACAGGGTATTCGTGAGTTTGTGCTTGTGGAATTTCTGCCTGATCCTTCCATTGGGAAGATGGGATTTACTCTCCACATGGATTGGGAGGAAAGTTCAACCGCCCAAACCTTCAGTTCCTGGCAAACTTGTGTATAGTCAGAGCCATCAATGCAGCCTGTCTGATACTGGGGGGAAAGCACATTTTTAAATACATGATAGCTGATGCAAAACTATGTCTGCATAAGTGAGAAAGGTGCATTGTAAACACTCAGTAGTCAGCAGGTTTTGAAGTACTGGAAGCAAATTGTATATTTAGTGTATTTTAAAGATTGAGGTGGAAGTGTCCTGACTATGCAAAAAGATCAATTACGTGTTCATTAAATACATCTATAATTACTTATAATCTCTGTTTTAACATCATTTTATGCATGCAAAACTAAAGTAAAATCCATAAGGGAAAAGTTAGAGACAAAAAGCTCTGGTTTCAGTTCCACCCATTCAGAAACATATGATAACTATCCCACTCCTCTGGCTGCTGTAGCTTATGAGACCTGTCAGGGTGTGTTTGATAAGAATGCTCAGAAAGCATTCACAGCGATAGTAAACTCATCCTACATGCTCTGCCATATCTGGAAGCTTTCACTTCTCCAAACCCTAGTAACCACTAAGCTACCATGAAATCTCTGCCTTGTGTGGCTTAGACAACCCTCCTGGAGGAGGAAAGAAGAAACGGTACCCAAGAAATCATTCTGATTTGAGTGAGAAGGGGGAACAGTGAGACATACAGCAGCATTACCTTTGCTGCTTACAGTCCTTCATGCCTGCAGGGTGGGGACAGCAGAACGGTGCCCCACTCTCTGCCTAAATCCTTCACTTTTCATTTTGTTTCACTTGTGGACAACTCTTCCAATTTTTAACCCCTTGTCCTTTGTTTATCTGATGTTTTGAATAATCTCTCCTACCATTACACTAATTTTCCATTTGGAAACAGTTGGTTTCTTCCCTGGCAATTATGAAACAGAATATTTTTACAACCAGTAAACTTCTCTTTTATAACCTCTGAAATTCTAATCTGTGGCCTGAAGAGGATCCAAGCTACCAAATTTAAAATGTCAGCTGCTCCTCAATGGATCTCAGCGGATGGAAATAGAGTGTACCTGAGTTTCTCATTAATAACACCTGGGAGGAGAACTGTCAGTAGTTCTCTCCAGCTCTTGTTTCCAGCCCACCTGTCCCTACTACATTTTGCTCATATCAGCAGCTCTGCGCAGAGCTCTGGCTCCCTTAGAGGCAAGTGGTGCTACTGTATCTGGCCATCATTTAAGCCATCATTTCTCTCTTTTACCTAAAGAAGTCATGCATGGGAAGCTGGAAGCATTGTTGAGGCAGATTCTAAAACATTCTTTGGGAGTGGCTCAGGGCAGCTAGGGTAGCTCTCCTCTTTGTGACTACATTTCCCCAGGGGAACTGTTCTAAATTCAGTTTTAGAGGAACAGAAGGAATACCCTGAGTGCTGGAGATGTGCAGGAGCTGGTCACAGCCAATGGACCTTCTTCCTGCAAGACATGACTGGAGATGCAGCCACTTTGGGATCAAAATGCCAAACTCCTTTTGATGACATGAACTTTTCTGACAGGTTTGAGGCACACGGCATTTCCACTCCCTCACACACAGAGCGAAACAGGAACAGAAACAACAAGGGATTTCTTTGTTGAAAATGAAAGAGGGTAGAAAGGAAAGGAAACATGAGATCCATTTTAAATCACTGGAAGCATTCAGCTGTCAAGGGAAAGATGCTGTAAAAGTACCACGTAAAACAAACATTATTATCCTAGTTACAAAAGCTCACTTAATCCTTCTTATTACTGGTGAACCTCAAAATCATGGTTTCTAAATACTTTTAGTATAACAATTGCTTAAAACTTGTTCAAAGCTTAAACCCACAAGTCTTTTGGAGAAAAGTACTGATGCACCTTATTCAGTCCAGGAACATATTCCTGAACATGTATAGCCTGGAGCAGGGAGTGGAGGTGGCACTGGGCAGGGTGGGCAGTGTCAGGTTTCTTAACCTCCCGGGCACATTCTTCAAGGAGCAGGTCTAAAGCATTATCTGACATCAGCACATCTCCAGTATCTGCAGTTTTAATATGCTGTTTATATGTATTTATTACCCCAGTTGGAAGTCGGAAGCACTATTATTTGAGTGCTGTTTGTCTTCCTTTTTCTTTATTACTGCAATCAGTAAGATTGATTTTAATTAAAAGTCTAAAGTTCAATGATAGTTTAAGAAGGCATACCTATAGCTTTGACGGCCTCTTGAAAAGGCTACCTGGATTTTGTTTAAAAAATGAGAATGCTGTAGGTTTTGTTTTATTTTGCTTATTCAATTCTATTTCCATGCCTGGCTTGAAGGGTTGCCTTCTCAGGGAAAACAGCTGTGTGATATGCTAATGCTGTACTGAAGTCCCAACTGTATTCTCCTTGGACCCTGCAATGTGTTACAATCCAACACCTAATAGCAATGATCATTTTTAAGATTATGTGACAACATGGAATAATACCGGTACTTTTTAAGTTTACAACTGTATTGTATGATTACAGATTTATGTAGGATTTCAATGTAGGAAAAAAAAAAACCACCATGCTGAAGGTGTTAAGCACAACAGCAAATGCGACAAAGGTCTTCTTTTGAGGTATGTCTCCATTTTAATTTGCTAAAACCTACAGATTTCACAGTGTATAGATATTCAGTATATTTTTCAGTCATTTTTTCCATTTGCAGTATTTATATGTCATATACCCAGTGAATTAAGGAAAATACAGCAGAGATATCAACCTTACAATGGCTGGATTCAGGCCACTGTATGAATGGCCTGTCCTCATCACAGAAATGAACCATTTTAAAAGGCTAAAATTAACAAAATTCCATGTGACACATCAGGGAGCTTTATTTGTGCACATTTTTTCATAACTTGCCATCTTTACAAAAAACACCAAAGGCAAATTTTAGTAGTCACATGTGGTCAAGATCCAAGGCCTCGCAGTGAAGGATGACCCATTAGCACTAATCAAAATAGGTTTTTTAGGGCAGATTGCTCTTGCAATGGCAACAGGGACCCTGGGAAGGCAGGAAACCTGGATCCTTGCTGTTCACCGAGTCACTGCCTCTCTCTATGGTGGAGAGCCTCCTACCCTGCTGGTATATTGAAACATTGATAACTAAAAAATTTGGAGAATCTCATCCTCACAGTAAACCTTAGCTTTTGTGCCAAAGAGAATTTCACCTCGGTTTATGATGGTACAGACCTCAACATCTTCTCTTGCATACTTTGGATGTAGAAAGTATTTTAATTATTAATTAGAGTAACAATTCCTTTGTAATTTGAATTTTGAGAAGCATTTACTTTTTATGTCTTATTCAAGACAGCAGTATGAAAAGAAATGCAAATTAGCATCTTATTTGTACATTCGTTATTTATTATTCCTTTAAATGATAATGTGGGTAAAACATCTCATTCTGCGCAAGGCTTTCATTTTGCTTTCTGTATTTGTCAGTCATTTTATGTTTGACTGAAATCAGCTACAGGAGAAAAAGCTTTACTGTGCATTTAGGAGGATCCAAGCCCATTTTGAGTTATATATACCCTTTTGGGAAATAATTTCTGTATTATTAACAGAAAAGACAGTGTATTTACAGATTTTTCAGTCTCTTGTTTGGGGATTTTATATCCTTTTTTCCACAGTGTTGCAACCTCTGTTGTTGACACTTGAATAATTTATGTACAAACCAAGATGTGCAGGATACTTCTGTAGGGCACAGCATAATTCTGTGTCATTCATTATGGATTTTTCTGGTCACATGTGTTCAAAGCAAAGATGTACACAGTTTTCATGATAAGTGACTATTGAGCCCAAAATACTAACACAGAGAAAATGTTCATGAGCAGATATTCTGTTTATTCTAATTGAACACTGATGGAATGGCTTGGTGTTCTTTCCTGCTGAAATGTAACTGAATATTCAAAATACATTTTCTGGCATTTCAGAGCTGCAAATCAAGAGAAAATTACTGCAAAACACAATGCCATCCACTTAAGGGTCTCAGGAACTTTAACATCAAAATGAGAGGTATTCACCTCTCACTGGCTGATTGCTTAATGATATAAATAAATTAGAAATGTAGTCCAGCCAGAAGGGGGTTCCACCACTTATCCAATAACAAAAAAGTCTATATACTGCATTATATTAGAAATAAACATGAAATGTCTTCTAGAATGGGTGTAATAGGCAGTAAGTAAAATGGAAATGTACTTTTCCCCAGGAGTTCTATCTAATCTGAGAGACAAACATGCCTATGTCATCCACAGACAAACCAACCAAACAATTACACCAGGGATATATTTTCTTGGGAGGGAAATTGTACAAAAGGGCATAATGTGCACTTTATGGAGACCATATTCCAAAGCATGTATCCTGGGGTCTGCTCATGAAAGACAGTCCTAGTGGGCGTCAGGAAGATGGGCAGCCTTCTCCCTCTGATGGTATAGGAAGTGAGAAGAGAAAGGATGAGAGAAAAAGGGCAGCCAGCAAAGATTCTTAATCCCCCCAGTCCCCGTTTTAGCTACTCTGCTCCCATGTAGCAGACCAGGGATGGCAATTTGGGCTGCGCGGAAGCAGATACTGATGCAGATGATTGAGGGTGCTGCTGGGCACAGAGCTTTGCTGCCCCAGGCTGCCTGCTTGGAGCTCTGTCTGGTGAAGGTCAGCCTTTAACTCAAGCCCTTTTTTCAGTTTCACTTAGCCTACCATACCTGTTTTATCACAGGGCAGTATCACTACTGCCGCGGCAAGAATGTTTTGGTATCTGTAGTAGACACTGCTGTATGTTTTCCCAGTAACAGGCAAGTAGGGACAAAGGTTCATCAGTGAGTAATGAATCAAATGCTAAGGTGGAGACAAGATTTCATTGTTTAAACATAGTCATTGCAGGCATGTATCAGCCTTCCCTTTGAAACATACTGAGCTACAGATGATGGGCAAGAAAATTTTGGATTATTTCAATTTAAAGCTTGATCATATCAGCTGCTCCCAGTCTGAGCAGTTACAGGTTCTTTATTTTACTAATTATAAGAGTAATTATGCCATTAGTTCTCAGAAAGTAATTTTAATAATTAGGTCAAACACAAAATGACTCCAATCTCATGACATACTAATTTAAATTGTTTGGATATTGTAATTTAGTAGGAGGAGTCAGTGCTAGAGTCATTTTGGGGATTGTAAGAAGGAAAATACAGCTGGAGAAATAACAGAAGATGAATTCTCTGTCGGAGACATTAGTTAAGTTGTTTCTTGAATGATGTTAAGTGAATAACATTAAAGCTATTTGATAGTGATGACAGATAAAATTATCATGTATTGAAAAATATATTAAAGATTTGATGCAGAGGCCATAATTTTGAATGAGCATACCAACCCCCTTTCTCTATTACTGTAGCAGAAGTAGAAAACCTTTTCAATTCACCCATCTAATTTTCTTGAGAAATAAATCCATTCATATCTTTACATGATATATGCTATTCTCGAATCCAGTTTATAATGCTGGATGCAACCTCATAAATCTTGAACATATCTACAGACACCAGGGGACTTAGGCCACCAAAGCCAATTACATTGATGTAAAATCCACGTACGTGAGATACTTGGGACAAAAGAAGAAAAGAAAGAAAAGGGAAAGACTGTTCAGCCCAGGACAGGAAATTAAAGTAATTTTGAAATCACTCCAGAACTGGCTTCTAGCAGTCTGCCTTTATCAATACCTCTATCCATTCATGTCCAGACTATTTTCTTAGAAAGAGATTTCATTCCAGTGGGTTTTTTATGAAACTGCTTGCTCAACAGAGTATTTTTCAGTGAAAGTAACCATGAGTGAGTGAGGTCCTTGGTACTGTATGGCCCTGGACTTTTTCTTACTAGAAGTAAAAAACATGCCTGCAAAAGTCCAAGAATGAAAGTTATTTTCAGCCAGCGGTGCCTAACACGACCTGGTCTTGTGCCTTTGGTGGGTTGAATAGCCCAGTAGATGCCTCACTTCCCAGCAATTCCTGCATAAATCCAATCAATAACATATCAAACCTTTCTGATCATGCGGAAGCAGAAAGCCACATTTGACATCTCTCTACCCTCTCAAATTACTTAGAATGCTCTTTGAAATCCTTAAAAGACAGAGAACAACCACATAAAGATCACACATCAAACAATTCTTAATGTCAGAACCCCACTGCCTGCATCTACTAAAAAAAGGAATACAACAGCTATCTCCTCCAAAGTTTTGCTGACATTCAAAGCTTTCTAGATTTATTTACCCTTACTAAGGATGCAGTGGAATGGAAAAGCAGTCATACAGGCTTTTTGCTTCACACACAAGGAACAGAGAAGACAAAACTTTGAAATTCCATTTCGTGAAATGTTTTTGCATCTTTTTTTTATTCAAGCAGTAAACACTGCGGTATAAAAATAATCTTTACATGGAAAACATATTCTTCCCAACCCACAATATGCTCTTAATTTGACATTCTGAGTTAAAAATGAATGGGACTGGCGGCTTGGTCAAAGAACATATATTCTCACTGACATAACAGAAGGTTTCTGGCAATTTTCATCACCTTTATTACAACTACAATTGTCTTCAAAAGCATATCAGTGAACAGTGTGATTCTAGAAATTAGAAGCAGTCCTATGGAAGTATGAGAAATTTCTGCATTTCCAATCTGTTACATAAAACAAGTAACTTTACTCATTGGATTAATCACTACAAGACACCATTCAGAGCTTGGAGAGTATTTTCTGAAAATTCTTTAAAATTTGATAGGAAAGATTAAAATAAATGTTACTCATGGATCTGATTGAAAGCTTTCAAATTCTCACCAATATTGTTTCACATTTTTGATGAACATTTTTTCAAAAATATTTGAAATTCAAGAAAGTCTTTGAGTGATTAAAGAAGTTTATAAACTTATCTCTGCAAAAATATTCCTAGAAACAGTTTTTCTACAGCCTGTACAAAGTACTGAATTTTAAACTAACTCTGATGAGACAACTGTGTTGGAATTGTTTGGAATTTTTACTGTCTAGAAGGAATGTTAGTACTGGTGAATTTTTAAGCATGTCTACACATAACAAGTTATGCCATTTGCGAATCATATGCAAAAGAAACCCATTTGCATGCAGTATGGAACGTGAGATTTAGACCAACTATGAATCCCACAAAAATCTCATGCCACATTCCACAAAAATAAAGATGTTTAGCCACTGCTTTCAATAAATTAATTACTTATGTTCACAGAAACATTGACCATACTTTCAAAACCTAGGGAAAGGATCCTTGTGACTGGGTCAGTATACCTCCTCTAAAATAGTTTTGCAGAATTGCTCCCATAACTACTTCAAAGGCTGTTATATATTTAGAACAATTGTTGTAGTCTATACAACAGAATCCATATTCGTTGAACATAGCACAAGGACACATAAAAAAGGACCTTCCAGCCCTTCTGTGGAGTGGAAATCTCCCAAGGGAAAGCGGATAGTGTTGACATCACAGCAATTTTAATTTCTACTCACAGATTCTATAGGAAATTTGCTGATGTCATTTTTTTTCCTCAAAGTGAGTACCTCGCTTTTTGGACAACCTTGATCACACGTGCAGTATTTGCTCCTCTCATTCCTCAAAGAAGAAAAGACATTTGCCATAGTAATTTTCTAATGTTGAAACCTTCTCTTTTTGTTTCTTTCATCTGCTACAATTTACCCTGTATCAGCAGCTGGACTAAATTCTAGCCTGAATTTATCTTCTGTCTTCTTCTGGAGTCCTGTTTGCAGAGGTTATGTTGGTGCACAAGATATAAATACTCTGAGATTCCACTTCCCATACCTCATGGCATAAGTTCATTTAAAAAAAATAATTAACTTTAAAATGTTCAATTTCTCTTTCATAGTGGGAGGTAAATCAACATGGATTCAAGACTTTTGACTGGCAACAGACAGCAACAGGAAAAAGTTGGAGGAACAGGGATTTCTATTAACTTTAGAGATCATTTAGTCATGAAACCTTTTACCACAAAGTGTATAAGGAACCGATCAATTATAATCAAGCAGTTCAGAGGTCTTCCTAAAAGAATCTGGAATTGGAATAGAAAAAGATACTCAAAACCCTCAAGTGTATTTTGAACAGTGGCAGACGGCATGGAAGTTATTTTGCTTTTTTGTTGTAATTAATAGCTACTGAATTTTGCAAATACATTTGTGACAGACCTTTTTCAACAGATCATCATGTCTACCTTGCAAGAATTAAGGCAGATACTCCCTGAAGTCAGGGTTGTGAAGGACTAGCTCTGGCAGGAGCATCATGCACCTTTCAGAATGCTCCCACCCCGCCACCCCTCTGCCCCAGTTCTACTGGCCACAAATTCCTTACAGCAATTGATGGTGGAGATCTCAAGAGGTTACTGTATCCAGCCCCATCTTACTGCACAGTCTAATTCAGTTTGAGTCACCTTCACCTATTCACCACAGCCCCTGAATGTTCCATCATCACCTCCTCTCTCATGTCTTCTAGCTTCTGGGCCAACATTAAAACTAACACCTTTCTTTCTCCTCTAGTGGTTGATGGTTCCAGCAGTAGGGAAGAAAACTCTTCATTGCCTTCACCTATTTTTCTTTCCTTTCTCATTATTTTAATTGTGGTGAGGAATGGACTCCAAGACCTTTCCAGAAGAGCCTTTAACTTAATCTCCCATGGTTTTCCTAGAGGTCCTTAGCCCCATTTCATGCCTTTCAAGAAGAATCAAGACTGGGTCAGTTTCAGGTCTCATATAGTCTTGATGTCAAGAAGAACAACTTCTGGTCTATCCTGATGCCTTTTGTAACCTCAAAGTAAAGTAGGCAAGTCTTGGGCATGCTAGAGTATGCATAACAGGATGGATGTTGAGTCTCCAGGTTTACCTGTGTTGCACAAAACTAAATAGTTGCATACTGAAACTTTTCTGGCCAAACAGACCCCCTCGTCCACATTGGTAAGAAGCATTAAAGCACTGCTTTCTGCTATACTTTTAAACAAGGTGTTCTTGGACTGCCACCCCTCATACCCTGAAATCTTGCAAATAACTTGACAAATATTTCAGGTATCCTAGTCCCGAGGATTTCTGTGTTAACAATCACATCTAGCATTCAGGGGGCAGGGGGGAATCAGTTAATTTTGGCCATCTGGTAATTTCCTCTAGTCGAGAAGAACTTAAGTCTTTGGTTTTTCGTGTAGCCTTGACATACAACAGTTCCAAGTGCCAACAAGTGACTGCTTTCAGAATGTTTAAAGTCAGAACACAACTGTATGCTTCAGAGCTGCAGTCAGCATCTGATTCCTCCACCATTCAATGCAGCTGGCCCCGGCCTGGAGGCTGCAGACAGTCCTGGCCTCACTGCAATAAAGGTCTGTTTGCTCTGGCAGTTTGGGTGGGTTTATTGAAATTTCATAGTTTTGCAACAGTTTTATTGTAGGCTATTGTCTGCATGGGGCAAAAAGAAAGTTCAAGAGAGAGATAACTAGGACTTCTGCTGGCCTGGAGATGCTTCCTTCAACAATTGTTCTTTAGATGGGATACAACATATTTAACTCTGCCATAAATGGTTCAGGATTTATTAGAAGCAGGCAAAAGTCATTCCCTTCACAATGCAAAAAGTACTCCAGTGTCCCTGTGATATTCACCACCACTTCTATGTGGCATCCATGGGCTCTCTCAGACACTAAAATACAAATAGAGAAAGGTAGATTCCCTGCCCCAAGGAGCTCATGATCTAGCCTCGCAAACAGTACACTGAAGGTGGTAATGGCCCAGAGAGAAAGCAGAAGCAGCATCAAGAAAATGAAGCAGTTATATACTGGGAACAAGCTCATATCCCAGCAAAAAAACCACGTAGAACAGTTTATGCTGCTTTTTACATGTTGGAAATGGCATAAACTGAAAGTTCTGTTAAGTAATTTCTTGTAGGGTTTCACAGAAGCATACTTCCTAGTTAGGACCTTGATATCCCCTGTGGAATAGAGTGAAGGCCACCCAAACCATTAGAAGCCCCACCATGATAATGTGCTTCTCAGAACGTATTTTGGTAATATTCACACTATTGTATCTCTATTCCCCCCACTTTGTCCTGGTACAAAGGAGAATAAAGTTTACTGTTTCAAACATGGGCATTGCTGTACAAAGGGCTAGAGCAATGTTGCATGAACTGCTTGCACGCTTTTTGCCAGGCAGTTCTGTAGAAGTTGGCAATAGTACAACAATGACTTGAATCTATTTCTTTGGGAATTAATTCATTAGAGTTCACTCACATCATATTCTGAGCCACAGAAGGAGTCTTTTGAAAAATTTTAAAAGTGTCTCAAATCAGCATTAAAAAAAATATTAAGAGTTAATTCCTAGGCTCTCCCATATTCTGATTTATAAGAACAACAACCCAAATTAAAAACTGCAAGCACTTTTAGCTTAAACAGAGTTGATCTTAGCAATGAATTTGGTTATACTGTGCCAAACTGTTATTTGGATTTTGTGGTAGAGTTTTCTTTTGCTTAATTAATTATTCCCTGTTTATCCTTTAGAAAAACTGAACATTTTCTATTATTCTGAACTACTCATGATAAGCTAAATTACTGGTTCATCTCAGCACCTTGCCTAGCTACGTGGGTTTTATTCCTCCAGACAGATGAAACAGAGATCAACCTACCCCTCTATCTTATTGTTATCCATCATTTTATCTTATTTAAGAATGTAAATCCAAGTTGCTATGGGCCCTCATTCTTTATTGCAGCTTTGCAGGTCATATAGAGCTCTCTGAATTACAATCTCTAAGTTCTGCACTTCACAGAAAGCCAAAACCCACTCTATCTGTCTTAAAATAACAATAAGAGTTTCTTATATGAAAAAAAGATGTGCCTGAATGATGGCTTTTTGGCTGATCTACCATGTAGCACCCTATATCACATGATGAATCACATACATATTAGGTGTAATTCCTTAGCCCATTCTCTTTCACATAATAGGATTCAATAGAAGACATTTCAGAGGAGAGGGGGCTTCAGCTGAATGGATGGCTCCCTGAGAAATTCACAGCAGGGTGTCTATAGCAACAGATTTCAGTTATAAAGGAAAGGTTTCTTCAAGATGGTACCTCATTTAAGGACCACAAATATGTACACCAAGACTGCAATTGAATGGGGCTATCAAAGAAAACAGCAAAACCACATTGCTAATCTTCTATCCAAGAATCCACTGACTTCACCCCATTTATTCTGACACCGATCATTGTGTTCTGTATTGGTCTTTATGGTGGCTTCACCACCATAGTGTCTGCCAGTCTCAGTGGTGGTGATGAAGAAGGTAGTGCAAGTACCATAAAGACTAATCTACTAAATGCCATTTGTTTACTACTAGTAAGAAAAAGTGAAGGTAGTTGTTTTTAAGGTGGGGAAGCTGTAAAACACCGGCATTAAGTCTATTACAGAGCTCCCCCTAACGGTGTTTCTATAAATACAGGCATACATTGATGGAGGTTCCCAGGTGCTGCTCTTCTTATTTCTGCAGTAACAAAGACTACGACTACGCAGACCAGCTCTGTCTGTAAATGCCTCACACTGCATCCCCTCCCCCCCCCCCCCCAAAAAAAAAAAAAAAAAAAAAAAAAAAAAGAGCTTACGGATACTTCAGAGCCAGGCCCATATTTTTGTCATTAGACTTCACAGATCTCTCTCATCCCGGAAGATAAATAGGCTAGTTCTGGTGGTAGTACTGAATGAACCATGGCATTGTTGAAGGCCTCATAGAGAGGAGACAACGGAACAAATATTAAGAGCATTTGTTGGGTTGTTGTTGTTGCATTTTTCTCTAACTAATCGCTTTGCCATGTAGAATAAACTAGCTCATGGTTTTAGAATCCTTGAGCTTGGCAATGCTGTTAGCACGTAACAGAATTTGTATCTGATGATCCTCCAAAATAAACTAACTGTATGTGAAATGACAGGGGAACTTGGTCATCAGACACAAATTCTCCACTGCAGGCTAGCAATATTGCCAAGGCCAAGTACTGAAAAATCATGAGTTGGATCCCCTAAAATCACAAAATTCTCTTTAAAATCATGACTTTCATAAACAAGCACATTTTGGTTTTGATTTTTTTTTACATTGTCTAATGGTCCTTGGAGGCTTCAGGCTACATATGAGTGATACTTTTTATTTGCAGATTTTTCTTACAATATAGGGCCTCAAAACATTTTTCTTCAATATAAAATACTGACATTTTAACAAAAATCATATGACCCCTCAAAGTAGCCCTTGAATGAAGACACCAGGACCCTTGCAGTAAAACTTAGCTAGGGATCATTGCATGGTCTAAGCATAGGGCTATTAAATAAAAACCTTGAATTATAATCCTAGCTAAGACAAAAATCTTTACCTCAGTTCCCAGATAAAAATCTTTACCTCAGTTCCCAGACAAAAATCTTTGCCCCTGGTTCAACTTCTGTATCTGCGCAACAGGATTAATAGTACTTTATCCCAGGTCTTAATGCATATGGTGATTTTACCATTTATCTTTCTCAAATACCTTGAATGCAAAAAGACTTTATAAATTCTATACACTATTATTTTATACTGGTTTACCCTCTAACAAAAGACACAGTCATAGCATACATCCAGGTTTTTAATTTTCCTAACCAACAGGCCTAGGAACAGTTTCTTTTCATACAGCTGGGACAGGGGGCACCGAACCCCGTGTCAGCAGGGTGCCTGCACCCCATATTGCAGTCACCCCCGTCAGCCGAGCTCCAGGGGCTGGCTGGATGGCATGGCGCAGCTCCTGACTGTCAGTGCTAGTGGAATATTCAATTATACATTCAACAATGTTTTCCAAAACAGATGAGTTATTTCTTACTGAAAACAACAACAACCCAATCCCCTGGAAGAAAACTTAAATCATTTGTGTTACCCAAACAGTAGGACACAAACTATCAGTGCAGTTTCATTCACAGCGCTGTTGCCAGAGCCACACCTAATGACCTCCTGAGGTGATCTTCGTGCCCTAAGATGGTCCCATAAACATAGGGCACTAATTTAGCATGAGCAGCTATAGTGATTAACTTCAAATGACTGGCTAAAATAATTTGGTGAGATAGTTCTGAGCCTGTGTCAGAACAACAGGCTAGCCAATAAACACTGGCTATCATAGTTTGCATTTAGAATGCTCCCTTCATCCAAAGCACGTTGTAAATATCAGAGGGTTTTTGCCTTGCCCTAGACAGACAGATAAAACATCATTTAAGAAGCTCCACAGGGAGTGAAGTCAGCCATCTGCATTTGCTATTAACAACCCAAGCGAGTGGTTCAAGGTCCGGTGATTCTGTCACCCACATTTCCCCAAATGACCAAGTGCTACAATATTGCTTCATTTTAAGCACTGAAATTAGAAACTGCAGTCAAAGTCACTTGTGCAAGATCGTTAGTGAATTACTCCCTTAGTCTGCTAATGCCCCGATTTCATACCCTAACCACTAACTCCTATAGGAAATGTATTACTCGTTATCATAGAAGTACATGATTCACGCTTTCTGGAAGGTTTCGTTTTATTCCTGAACAACATAACTTTCATTTTTCAGATTTTCTGATGTGAACCAACATAAATCACTTTTTAGAGCTTGGGACACATTTCAGGGGGGGCGCAGCTTCCCCTTTATTTTGACTTGCACTTCTCCCAGGGGCATATCTGAAGGAAGTTACTGTACACATAGTGGATGTGGGATTTAATAAATAGGAAAGACATGAAATTTAAGTGATTTTTGGCAGATATCCCTTTGTAAATGTTAGTTTTTTCCCTGCAAAGGGTGTGTAACCCTTAGTGAATCAGCCTTTTAGTGTTTTATTTGGTAACAGACTTAATAGTATGTTGTACAGTGTCTAAAGGCTTAAGATTAAAATGATACGTATCCGGTAAAAGGACTGAGCTAATCCCCACCAGCTGGAATACAGTGCTGAGGGGCCCTCCTTTCTGGACGGATTTTGTGTTGGAATTAAGACCTCTTCTTAAAACAAATGAAAGAAAGTTTGCAGAAGTGAAGACATACAGTAGTACAGCAAAATGAAGTTGCAGCAATAAAGCCCTTCTTTTGACTGGCTCCAGTCTTCCAGACTAGCTGAGGCAGAGCACCAGCCCCTGCTTGCTGCAGCGCTGGGGCAGACAGCTCTCTCTCTCTGCTGTGTGCAGGCATCAGTCTAATAAAAAGCCTTCTTCCCGATTTGGAAGACGTATTACTTTTGGATTCAAACGCTTCCAAAAATATACGAGATGTAGAAAACACTCCTCATTTGCCAGAAACACATTGGAGTTTTGCTTACATTACATTCTTTCCTCATATATGTTTGAAGAAAAAAAAAAAAGAAGAAGAGGGAAAGGAGGAAAAAAAAAAAAAAAGGACACTGTAATACACTGAACTAAAAACTTTCATCATGATGATAAGATACAACTCTGGGTAAAAAGACTGGGAGGCAGCTCAGTCAATACTGTCTTCAAATCTTCTTTTACACCTCTTTCCGAAGTATAAATATGGACCTCATCCAGTTTTCCCAATCTGAACGACTTTGGCTGGGGGAGGTTGGTATGGAAGTCATTTCCCTTTTAGGTGCAGTAGCTGCTTTCCACAGACTCAACAAAGACATGAAATATCATTAACATCTGATTCTGAAAGGCTGACAACCACTTCTTTGTTTTACACAGCCGTCCGGGGAAAGCTGCTGTGTATTACCATATCACTAGCAAAATTATACCTATTAAGCTCTGATAGGAGCTCTGGAATATTTCTCTCATTTGTTCTGGTTTACAGTGATTGAATATGTCTATTGTTTTCACAACAGGCATTTCATAATTTAAACGGATATTATATGTAAACATTACTTTGGTTGAGGGTGAGTATTGCTGGGCCAGGCTCCTAAGCCTGGCTGACCTGGCTGGGACATGGTTTCAAGGACAAGGGCTAAAAGAAAAAAACATATTAAAAAGCCAGACAGAGGTGAGATAGTTTGTTCAATGGGTGCTGAATCATACCAGATAATAGTCTCCTCTTCTTCAAACAAGCTGGAAGGCTCTGCAGGCCTCAGCCAGCACTGCTATGCTCCACCATGGAAGAAAGCAAGTTGAAAGTCTTGCCTGGGGGATTTCTCAGCTCCAGAACTCATTGGAAGAGAAATAGGGAAATGCCACTTTTTATGTGTGCTTATTTCTAAAAAACAATCAAAGCATTCCTCCAAGTTATTTTAGAAGGTGCAAAAAACATCTTTGTTTTCCTCTAATTCTCTCTAGCAGCCCACCAGGATCATACTATTAATGTTAAATATCTTCTATGAGAAATTAAACCTCTTGATCTTATACAATATAGAAGAAGTATTGCTCTTTTTGTTTCTTTTTCTTTTTTCTTTTTTTTTTTTTTTGTTGACTCTAAGAACAGAGAATTTTCAAGTAATGGAGTTAGCTAATTATTTGCAGGACTCAGCAAATCAGTGCAAATGCTGATTATTTTTTAAAATGCACTAAATTATGTAAAATAAACCTAATACTATAAATCAACTGTTTTATTTGAAGGAAAGACTTAAATTTTCAGGTCAAAACTGATCCAGTTTTAATCTCTTTCAGGTTCTGAAAGCTTGTAACAAGTATAAATAAAAACTTCCCAGTTCCTCTGTCAGGAAGAGTAGTTAAGCACTGTTATCACCCCCATTTTACAGAGAAACTGGTCCCAAAGCAAGGAAATACTTTGGTGCAAGGTCAGAAGGAGCATTTGTGCCAGATCTGGGAACAGAACTGTTATCTGCTGCCTTCTAGGCATTTGTTTTAACCACATCCTTCCTTCCAATACACTGCAACTTCTTTTCACCCCCAAAACTAAACATTCTTTGCTGCTTATTTTTCCCTATAAGGCACCTGAAATCTAAACTGGAAAAAAGAATGCAAAAACTCTGCACAGGGCACTTATGTCCCTCTTTCATTCATTTTTCTTCAATACACTGGTGAAAACATTTCCTGGAAAATCACAGAAACAGTGCAGACTGAAGTGCTGCACAAAGACATCTACCACTAGTATCACAAAGTGGCATGTTCTTTAAGGAATACAAGCAAATATTCTGTATTATTGTTACACTTTGCTATTTAAAATTCAGTCCTTGGTGCTATTTGCAGGGAAGGCAAAGAAAGCAGTGGGGGATCATCTGGCAAAGACTTGGCTCTTAAGAAGCCTTGTGCTCACGCTAGCGAGTAGCCCTGGAAGAGGCATTTGCCCCTGTACAGCGTAGCTTCCCCTCTCCCAGAACTACTGTCTGTATGTAAATAAGATAAATTACCTTTGGAAGGTAACACTCCTTTACCACTTTTTTACGCCATTTACAGGACGGTGTCCTTCAAAGGGCTGGTTTTCCCTTGGAAGGGAGGTAAGCCTGCTGTCAGAGCACGTCAGGAGAAGACGTTAGTTTAAATTCATACTCATGCTGCCCTCACCTGAGATATAATTCCACGATTAAATATAATGTATCTGACCACTGGCATATTTCAATGAAAAATATCACAGTCTGTATTTTGAACTTGCTGTTAATTTTTCTTAATGAACTGTCTCCACTTATTGTGATAGGTATGTTTAAGTCTTTCTCAATCGTGGGGAAAAAAACAAAGAGCAAAACATGCTTTTCATACTCTCATTCCATCCTGGTTTCACTCACCTCACTAAACAGACCATTTACAATCACTTTATTAGCCTCTTGCTGCCATTATATTCCAAAAGTCCTTCCACTCCAGTGTCTGTCTTTTCCTGGTGTCAGGCAACTGGCTGCAACTGCTCCAAAGTCTCAAAAATCACTGCTAGTAACTCAGTCACTCTAAAATTTTCAGACAGTGTTTTAGGCAGTAGTAAAGTGTGCACAGATGCAGTGCCATTGGGGTTTTCTACCTGCTTATACTGCCTTTTAATTTGCTGCATTAAATTAATAACTAATTTAATAGGGATTTTAATGCAGGGGATTTTCATGTGGGGTTTCTCACTTGCACTACAAATCGCATTGAGGTTTGTGAACTAATATGGTGATTCTTATCCAGTTTGGTAGCACAAAATCTACAATACAGGTCTGTTTTTTGAGGAGTTTCTCTGCTTCATTTAAAAAAATCTCATGGAAAATTTCTGCATTTTGTACTAGATTTAAAGCAAAAACTCCTGAAATGGTACAGTTTATTTTAATACCATGTTTCACACACACAAATACACTGGTAACAGAATCTCTTTTAGGACTTCTAACCTTAGTTGCATGGATAGCGTGAGGCAATATCTGATTGTGGACATAATAAATGTTTTTCCTTTATTTTTTGATCCTTTGCTTTATTACACTTCACAATTTGGCCTGTTAATATTTTCACCAGAAAAAAAAAAAAAATCATGTTTAAATCTTTTTTAAAGCTGCTGCCACTTGTACTTTATTCAATTCAATTAACTTCTCTGAAAAGTCTATCTAAATTCCATTAATGCTTAGCCTATCTCATTAGTTTAAATTCTTCTTTTTCATTTGTCTCAAACAGCCCTGGAGTTTTAATCTTTTTCTGACATGTGTTTTCCTTTACCAAGTCTCTTTCCTGGGCACAGTTGTGCATCCATGTGGGTGGTACCTGAACAGAGAAGGACAGTATGGGAGGGAGAATCGGCGTGACGAGACAAGCAAAGCACCTGCCAAGGAGTTTGGCATCTAAATACTTCTGTGGATGCAAGTCCAACTTCAAATGAGGCAGCAGCAGTTTGTTTAAAATATAATGCACGTAGCTCCCATAAATATTAAGGTCATTTTTAGGCTAGACAACTGTATATACAAGGCAGGATTTTCTGGATAAGACGTCTGCTGTATTACAGGTTGTTTGGTTTCACGATAGGTGTTCCTCGCAGGTAAGAGATTGGCCTGATTTGTCATTGCCAGCATGGTGGATGTTAGGGATGCAGGCAGTATCTCCGTTACTTTTCGATGGACCAGACCTCACTTTCATTAAGCTGAAAGTAAAGACCAGGTGCATGGCATCGTTCTCCTTATCTAAATATTTTCTTCTCCAGCAGGCTGCAGTGCAGGGGAGACAATACACACCCTCAAAAAGCCAGGGAAAAGGATTTCTTTTGGTCTGGAATACCAGTTCTCCAACAGCAGAGGTAAGAAGGAAGGTGGTGTTACCTGTTCGGCTGGTGCTGCTATGCTGGAAACACCTTCCTAACGCAAACTGATCAGTAAAGCTTTGAGCGGTGCCTGAATGTCTTCACACATGAGAAGCAAGTCCATTAAAACAGTTTCATAACATAGTATAAAGCCTGCGAAAGCGATAGGCAAGAAGGGAAATTGCCATGGAATTAAAATTCTACCTTTTTCATCCCTTTGCTAGCAAACCTTCACAATGCTGCCAGAGGAAATGAATCAACAGAACACAGTTTATAAACACACAAGATCAGACAAAATTGACCTTAAACATTTACCAGGCTTTCAAAATAGAAGCAGAACTGAACATATCAATACTTAACGGGAAAATATACTTTTAAACTTTTTTTATGAGCAGCTCCAGGGAGTAAAATATTTTGGGTATTTTAGGGGTAACTTACAGCCTAGGTGAATCTGATAGGGTTTCCTTTAGCTGGAATTAGGTAGGAGCTGTATATCAGAAAGGAAGCTATAACAGAAGGTCCTGTCAAATGGATGGAGCGTACATCGCGTGTTTATTTTTTCAGATTGAATATCCAGTCCCCAAGGTGAAACAATAATGAATGACATCTCACTGACTGCCCAGGCAGATCTTATGTTACACTTTTAGATAATACGTAGTAATCTGAGTATTCATAAAAATCTTCTGTTCATGGAAACCAAAGAAAAAGAAACCGTTTTGCCCAAGTTAGGTTTCAAGTTAACAAGATAAATGTTTAGTTGGTTTTTTTTATTCATGATTTGTATTGTAATTATTTTTGGATATATTTCATTTTATTTATGATGTGTTTGGTTTTCACATTTATATTTTTGTTTCAATATGCTTGGACAGTGTATTATACAGTTTGAATTAATTTCAAACCCGTAAGTTACTCCTTGTGTGAGAGGCAAAAGCCACACAGGCCTTCATTTTCAGAGCCTGGATAGGGGAACAATTGTATTTGCACAGACACTATTAGTCTGCTAGACACATGCTCTAGCTTTTGGTCTACTAAAACTAGACATTAAACTTAATATTAATATTGATCAAAAAAGGAGGACTCTGCCCATGAAAATATTTTGGAAAAAAAATAATAGTTTTTCAAAAAGTTTTTCATAGGGTTATTTTTCCTTAATTCTGACAAAAAGTCAATGTTTTCATAGAAAGAGAACATGACTGATTAAAAACATGGTTTCCTTGGAAAAAAAACAAACTTATTTTATTTCATGAAGCAAATCATCAAAATGTCCAAATCATACCTTTGAACAAGCTTATGTATATACTGAATACCAGCCTTCCAGGTACATATATAGGTTTGTCACATGAAAGGTGTAAGGCCCGGTAGTAAAAAGAGGAATAATATTTATGCAGATTATAATATGTCCACTACTGCGATGGAACCAATCCAAGCCGCAAAGAATCTTCAAAGGAACGAGAATGACCACTTTGATTTCCTACTGCTAAATAAATGGGTCATACCATTATAACAGTCCAACCACCATCACAATAAAAGCAATTTACACATCTCTACAGAACCGTAGTCATTCTTAAATTTACCCAAGGCATTAACAATTAAAAACCCATAGACAGGTACAGGTCTACTGCTAGCTGTTGTTGGTAAAACTGTAAATGATGTGAAAAAGGCTGATACTTTCAACAGAGTTTCCATCTGTAATTAAGCTGGAAGGCATATTAATGTCAGTAGTATTTTGGAACAGAAGATTACTGTCTGCAATGCTGAGGATACTGGGCTGCCCAGAAAAACTTAAGATTTTTTCCAAAATGCAGACCTTAGTGATTCACATCTAAAAGCCTTCAAAAAATTAAGTAATTAATACTCAGGAGTATTTAGACCAGGGAAGTAACAAGCTAAGTTTAACTTCACTGCTGAAAATGCGATGTTCAGAACTTGAACTTACACAGAAGAAAGGTGCAACTTCCAAGCAATAACGATAATCAAATTGTTGATCAGTTTGTTAGAATTAGAACTTAATATTTTAAAAACCTAATTATACACATTTTTCTAAAACAAACTAATTTATTTTCAGGTTAGATGACCACTCTGTTCTTCCCTGGGCTTGGGGATCCCTCTATATACCCTTCAGTCATGGGTTGTGATAAGAATGCTTTCCTCTCTGAATGTGTGTTTCTTTATATTTTATGACTCTCTCCTTTTACAGTGAGGGATGGAAAGGAGTTCAAGCTGTTGTGAATTCAAATAATTATATGTACAACCTATATATAGCACCAAACAAAGCTTCTGTATTAATGCACGATAAAAGAAACTGAAGATGAAACCCCCAGCTTATTATAAAGTTGTCTCACATAATATTAGTAGTACCTGGTACTCACTTCATGTTCAAAGCAGTTCAGAACCATTAAGTAATTAACCTACATAGGATTCAGTTCCTTCTGCCAAGATTGCTGTACACAAGCAAGTAACTAGAAGAAAAAGGAGCTAAAACCAGATTTAATCTGAGAACACGAATAGCACTTATAATAATCTTTCTTTTAATTGCCATCTAGAGTTTTGCTAAACACATTTTACATTTTTTTTAATGAACAGGAGACCAAAACTTCTGATTCTAATTCTAATTAATAAAATGAACAGGAGTCACACCGAACTCATGAGTAGAGCTATAAAGCCTGACTACCCACAACTGACAATTGGAAGACCAGACTGACTGGATTAGGTACTGGATATAGCACTTACCCTCCAGAATTGTCACCCACTTCCAGCTGTTGAACAGCACACAAAAATTGTAAAACACAATATGAATGAAGAACACGAAGCCATATAAAGGGAGATTTTACTGTTTAAGGAAGCACAAAGAACTAAGGAAGGCTTTCTTGCTGCAACAGACTCATAGTTCTGAGCAAAAATCAGAACTTCTGAGTAACACAGACCTAGTTTGGGGTTGCTTTTGGGGGGCTTTGATCTCCTCTTTCTTTTTTTTTTTTTTTTTTTGGTAGGGGGTGTGTGTGTGTGTGTATTATTTTCTGAATTTACCACCATCTCTGCCTTCGTGGTAGAAAGACACTCTTCTGCTCCTCTGCATGGCAAATAATTTCCTCTTTCTTCCACATCTTACCATGTTTCTTCTCCTCTTCACATCTTATCTGTCAAGAAGGTGGACAACGAGCTGAAAAGTCTACTGAAAAAGAGCTAGTGATTCGCTGAGGTCAGCAGCAGATCACAACAAGTAACTACAAAAAGCAAGCATCCACAGCTGCAGCATAGAGGCCCTGGCCATGCCTCTTTGCGCAAACCCTGAACACTGTGCAAAAGCTGCATCAGAGTTTCTTCCACTCCTTAGACCCCACAAGTATGGACACACTTTTATCCCCGCTGTAGGATATTCAATTCAAAAGGATGTATTCCTTTTGAATATTATCATCTCCAGCTTCTAAACATCTGCCATGGTTTTATGAGGTCTTTGGTCAGTGGGAGCTGGGATGAGACAGATGAATATTTATGGAGTTGTAAGAGAGAAGGCAAAGATGGACCTGGACCAGGAAGTAGGCAGGTGGGGTCAAGATGCCTTCATTTTAATATGGATCAAAAAAATCTATTATTACAATGAAGTATGAAACCACTCAGGGAACAAACAAGCAAAAGCAATAGGAAAAAGAGGCAGAAAACAGGCTAGCTAATAAGGCCAGGAGGATGAATTATGAAATATAAGTCTTGGAAATAAAGTCACTTTCTATATTTTTTGCTGGACAAGCATGAGAAAGAGGGAGCTTGCTGACAAGTGGAAGTGAGGAGGAGATACTAAAGATCACTTGAAGTAACAGCAAGAAGCAGATGGGCATGGATGAAGGGCAGCATGCTGCAGAGCTGTGTATCCGCTGCGCACTGTCACAGTGCTTTGGATGCCATGGCCAGGCTCAACCAGCCTGCAGAGACCTGCCAACAAAATCACTGAAGAGCTGCAAGGTCAGAGTTGGCTCCACCGGTTCAGTCTCCCACCCACTGGAAGGGGCTGGGAGGATCCCAGAGGCAGAGGCAGGATGGTCCCTCCATCCTCTCCTTCCCTCCCTCCTCCTCCCCGGCACTGCTGGCACTATTTCTCTCTCTCTGCACTCACTCTTTCCATGAAAGGGGAATGGGGGGGAGGGCAAGGAGAAAAAAGAAGGGGAGGTGGCGGGTGCTGGTGCCCTCATGCAGCATCTGGGTGGGCTGTGAGGTCTCCGGCAGCCGCAGGAGCCATGCAAAGCCACGCTGCTCGCACGTCCATCAGCAAGCCTCGGCACTCGTGGAGTGGAGAGGGGAATATTGGATATCGCTTTGGTCAGGACTGAATCTATAATTGAGAAGATGAGAGTTCATTACAGATTTTGGCCTGAGAGTGCTTGTCTTGGCAGGAGGCTTGGCTGAGTGTTAAAATCATTACCAAGTGGCCTAAATCTAAACAAACACCCACCTTTTCCATTTATTACCAGGATGAAATGACTTGCCTTGTAGAACTGAAATACCTATAGTTGTCAGCTTCTCATTTCCCAGTGGTGCATAAAATTCCCTCTCTTATGCTTGGCTTTCCCTCTTGGTCTAGCTTTCTCGTATGTTATTTTACTGACAAGAATTATGTATTAAATTACAAGTTATCTGTTGCAGAATGAGAATTTCATTTCATGCTAGACAGAGGTCTGTTGTACAGCCCTAAGAGTTCCTGTTTCTCTGCTGCAGTGTTGTAAAGCAAGGCAAAGGTTAAATAAAAAAAGTCAGGATGACTCTAACATGATGGTAGATGAAAATTCAGGCATATACAACAAGGGAGACATTTTTCATCATTATGAATAGGTAGCTGGACAGAACCAGACAATATTCATACAGCTGTGTTTTTGTCAGCGTAAGTAAACCAACTGCTGGGATCGTACGTGTGGAGGAACCACTGTAGCTATTTTAGAGATATTTCCCCCATTTTTTCCCAAAGTCTGCCTATGTTGTTCCAACCCCAATGAATGCTTCAGGAACTGTGACCTATTTCACAATTCATTTGCACAGAGTGCAGCCATTAGCATGCAGAAACCACAGCACTCTGCCTATAAGAACAACTTTTTATTATTACAAAGGACATAAAAATGATATATTATATATTATATTCCATCACTGAAGACCATAACACATGAAATATCCCTCTGCCTCTATCTGCCTATCTAAAGATAGATGGAACAGTGGAGGAACAGAACTACTGACTGAGGAACTTTCACCGATTTTATTTGTGCGTATAGAAAATACATGTGAAGAAACATGTAAAACAAATCACTCAAAAGAGTGATTGGAAACAAATTTAAATGAGTAGTGTTTAAATAATTAACACCTGCCAAAGTAGGAACAGAGGCCTTATTGCTGATATTAAATCATATCCTTTAACGTCTGAAACAGATGACAGTAAGTAATTCCAAAACAGTCAAGACAGGAAACCAATTTTTAGTTCTTGGAAAGTTGAATTAGTTTCAATAAAGTTGATAAAAAGCCTATTTTGATTCTGTTAATTCTACTATGGAAAGCTGGTTTTACATTAAACTTTTTTTTTTAATTTAATATACTGTAACTGAGCATTTTTGAATCATGATTTAAAGTATATTCATTATTCAGTAAACTAATGATGTATGTTCCACCTGGTTGCTGCAGAGCCCAGTAAGTAAAAACTGTGGGTAGTATCTTGTTACCAAGAACAAATATTGGACTTTCCAAGTTTCCAGTCAGTAAATATAACTCACAATAGCTATGCCAGATAGGCAAATAAGGATGTTCCCTAACAGAAGAGAAACCAAAAAAGAGATCCTGTGTAGCAGTTCAGTCCTAAAATTCAAGTTTCATAAAAGCACCCTTTGAGAAATTGGCAATTTTGTCCGAGTTAAGACTGTGGTGTAACGGTTTGGAGCAATGCCTAGATTTTTTTATTCAGAAAGAGTAAGTTAGAGAATATGTGTGTAAATGTGTGTGCGCATGTGTGTGTGTGTGTTAAAATAACGTTAACATGTGAGTAAAAGCAAAGCTATTCTGGCTGTCACCTCACTCCTAATTCACCTCTCTCTCTCTTGGTACTTCACCAGACTTGTGCTGCACAGTTAGATCACAGTTTGTTTGCATTTGGAAGACTCCCTTCAAGCAAAAAATATGTATGTCCATCTCAGATATTCTTTTGTGGTATCTGAACCTCCTACACCATTAAGGGATGTTACCAACACAGCATCACCTGGAGGTGGGCCTGGGCACACAATGGGCTGCGCCCAGCAGATCTCAATAATGGTCCAAACCTCAAAGATGTAAAACATGGTCAAGACCTTTACTCCCCTGGAGCAAGGCATTTCTCTGCTGGAAAGACAACACGTCGCTTTCTGCAAGGGAAGATTTTGTGGGGACAGAAATTATGAATTTATTCCACCAATAAAATAAAGACCATGACACATGTAACCGCCTCCTCTTTCAAACACAAGCCTCAGTTCTTTGCCCTGCTCTCTCTAACGTAAATATAGAGAGATGTCTGTCTGAATTAAAACACATCTTACAAACCTGACTAAACCCACGTGATGGTGCCGTCTCCAAACATACACCAGGTGCCCAAAGCAACAGCTGCTTCCTGTTGCAGATCCATCTGAGCAGGCTTGGCAGTGCTGATAGCAAAAGCAAGACCAAAATCGGCCAGGCCAACTGGAAACTCAGGCAAATGGCAACCCCAAACCCCCAAACTGTGTGCACATGTTCTCCTATAAGAAAAGGATGAAAGAACCAGCATCATTTGAATGATGCATAGTCATATAGCTTAATGTATGGTTGGCAGACATTCAGCTCCAGTAGCAATGGCTGTGGTATAAAAGTTAATATAAAAGAGTACTTTACAGATGAGGTAACTAAGTTACAGACAGATCAAGTTGTCACTTGTTCCTGTAGGATTTGAACTTACCTTCTCAGTTAAAACATCCTTTTTCTGTATGCCTCATTTCCAAAGCAGAGCAGAGGATGCTTGAGTGGCTACGGCATTCCCGAATGAGAGCTACAGAGAGGGGAAAAGTCTGGGAGGAGAGGGAATATTTCACCCCCTTGGTGAACAGAGCTGCAATAAACCCAAAATACTGAATGCACTGACATCAGACTCAGCCCCCCTTTGATTTTACGGTGATCAGAATTGAGGCCCTTCTTCCTATTGACAAACAGATGCATAAGATTTTTTTTTACGAACAACTGCATTTTTGGGGGGTGGAGAGTGGGGAGGGAGAGAAATATTTGACTTCTTACTGCCTACTTTCCCTCTGGTTTTGCCTTTCTCTAGTAACATTTTTGACAACAGAGAAAGGAAAAGGAAATAATGAAAACTCGTTATTTCTATTTGAGACAAATAGACGCAGAGACAAGACTCAGAGGTTTTGAAGTGGAAGGAAGTGGGCTCTGCTGCTTTTGCTTTTCCCCTACAATGAAGGAGTGCACTGTGCATTCAGTTCTTTCCCCTTACCAGAAGCCCCTCATTTATAGAGCACAGACACATATTACAGAATAAGTCTAAAGTACCTTCAGAGACAAAATTAAAAATAGATATCTCACAAGCTGTATCTACTTTTGTAGTTACAGCAGGGCCTTTTCTGTATTAGAAACTAAGTATTGCTAAAATCAACCATGTTCACTTTATGTGCTGACATTCCTCACTTTATTTTTTTTTTTTAATTTTAATTAAGAAACCACTTCCCAACTGCAGGCAAGCAAAATATTTGGGGGCTAAAATTAACAACTTGAAACCAATTCTTTTTTATATATATAAAAAATACATTTCGTTAAAATGTAAGAGCTTTTCCAGGTTGCCAGCGTGGTCCCTGGGGCTGGTTGCACCTGGTAGAGCAGAGCCTTCCCGTGGCAAGCATTGCTGCTTGTGCCCCAAGAGAGGTGAACGCCCTTCAGCAGCCGAGCCAGCCACACTGCCATCACGTTGCGCCCATGCAAGAAGATGCATGCATTCCCTCCAGCTCTGTCAAGACACAGTACCACCGACCATTATGGATCTGCACTGTGGTATTGCTTTAACCCTTCCTCCCTCTTTGAAGATATCTTAGAAACTAAGATGCCAAAATCATCCCATATATTCAAAGCCTAAGTGCAGTGCTGCTACATAGGAAATGTACCACAGTCCTGACAGTGATGTTCTTTTAACAAATCAAATTTTAATAGAATACATGGATTTAAAAATTAAGTCTATAAATTAACCTAGGAGCTGAATGTGACTAGGTTATTGCTGGAGAAAAGTATCACATTTAAGAGTATTTGTACGAAGAGGAACTGACAAGGCTTTGTCAGCTCATATAATATTATTTTAATCAGTTATGAGCTAATGACAAGAATAGAAATAAGGCATTTTTTAATGAAATTATACTTCCCAACTTTCCTTGGTCAGGCACAGAATTGCAAGGTCATCTCTATACCCTGAATAGCTGCATCTCCTGCAGAAAAATGGTTCTTAATTCCTCTTCATATTGTCTATGCAATTCCCCCTCTGCTCTCCTGTCCTTCTTTGTCTATGATTCCAGTTTGGGTATCTACTCTCTCCCTCTCTCTCTCTCTCTCTCTTTATGTCTCTGGGAACATGAAGAAAAAAAAATGTCAGTCTACCAATGAAGTACCATTAACTTTCTTACAGATCTTTACATTCTGCTTTCCTGTCTTTCCTTTCTAACTTTTTTGCATTTGTTTTTTTAAAAAGACATATTTTGGACCCAATACAGTTCCTTCAGTGAAGCAAATCAACAGAACAGAGTCCCCAAGTGTGTTCATTGAGCCCATCAGAAACACAAGGGTAGGCACAGTGGCTCAGGCTATTTACAAGGCTACGCTCCTTCTCTACTTCTGTGCAAACCAGATGATTCGCTGTATGTTTCTCACCAATCATAGTTTGTTGATCTATGCTTTGACAATGCTTTGCCAGACTACAAGCACTCAGTTAGACAAGAGCATCATGTGATGTGGTGGCCCATTTAACACAAAAAATAATGGACAGTTAATATCCTAAATTAAAATCATCAAAAGCCACAAGCTGCACACTGATCATCCACGGGCTTCGTTGCATACTTAGCATTAATAAAAGCAGTTCATTCAGCTCAGCACACAGAGTTTGAAAACGGAGAAAATTAAACACATCAATGAGGTATTTGACTAGTTTTCGTAGTTTTCTTGCCTGAAATAATAAATCTAGCTTTCCTGCAAAATTGTTGTTGAGAATGCCTCTCACCTTTTATAATCCAAGAAGCCTGTGACCTTCTGAAGAAAGCTCATAGGCTGTCTTTTCCAAAAGACAAAATGGCACACACACACAAAAAAATACTAAGCTTCGATTGTTTGCTTACTGCCCATGTAGATGTTTTATAGATTGCCTTTATGTGGATTGAAGTAATCACAGGACCACAAGTTTAGAAAAATTCAGCAAGAATACTATGCTGAAAATAAAGCAAAAAAACACTACCTTGTTGCCAGAATACTGTCTGCTCTGTCATTACATTTTATAGTGAAGGAGAAAAAATAATGGCTTAAGGCATGTTGCCCACTAACATGCTATAAAGTCAGTGAATCTTCAGCCTTAGGTTCTTTGTCCCCATGGCTGCAAACGGAAAGCTATTAGCAAAGAGCTGACATTGGGAGAGCAGCACTTCCCACTGAACCCTGGAGGTCAAAGGCAGTCAATGCTATTCTTATTGAGGCAAAAATACTTAAAGAGGTACCTTATATAGCAAATTATACGTTCTGAGAGCACACATAAAATACTGTGCTTTAGTTCTGTGAAGAATGTAGACTTCAGCATCATTAACTAATCTGATTTATAATGAAAATTAATTATTATGGTCATTAGACTAAATGGCTTCTGTCATCTGCAAAGACATAATTGGTACAGAAAGTTGTTTCATAGCTAAGGGACAATCAATCAACATGGGCTGAACATATACATGTATTTTTTCCTCTCTGTTCTCTCCCACAATGAAAATCCCAGAACAGAGTAGGGGACTGGGATGCAAGGCAGCTCCTCCCACAGTGAGTGATGTGCTGAGGCAGATGCATCCCAGACTAAATGAGAAGCTCAGAAATGGGTTAGGAAGAGAGAGATGGGGCTTCTATGGCTAAAACCATGTTACAAACTTCTGCAGTCAGCACTACCTCAGTCAATGCCAGCAAAGGAGTGACAACTCAACAGTTCTTTCAGTAAATCTGTATCAGATACATGCAGTGCAAAGTTTATGCTTCTGCCTTTATTTCCAGCTTCACTGATACGAAATGGAAGGAGAACAAATACTACAGAGCTCAAGTGCAAAGAAATGTGCTCCTCCTTCCATTCCTCTTTCGAATCAAAATACTTGAAAGGACAATGACAGATGCAGCACTAAAAGGAAAGGTTTTTTTCTTTCCAATCTCCAGCAGTCTCTCAGAAGCATGAAATTAATATTGTTAGTTAATTTGAATTTCCTATGCTGTTTGGTTGGTTGCCTCTGGTTCAGAAATACATCATAAGCAAAGGTGGGAATTTTCCAAACCACATCTGACAATAGACCAAAGCTTGAATGAATCATTTGAAAAACTTACGATTAACCAGTCTTTAAATTAAAATCTTCCAAGGATATAATGTCTTTAATCAGCAAAGTTTGCTGTAAAAAATGCACCTTCCACACTTAAGATACTGTAAAAAGCAGTGACATAGAAAAGCAGCGCGGTGGAAAATAAAGGATCCTGGATATTTTTAAATGGTTTGGGTGCTCTCCTAACAGTTTGCACCTGACCTATTTTAAAACTTGTCTATCTAAAAATTTGAGCTGATTTATGCAAATGCTAAACCCACTATGTTATTTTATTTTGGACAATTTAGCAAAAAGCAATGAAAATTTCAAAGTAGACACACACACAGTGTGTTTAATTTCTTTTTTCTTCACCAGGTAAGCAAAAGCAACAAAATTTTATACTGATATAAACCATTCCTAGAACTCTTAGTATCTGCCTACTAAAGGCTTCACACCAATATAGTTGTGCTAGTTTGAAAATAGTTAAACTTACGCAATTCTTTGTGTGTTGAATGGTTTTAGAAACAGAGAATGCTGTGAAGTTGCTCTGTGGGATAAGAGATTGCTTGTCTTAATCTGCTCCATTCCCCAATCTGTTCTTTAAACCCATTCCAGATGATCTGGAATATTCAGAACCATAAATGTATTGAGTCTGGAAATTTGGAAAGAGTAAGTATTGAAACCAGAAGACCTGATTTCCTTAAGGAAGAATGCAAGAACATCTGAGCTCTCGCCAAAGGGCTTGTTCTGGGTTCTGTATCCAGATTCCGGGAGGTCATTTGATATAAAAGCTGTTCTTTCCATCAGAAGATATGCTATTGTTCTTTGTATAGTCTCATACCAGAATGAACAATTAGCATTTTAAGGAAGGGATTGGCTCCACGGAACACTGTAGCATAATCACAGCATTTTCTTATCTATGTGGATGTAGTTTCAGTTTGTCAATTAAGATAACCAAACCTAAATCTATCAAAGATGTTTATTTTTGAACACTGAGACATACTGACACAGTATTTACAGCAGCAGTAATGAAATGTTGAACATGAATATCTCCTTGAAAGGACTGCAGAAACATTTCAAAGATATACAGGCAATAGTTGTCCTTGCTTTGACAATGGGAAACAACTTTTCAGAGAAGTAAGGCTGATGGGCTAATTTTTTAAGAGTACAGACTGGAGGACAGTGAATAAGACCACAAGGGGAAACTATAAAATATCCAAACCTGGGTTTAGGCCATTGTAATGCCCTGAAAATTAATTTTTTGCCTCTTCTTTAACATGGAAAAGTACCATTTCTCTACACAGTTGGAAAGTCATGAGCCAGCCCAGCAGACAGGCAGAGTGATTATTTCAGTATCCCTTACTAGAGAGCTCCTCAGCAGCCAGAGCTGGAAGCTGAACTGGTGAACAACTAACTTCCCGACTCACCTCCTTCTTCTTCTGAGCTTATAAACACAATTTCTTCAACCACAGTAACCAAATTCCTAACTGGTATTGGTGCCTTTTATAATATGTAATGTTGAATTGGTTCAATACTAAACAGTCCTTATCTCAGCTGCTATGACCTATACAACATAGCTGCCTGCACTGAGGTTCAAACAATGATGAGTTAACACAGAAGTTCTTTATTTTTGTTGTTGTTTTGTTTTGTTTTGTTTTTTTACCACTGGAGCAATGAAGATTTGTTTTTAAAATGTTTTTGAACTGCAGAAGATCCCAGGTTTGGCACTTGGTCATGTCAGGATTTCAGTGAAATGTGTCATTAGTGAACAATTGGCAACTGTGTCTTGTAAGTTAATGCAAATCAAAAAGGAAAAAAAAAAAAAAAGAAAAAAAAAGGGGGTGGGGGGTGGAAAGAAGAAAAAAAAAAAAAACATCTCCAGATTGTTTTCAAGGAAAAAGGAAAATACATGTTTTGGGCTGCTCTGGCCTATGGATGTCAAAATGTGTTCCAATAGCACTGGGTCCTTCCTTTGACTGAAATGTTTTGCAGTTTACAGAATAAATCATCACAAAGCTAATAATATTGAAGAGGTGGGTATGTGGCCAAGACAAATGTGCCATGTGCAGAGGACAGGGTTGCATATTTGAAAAATAATGGCAGACAAGCAGCTGTCACCCAATTCTAGCATGTGTTACGCTCCAGATCACTGAAGAGGTGGAACGTATTGAGAAATAAGCGTTTGTATATTCACTCCCTCTCCTGGGCTTCTTACATGCATAGATTCCCCAGACCTGTTGTGTTTTCCATTCCTTATGCTGCTTTTATGGATTCATGCACGCAGGGGAAAAAGGTTTTATGTATCCAATAAAAAATGTGAATGTGTAGGTATATAAACATGTAGAGTAGCTTATAATGATTTCCAAACTGTACAAACTAAGAAGAAAAGTAAGAAAAAGCAATAAGAGAATTATTCTAGTAGCTTTTATGAATGTGCCCCTTCCACTGTTGTTGCCTACAGCTAACAGTAGCTGAATGAAAACACATTGGAAGACTGACTGAAACTCAGTATTCATTGGAAGACTGACTGAAACTGATGCAGGTGCGGCCAGTCCTTTTTTTGCAGGCAAAATCTCTAGGAGGAATCATGAATTACAAGCAGTGAAAACACAAAAGCAGCAGCCCTGCAATGAATGGGACAAAATTCTGATAAAACTGAACTGAGTAGAAAAAAGCAGAAGCATGACATTTTCATTAAACTTGCAGGATGAAGCACATAACAATAAAAATGACATATTTCTGTTGTAAAAGGAAAGGCAGTATCCTATGGTGTCCATTTGGTCTGACCAGAAACAGGCATTTTTAACACAACTTCCATTTATGTCTCATCCACACAACTGCTCGCTACGTTATGTTCATTTACCTTTGCACAGATCCAATGAAGGCAGTCAGGAGAAGAACTGCGTTTGAAGACAGATAAGTAGAAAAGTTCTGTGAAAGGAATTAATATGAGTATCAGAACATTTACCGCTGCTGTTGACGCACAGAATAGACTCAGCTGGAATGTGGGGTCTCAGGAGAAGCTGGTATAGCTGACACTTGGGCAGCTACCCCCTTTTTTTTCTCCGCTGAGCAAATCTCGTACAGAAATCATGGAGAGGCAATAAACATCAAACGTTGCAAATTCTGTTTCTACAGAATAAAATGCAGCATCCAACAGCTTTAATGCTCCAGATAGGTATTGCCTCAGCTTGCCAATTTCAGAGTGGAACCACACTTTAAATATTCTGCAGACTGTAGTTAAGTGCTGTAGTATGTTAAACTTTCCAGTCTTACATATTTCAATTGATTCTTTGTTCTCCTCTTTCAGAACAGGTTAATGAAGCTAAAGGGAAGGAGAGGAGGATTGGTCATTCAATCAAACTGCAACATATGGAAAATCCAACATTTCGGTGAATTCTGGGAGTAAGCGAACACACCTATTCTGGTGAGACAGGTATTAATAGTTACTTATTCTACTGTTACATTCCTAATTTAAGGATTTATAAGCACTTGACAAACACAAATTAAACGTCACATCAGATTCCTGAAGAAGAGATCGCAATTTTTTTTTTTTTTTTCCCAGAAAGAGAAATCGAGGCAGATAGAGGTTAAATAACTTACCCAAGATCACAGTAGAGTCAGAGCTAGACTCTACATCTCTGGAACTCCAGTCCCATCCATGAAATCCTGATCCCATACTCCCTCTGCAAAGAAAAAGGGGGAAAGTGAGTAAAATTACTGTAAATTAATCCTGCTACATTTTCAGGATCCTTATGTTGGAGTGTCTCAGTTGATGTGCACACAAACAGAGAGGAAATCAAAATACTTCCCTTTTCAGCTTAGTTATTACAAAGTTTCCCAGTTCCACACATACATAAAAAGTGCATTTTGAGCAGAAGCATTTAAAGGGATAACATAAAAGTCCAGAAGCAAAAAACAGAACCTCAAAGTCACAGTAATTAGCTCCACATGTCTAGCTGATAATTAGTGATGTCTTTTTTCTTTTTTTTAATAAAGAAAATGAAGACACCAGAGTGGATGCTACTTGATTAAATAAGCTATGTAATTGTTATGGCACATAATCACAAAGTCAGGGCACATCCCTTAGCTGAGACCACACGAGCATACGTGCCAAATGCAGACTTTCCTTATAGTGCTAGTCCCCCCTTTCTTCAACTCCTGTACACAAAGGAAAGAAGTGTCCATATATAACCCTGCTCCACGAGTGTGACAGGGAGAAAATTACTTGTAAATGTCAAGAATGGCTGATAAGAAAAGAGCAGGCAAGCGCAGAGGAGAAAACCATTCTCTGTGTGCATTTACAAGCTGGTTTGTCCAGAGTACGATCAGTAGGTCACAATTTGGCACAGAAGTTTCTCCCAAATAGACAAAATGTGCTTAAGAGCTGTGGGAGCTCAGGCTCTATCAGAGGAAGCCCTGCAGCACCCATTCAAAGAAAGTAAAATTAAGCATTCTCATGTATGCACCTTCAAAACAACCACTGCCGGTGTCTGAAAAGGTTAAAAAAGTCAACAAGAAGCTAGGAAAATAACTGTAAAATATATCAAAAGGTACCTACAGTAGTTAGGACTCTTACACATCTCTTCTGATTAGAAGTACCACTTTTGCAAACAAAACTGTTCTCATTATCCCAACTCTACACTGCTGCCTAATCCTATGCTTTCCTCTCTACATTTACCTGCACAATCCCTCACCTACCACCACCGCTCACGCACTCCATAATATAGCAGTTACTTTAGGTTTGGCTGTAAATAATGCATGCCCCTGCCTGCCATCTAAATCCTCTTAAGTTAGAAGTTATTTCCAGTCATAAAATCATAGAAATTAGAGGCAGAAAAGACCTATTAGGTCATTTAGACCAAAATCCCATGCCAATGCAGGGTTGTTCCCTGCAGTACACTTTCTATGGCTTTGTCCAGTCTAGTTTTAAATGTCTCCAGGGACCTTTTTAAATGTCTCCAAAGCGGTGTTTCTACTACTTCCCTCAGAAGGATTTTCCACAGGCTGAGAGCCGTGCTTGACAAGTGAGTCATGCTTGTTTGAAAGCCTGGTCCTGGTAAAGCTCTATGGCTTTGGCTTGTGCCTTTTAATGCCTCATTAGCATTATCTGTGGCATGTCAGCTGAGGTCTTTGAGAAGTGTATGAGTCCACTGTTATCGCTGAAATTCTGTAAAATTAATTACAAGTAATTTATTGCTGGCAGGCTGGTAACCTTTGCAGAGGTTGCATAGTTTTGGGATGTCACAAGACCACACGTGTTTCATCCTGCAACCTCTGCTGAACATATCTTTACCCACGTAGGTGCTACCTGTTACAGGAGGTGTACCACAGATGAGAGGACTCTATGACAAGTGCACTGTGCCATGAGGAAAAAGACCTGACAAGGGATGGCAAAAAGGGTGATGGGCTGTGTACTATTCATAGATTAGGGAATGAAATTTTAGCAGGAAAGGAGTAATAAGCTTTCCTGCAAAGTTTCTGGTATTTCAAGCATTGTCTGACTTTTAGATGGGAAGTGCATAGGAAAGATCTTGTGCTCAGCCTGCTACAGCTTCTGGCCAGATTTCTGAGGGTGCAGTCTGACGGCAGCTGAAGCCTGTGTGAGGTGCTCTGTCAGCTGTCCAGTGCACAGGAAAAGCTTTAAAAAAAAACACTGGAATCTACTCTATGACCTTATTCTGCCACATGTCATGCAAAAGATGGGATAGGACAGAATGGGATGGGATGAAATAGGATCAGATTGTGGTTTGGGAGAAGGGGAGGAAAACTGCTTTTCAGCAGAGCCCTCACTCTGACCCAGTCACACGCACTGTGAAACTGCTTTCAAACACCGCTGCTTCATCCAAAATCCAAATCCAGAGAAAGCAGGGCTCACCAATGCAGCAGCAGAGCAGACCAGTGGGAAAAGGCCACATACCGTTTAATTCAAATAGATACAGTTCAGTTTTGAAGTAAAGACTTGTTTCAGATGTTGCCCAGAATTAGCTGAAATTAAAAATCTGGGACAAACACAATTAACAAACTATGTTATGTCTAACATAATTAACTCTTAAAAACATCTGGTCTTTTAAGTCTATCAAGAGAGATAGCCTGGCCCTGAAGGCTCAGAAGTTAATACCATGCCTACACAGGAAAACAGAAAGCCAGGTAGGAAACCCAGAACTGGTTCTCCACAGTCAGCTGATGGAAGTAAAACAGAAGATCATACTAATAAGCCAAGAAAAAAACCCCAACTGTTTATTCCAGTGAAAATTCATGCATAAAGTAATCTGCTTGCAAGCTTACTCCAGCAATCATCGACATATGCCAGGTGAGCTGTTCAGCTACCCACTAACACCAACACAAACCCCAAGGTACTCACACACTGTCCCACTCCCTCTCCAGAGCCAAGCCTTCCGTTGGCCTTTTGCTTCTACAGAAAGCAACAACCGTCAGACAGAAATACACAGAGAAATTACTTTCCAAATAAAGTTTGGAGGATTTATTGTGGAAAAGCATGTCTGTGCATGTGCCTGCATGTGTACTTTATGGGAAGGGAAGGAGAGCACGAGAGGGTGATTTCACGGCTGGCGATCACTCATCTTCTTAGAGGTGCTTGCACAGGATAGGTGAGCTGTCAGCTCTTCCTCGGCCCTTCACCATGCTGTCCTTCAGCTCATGTCCCAAACCAAACAAACAAATATGTAAAATGGCACGTGACTCCTTTAAAGCTTTATCTGTACATTTATATTCTGTAAAATTGCTTATAGGTGCAAAGAGAAAATACCAAGTTAGTAAAAAAGATCACGGTTCTTCATAAAGACTATACTGTGAGCAATGATGCAAAATGTAATGAGGGAAAACTTTTAACTTGTAAACAGTTCCTCTTCAGGATCTGCTGGGGAGAGAAATGTTCCTCCAGCCCATGTTCTTCTACAGAAGCATTCATGTCATCTCCTATAACGCAGTTCACATCCCACTTGACCTAAAAAATCCAGCTGTGGTGGGGTGATGGGTTGTCCCACAGTAAAGAAACAAGTAAGTAGAAGCTAAGCCAGCAAGTGCCAATGCACTTCAGCTGCTCTGCTCCTGGCTTTGTTTCCCTCCACATGTACAGTCTGGAAGAAAGGAGCTGTAAATTGCTCATGGGGTGCAGAGCTTTTTGTGCCAAATAGATCTACAAGCTTCAACATCGGCTCAGACGTCTCCAGGTGGTGAAGTGGTAAGGATAGCAATGGAGGATTGGCAGAGCAGCATGATGGCTAGCTTTGCTACAGGTAAAGAGACACTGGGAGAGGCAAAGCAGTGAACAGAGGGTGGTTAGATGAAGGGTACGAAAGCTGTTCATGATCTGGCCCTGAGTTTCATCTGAATTCTTTCCCCACAAGAACAAGATATTGCAATAATGGCTGTGACTGCAGCATCTAGTGGACACCCCGATCAGCATCAGCAATAATGCCTGGAGGAGAAGACAGTGAGATACTTATCCTGGAAATCCATCTCCAACCTGTGCAAAGGTGCAGCAACATCTGTTACTTTTATGTTCACCTGGAAGGAGTTTTTCCATCAAGAGGTTAAGCTCGGCACAGAATCTTTCACACAGACAGAAGCTCAGTACATCATGGCCATGAGCTCTCCCACCACCTATGAGCCCAACTAATGCAATGTATCCCAGGGACAGCTAAGGAGGTGCTGAGCACTGCAAATCAGATTGCCTCACACAAGGCATTTGTGCCTGCCCCACAGCACCACTGGCCAGTAGCTGGTTCATAAATGAGAGGAATACGGGTGAAACTCCATGGCAAATCCACAGAAGGAAAGCAGAGAAGGAAGTAGGTCTTCCCTATGGTCTCTTCCGTTGAGCATGCCAAGTAGATAAGGGCTTCTTGAAAGCTTCCTGCTCGTGGGTCTTTTTCCTTTAGGCTTTAATACAGATTTAGTTTATTCAGCCTTCTCTTTGGTTAATGAGAATAAAACTGATGGATAAAAATCTCCCCCAGGAATATGCATAGAAAAATATGGTTTCAAAGGTGCCCTCAGTGTAGCCACCCATGCTCTGACTGGCAGCTGCTCAAAAAACATAATTTCTTGAATACAAAATAGTAAGTAACACCATATTTCTTTGCTCATGTCCACCACAGTTTCATTTCAGCACAGCAAAACCTCATTAATTCGCACTTCGCCTATCTGCACACCTTATAATTCACACGTAAAAACAGCAGTCAGCAAAGATTTAACAACAATGTGCTTTATTGAGGTCTCATGTTGCTCAGATTTCATTATTCCTACAGAATACGCTACCGTTCATTCACTAGTACAGTAAGATTTCAGCATCACCATAAATATCTCAAACTAGAGATAGGTTCACACTAGCAAAGTTTGGCTCTAAAGTCCACGTCTAGGAAATGCCAGAGTTTGAAGCTGGAGGAAAAACAGTTTTGAGTGAAGGCAAAATGAAACTAGATTATATCACAGCTTGTGGTGTTTTCTGCATTATTGTATTTCCTTGCCTTTTTAAAGCACCTTTTGTTAGGTTATACACTAAGAAATGGATTCTTACTTGCATCTAGAAAAGCTTTTATCACAGAGTACAAAGGAGGCTTTAACACACACTTGTACTTCTTCAGCTCTGGAAAAATCTTCAGGAGTTCTGGACAAAGGGTCTTTACCAGCCCCAGTGCAGTTTACAGATACTTTTACAGCAGTCGCTAACCCATCCCAAGCAGGCTTTCCCCCTTCCAAAGGAGGTCTATGACTGGCAAACACATTGTGGGCAGGAGTGATGTATGGCTGCTTCACCCTGGTCCCAATGCAGCAAGGCAAGCCACAGAGGCCAAGATCCTCACAGCCCAATTTGTGTGATAGGCACAGAAAGCTGAGGTTTTGCAGACTGTATGAAGTTTAAGCTTACATGTCCAGATTCAAAGAATCTGGAGCTACTATACCAACAAGGAAAATGAAGCATGTGCCACTGGCCATCACATTTGGTATTTGGAGACCCCAAAGAGATGTTAAGCTATAGGTGTCCTTCTCTTCTACATGCTGAGAGACTTGCCAGTACTATCTAACTCCATGCCCTGGGCATTAGTACTGCCGGTTGTTTTTTAAATCTTCCTTTAGGAAGACTATTTTCTTGAAGTCTAAGCCTTCAGCTCTTGAGGGCTGAGCCTGTCTTCATGCTCTGTCTCTAGTCACAAACGCACATTGGGGTCACACTTCTAGCCTAAGGGCTGTCACTGCAATATAAGCAACAGGATGGCCACAGCCTGCACTGCGATATCTATCCTCACCTTCACCTTCCTCCCTCTGCTGAAGCCAAGGAGCTCTAACACCCTGATTCCACTCCCATTAACTCCTAGACTTTCACCCCACTCATCATATTATTCTAAGGTTACATACTCTATCTGTTTCTTTGTCTGTTTAAAGTCTGTTGAGCAATAATGTTTGGTAAAATACTAAGCAAATGAATGCCTAAAAGTTGAGAGATATCTTTTTACAGTATGTAAACAATTGCATCATTCAGGCAGTGGGGTTTTATTTTCACTGTTCTGTAACAAAATTAGTCTTACAATTTTGTCCCAACTGCTATGTTTATTCCTATGTCCTGCTTATTTCCAGAAAAGATGTAGCCATTTTCATGCTACTTATATCAGAAATTATGGGAGTCTTTATATTGTTATGCACTGCTTGTTTGTGATTTCATGAACACAAAGGGTAAGTCTCTAATAAGAGCAATGTATGTATCTTTTCATGGACAACAAACTGACAAAGTTTTTACCATTTTACCAGATTTACCATTTGATTTTTACATCAGCCATTTTCTTTAGCAGAAAAGCTGTTAAAACTGCTCTCAGGAATAAGATTTTTGTTGCACAACTGTTGTTCCACACCTCTTTCTGCCCACTTTTCCCCCAGCCCTGTGCCAGATTGCAACAGTTATCTGACTCCTACTGTAAATTTCAAGAATACAATTTAAGTCACATATTTGCCATGTCTACATAACAGCTTTTTAGTATCTGAGCTCTTTTGGACGCCTGTAACACTTCTTTCTTCAACACCCAAAGCTTAAAGGTAAGAAAGCATAGAAGCAACTGTCAGATTAGGGTTTATATCATCGAATGCAATGATGCAAAACAGGAGGCAATACTCTATGTTTTTCAAGAAGATGCAAAAAATCCCTAGCATACACAGAATACTCCATTCCCACAAAATTTACAACCTTAACACCATTGTAAATTGCTTTATCCTGTGAATTGTCTCCAGCCTGGGTTCTTTTCATGGTGGTTCTATTGCAGCTCAGGGTGACCTTCTCATCCACATAAATGTCCCGTCCCTCCTGAGTTTGCTAAACCTTTAGCCTAAAAAATATCCCAGGAAAGTGAGTTGCACAATCCAGCTCCACACATAAGACATATTGCTACTTGTCCCAAATCAGTTTACACCAATTCAAGCAACTGCCTTATTTCTCCCAACATTTCCTAATAAGGCCCTATCGCCATGCTTGCATCTGTCAGGAGCGATAACACATCCTGAGACAGCTTTTGAGACATCATTTTGTATCAGTGTGGTAACATAATGGGGAATACAAGCTTTGCCACAGAGAGGATGGAACGCGTCCTCCCTGAGCTGATCCATTTCTGCCCTTTGGGAAGAGCTGCACAGCAGCAGCAGCGCAAGGCACACCGAGAGCCTGAGGTGACTGCTCAGCTCCTGTTAGCTCTTTGCATTTCCTTTACCACAAATGCGGACCAAAATATCTTGAAGCAATGTAATCTATGCTCCAGATATTATAATCCAGAGTCTTCTGATAGGAAAATGAGACATAAAGGGTCACACTTCAACCATAACAGAATAAACCAGCAACCGGGTGCCTGTTTCAGCTTGGGTATTCCTCAAAGTGTTAGCTGCAAGCAGATTTCAGCAATCCAGGCTCCTTAGGCCACTGAACTAATTTTTTTTACTACTCTCCCTGTCAATGGAGGCAAAACATATGTGCTTTTAGCAAAAAAGTTTAAAAAAAACTATGCAAATGAGTAGGCAAAGACAGTTGCACCACCTGTAGCTAAGTTTGCCTGGGTAACACTTGCATTTATAAATTCTCAAAAGCTACAAGTAGGATGCACTATCAGAAAAAAAAACTGATTCTTCTAACTGCAAGAACAATTATTAAAAAAAAAAGCCAGCATAGACTTGAAAGGCAAGACTTTAATGTTTCAACACAGAGAAAGGTGATATCCCTCTTCTCTTTACATTTTTAATATTCTCACAGTTTATAATAGCAATAATGACATCCAGATTAGGTGTTTCCTGACAGTTAATGACTGTCTGGGCTAAAGGTTCTGTTTTACTTCAGGACCTCAGCTAGGCCACGCAGCCTCTGAGGCTCAAAGTCCCACCATGTAGTCTAACTACCTCAGCTGAAAGATGGAGATCTTCCCAAGGAAAAATTCTGTCTCCCAGCACACAAAAGGGTTGAATCTTTCCAACTATCTTAGCCTCCAGTGTATTTTAGGGCAGTGTGGGAAGAGTACTAGAGGAAAGACAGAAAATCCATGCTTTATTGCTCTTGTGTCTCCCCAGCCTATTTACATACAAGATTTCTAGATAGAAGTATGTGACCATGTGCCATGAGATCAGTGTATGTCAGACCCTCTGTGCATCACTTGCATGGGCAAAAAGTACCCAAGAAAATGACAGATAAATTTCCAGAATTCTCAGACTCCTGCTAGACAAGATTTCTGTTCCTGGGAATATCAGGAAAAGGCTTATGGCTGTTTGGAAGCCTAACAGGGCCACCAGTAAGGATAGAAGAATCATGAAAAACTGACTTGTTTTGTTAGCCTTCTTGTTATTGGAGCCTCTTCTGTCAGAAACATACAGCAACCAGACTCAAAATTAAGTTAGCACCAAGATTTTCAATGTTGTTTGGGTTTTTTGTGTTGGTTTTTTTTTCCTGTGAGATCAGTTCAGAAAATCTCACAGGAAAGGAGAGGTGCAAACTCAGGACCTCATCCTTCCCTGTGTGCCCCATAAAATCAAAGAACATCTATTTCACTGCATTTGGTGTGCACCAAGTACAGGGAGGAGAGTTTGCCCACAGCCAGGTGTGAGAAGGATGTTTTAAATCTCCCCTCGGAGCACCCCAGAGGAGCTGGAGAGGCTCTAAATTAAAGGCTACAGGTGTTTTGTACCAGGCATGCCCATTTAGAGACTTTGCCCTGATGCTCATTTTACAACATTCTCCTCTAGGATCCTTTTCTGTCTCATATTCTTTTATTGCAGTACCAATTAGCTGAAACAACGATACGAAACTTTCACCCTGCTGTGAATATTAAAGAATGCCATGGAATGAAATAGAGAGCACTACCAGAGAAATAAAGTGGATTTTATTAGACAGAATTAAAGGACGACAGAAGTCTTTTTGGCTTGTCTTGATTAACTGCATTTCAGTGAAAGTAAGGAAACCTATTTAGGGAGCGCTATAAATGTATACACTTGTATATTTGTTAAGTCACCTCATTATGTGTACAGCTCCTGGCACATCGGGACTGGCACTTCGAAGCTCACATGAAGATCAATTATAAAAATCCCTCTTATCTGCTATGAAATACTTAACTATCTCTTTGATATCATCATCCACCTGAAAGCAGTCAAAATAAATATTTTTTTTAAGCTCACTTGACGAAATAGTGCATATCTTAAGGTACATGGATGCTCCAAGAAAATTGTGTAACATTAGCCACAACCTCCAGGAATAAAGAATGACCAAGTGATTAAGCTGCCCTGAGAGACATGAGGAGCTTCTGGTTCAGCCCTTCTTCTGCCTGAGTCTTTGTGAGCCCTTAAGCGTGTCACATAACCTCCACTGTGTAGGGCAATTTGCAAATTGTTGGTAGCGCGGTTACCTCTCCATGCCATGGGAAGGGAATTACATAATGATACTCGATCAATGCAGATACCTACAAGATGCTGCTGTCCTTTCCCCCCCTCTGCTATACAACTCTCCATGCACTAAGCACCTTCTTATTCTTCAATCAACATTTTAAGTAGATTTCCCTCAAAACTCTTTGCACTATTTCCAGTCTTGAGTCAAGACCAGACTTTTGTCTCCTGTCAGAGATATCAAGAGACAGAGCGATTGGAGAGAGAACCCTTCCCTCTATATCCAGTTAGAAAGCAGTCAAGCCGTGCAGGTATGTTGTTCCTGGGACAGTATGGGAAGCAAAAGCTCAGTCCCGAGCACGGACCCGGCCTTAGCCCTACTAGCACATGCTAACTGAGCTCACATTGGCTTGGAGCTACATAGTGATCCTTCAAGTCATCCTGCACCCTCACAGAGCTTGCTGCTCGTTTTGGGATAGGAGTAACAATCTCACTGGAAGTCACTGGAGCCATCAGGTATAGACACCCTGGAGCTGGTACTGTGTTGTCTCACAAGTACCAGGGTGTTAACTTTGGCTCCTTAATCTCATATGTATCGAAATACATTCCTTTTTAAGCAACAGCAGCTAGTGATCAATGGATTACACCAATGACCAGACATTATTCTCTGCTATTTTGTAGTAGATGGATTCACAGTATTAAAAACAGGATATAACTGAGAACCTCCCAATTTGGATACAGTGGTTTGTTATTAAATGTCATCATTTTTTGCCACATCTGGGAGGTTGATTTGCAACATACTTGTCCTCCTGATAATAGAAAACCAGAGAGATGTTAAAAAGTTTCCTCCCCTGCAAACTAGAAGAGAGCAGTTTCCAGCAATGCTGCTTCTTCCCCAGAGAGAAAAAGCCCACCCTGTAATGATTGTAGAAGGTCTTATTTAAATGGTTTTAAAACAATGGGAAGGAGAAAAAGGGAGTGAAAAAGGGACATTTAAGTGTTCCAAAACTTTGAACAGATTTGTTCTTCTCATGTTGATGCACACTGTGCAGCATTAGATCACATGCTGCTAATATCATGTTGATTTATGGTCTGCATAAATGGAAATAAATGGTATTTTCTGTTACCCAGAGAATAATAGATGGCCCTGGAATGAACACAACACCACATTCGCACAACAGGCTCTGTTCGTGTCACAAGCAAGAGGAGTGCAACTTCGTAAGGGCCCTCTCTGCCATTCCCACCAAAAATCTTTGATACCCACTGATTTTAATGAGTAGGAGTGGACATTTAGGACAGCATTTTCCAAAGTGTCTGAATGATTTAGAAACCAAAGCTGTGGTATAACAAAGCAGGGGAAATGTTGGGTGAATTTCTCCCTTGAGTGAGAAACTGGAGACTCCCCAGATCTTTCCACAAAGTTCACCAGCCACACAAGTTGGTCTGGATCCTCTGCGTCATTTCCTCCACTTCTTCCCTTCCCCACAAGCAACCTCAGGGCTCTTTCTCATCACTTTCCTCCCGGCCTGAGTGACTTGAGCTCCCTCTTGAGAAAGATGAGGTCCCCTCTTCAAACCTGGTGTGGCCACTCAGACACAGGAAAGCTGAATCTCTAAGCCAGCGAAACCCCTATGCCACCTTTGAAAATGTGACTTTGGACACTAAATCACTGTGAAATGTTTTCAAAACTCACCCATAATTCCTAGCAGTTAAAACTTAAGCGCAGCGCAGTCTGTGATTATGGGCATACAAGCAAAAGCAATGAGTTACTTTGGTTTAATGACTCATTATTTAAGCTAATAGGTTTTACTTTACAACCAGGGAGGGTAAGTTTGTGCAACTAGCCAGTTACCATCACTCAGCTGATGAGCAATACCCTGGTAAGATGTGGCAACCTTGTTGCTTTTGAACATCTGCCCACACACTCCTCCGTTATAATGGGGCCTAATAGAGCTCCAAATAGCTTAGGTTCCAAAACAATCTCAAACAAAACTTCTCCTTTAATAGACTTACAGTACTGCCAAAACATTCACATTTCAGGCTGAAAGACTGAGTATTTAACCTCAGGACACAGATGATTTTCTGTTATTGTTGCTGTTGGCAGAGAAGGGAAGGTTAAATAAGTTTGAGACAATTTCATTTTTGATTCTGTATAAATATAGTCATGTCCATAGTGTTTTCTATTTCTCTGGTTAGATGATTAAAACCTTACCATTAATGTGTGCTAAATTCCACGTTGTAATTAAAGGAACAGCTGGTAAAGCCACATACTATTAAGGTTGCCTGATGCTTCACATATTAAGATTTTGCTTCCTTATGGACAAGTCTGCACTGCAACTGAATTCTTCTTTATTTTTGTTTCCTGATGTGCTTACATCTTAATTGTACAATCTTTGGTGGAGGGGTGTTTGTGTTCTGAAGATATAATTAATTCCAAAATGTATTCATATAATGTTGAAATTATTGAGACCTACTCATACTTCCTTGAACAGGTGTTATTACATACCATTTTCACACAGTGATGACAATTAAAAAATCTAATGGTTCGGTCCAGTCCAATAAAGGCTGGTATGCCATCACTCTATGTTATTCATTTTACTTGGCCACAATATCCCAGTAGGGATAACTAAGAGGAATTTAAGAAGATAAAACTCATACAGCAATTGCCCTGTCATAGCCAGCATCTAACAAGGGCCAGTACTTCATACTCCAGAGGAGGGTGAAAAGTGACCACAGCGTAACTGGGTGGCTGGGCTTGCAGTGCAGTGGGGAAAATGTCCTCATACCTTCTATGATCCTTATCTTCTAAGATGACCAAGCTGACAGAGCCGGGAGAAGGGATTAATATAAAACACTTCACTTTGTTTGCTCTAATGTTCTGCGGTCTCTGAGACACACAGGGATGTAAACAGAAAAAATACTGGGTCCCTCGCCATCGCTTGCAACAAACTAGAATCCTAATACAAATCCTTGCAAAAGGGGGATTTCTGAAATTCCCCTACAGTGGATCCACACTAACTTAAGCCATCACTAAAAGGGTTGGATTCCTTGATCTCCAGTGACTTCAGGTATTATGGCTCAAAAGGCGGAGAGGACAACCTTATGCAGGCACATATGCACTCCTCCTCTTCAGCTGCCGCAGCTAAATTTGACAAGGTTCATGAATCACAGCCCATAGTGACATGAAACCACTCACAGTCACCAATGAAAGCAAACTTGTGCTTACTTTCTGACAGATATTTGCCAAAGGAAAATGCAAGGATACACTAATTAGGACTACAATATATGCTGGGTATATGCTGCATGCTGGCAGGTACTGTCTAGTTGGGAAACTCAGTAAAATAGGTGAGGGAGAGGAAGGGTAGAAAGCAATATACAGATAAAGTTAAGCAAAATCTCCAGGGTTCTTTAGCAAATAAAAACTAGGGTCCAGGACAGAGGTTTTCTAAATGCTTTCCTGCTGAGAACTTTATATAAGAATATTCACTTTCTCAGGGAGGAGGTAAATGAGAAGAAAGTTCATTTCTTCCACTACGACTTTAATAAGGAAATAAGCCTCCATTATCTTATTTCTTTAGCATTTTCATTAAAAAGTGAAGCCAAACCTACCAAGGCAGACACAGCTGAAGCAAAGCTAACCTAAATAACGTCTTGGCTGCAGCTTCATTTCATCAGGGTCAGCCACTAATACAAATATATACATACATATACAAAATATATGTGTACTTCTATTAGAATATCAGTTAGTAGCAGAACTGTAAAAAAAATGAAACAATTCCATCTTAACAAAGAGAAACATTTCAACTGAGCACCTCAATACCTCTAAAGGAAAAAGGAAAAAAAAATGTTTTGCTTTTGACCAAAAATAATTTTTGATCTTCAAACAGAATCTGCCACACTGGTAAGTTCTACTTACTTCAGGGCAATTACAGTGCAGGAACTAGCTCACAAATAGATTTTCTCCAAATAGCATCCCTATTTTTTGATACTCATTGAAATTCTTTAGACTGGAATACTCCAAACACAACTTTCCCTTTCTTAATCATAGTTTACTTCTATTCAGGAAGCTAAAAGCAGAAAGGTAGAACTGAAGGCAAAGCCACCATAGGACTTTGGAAGCCGAGTCTCAAGTACAGTACTGATTCATCCAAGGCAGATAAGTTGTACACGTCCAGAACAACTCTCCACTGCATGCATGTCATCCAGGTGGACTCAATACCACTGCAACCCAGAGTGGCTCTCTATTTCAACTCCATTTTTGCACACAGGCAGTTTATCCAAGGAGATTTTTCGTCTGATGCAGGGGAAAAGAAGAATGTGCCACCAGTTCATCACAGAGCCCCAGGGACTGACTGAGAAGCCAGCTGGGTGGTCTGGCTTCTAGTAGCACACCTCACTGACAGGGGCAAGCCACCAAAATGATAACCCCTTGAGGTTCGAAGGAAAGTTTAGGACAGTCCTCATTCAAACAGGCATTACATATATCTGCCTTTGGATAGATGAAGTGCTGCCAGCAGAAAAGAGCTGCCTGTGCTATTTCTTCCTCCCTTGCACTTTTTGAGAAGAGGACATTCACCACTTGACTGGGGAATGTCAAGCTTTCGAGGTGGATCCCTCCCCTGGTTAGGAAGAGCCCTCTGTCAACTGTGCTGCACCTTTGGTTTGCTGGGGAACAGGGACTCTCCTCCAGATACCAAAGTATTTCCTTTAACTACCTAAACACGCTTGCTATTGCAAGTTGGGTGGTACAGTACAATATGACAGCACTTCTTTTTAAGTCGCAATACTCTACATAATACAGATCCCCAGAGAGATCTAAGTGCTGCACTTTATTGCACTTTAAAAACACTGTGCTAATAAATTCCAGTCTCATATAAACTCCATGGACAGAAGTGCTCTGCCCATGCAATCTGCCTGCCCCATGGAAACACGTGTTATTCTGAAAAAATCCACATTTTAAGGTTCCTCACTGGAGCGGCACAAATGAAAGGAAGAGCTGTGTTACTCTTTCTCTCCTTGGAAATTGAGGACATCACAAAATATGCCAGGTATCATAACTCATGGACTTATGGCTCCAGTGTTCTTGCATAGTTTCTTTTATTTGCAAATTACATTCTCTACCTGGTTTATTCTAAAAACATTTCCTGCAGATTCTTTCTTATTCTTTCGTCAAGATAACAATGCCCCCAAAAGTCTTGAGAATTTGCTTTTTCAATTTTAAATTAGCATGAAAGCTTCTTTTTGTCTTCTGGATATTTCTGCCATTTCACGTTATAATCAACTCATACAATTAGATCAAATCTAAACTAGAAAATTCAATTATCTATCCTCTTATATTTTGTAGTTAGAATAGCTTTTCTGAAGGCTAAACTCCTACCTCATGAGACAATAAGTTACTTGAAAGGCTAGCAGTTCTGAAATAAAATGAGAAATGGGAGAGCAGCCTGAGGGTATGGTACTGGCCTTAAGGCTTTTAGTTTTGTGTCCCACATCCTCATGACTCAGAAAATGATGAAAACACGGCTGCCCATCTTGTCAATGAAGCTTGCCATAGCCTTAATCTGTTGGGATAATGTGTTACCTTCTCACAGCAGTCAGCTTCTTTGACATCCTTCACTCGTGCCTCCTTCCTAGGCTCAGATTAATCAGATTACATTCTGTTCATCTCTCCTTCCTTTCTCATATGCATCCAAATCCCCTTTCTGGTCTTCAAGAGGGCCCCTGCAACCAGTGGTGACTTTCCAGCAGATGGTCCCTAGTGCAATGCTCCACCTGGCTTGCAGCAATATGGATTTCATCAAGAAGACACTGATTCGGTGGCTCAGCTCTGGCCCAGTGGTGTTTTCTGTGCCGCTGTTCCCTAGGAAACCCATTCCTCATTCAGAAGATTGGAGGGCAGCAGAGGGACTTTGAAAATTGGTTTCCCAGCTTCTACCTAGAATCAAATCTCTTCCAACACAGGAAAGAAAGGAAAGGATTTCTCTAGTAATTTCATAAAACTACATTAAACAGCCAGTCAACATTCAGATGCATTACTACAATTCTCAGCTAGCTTATTTAGCTTCCCGTCCTGTGATGCATTCAGTTACTAAAAACTTTCAATGAGGTGCTCAACACCTTTCCCTCATTAGCAGATCGGCATCCCTCACTGTGTGAAGACCTCTGCAACATACAGATCTCACAAGGGCTCAACTATTCTCTTTTACACCTGCTCTGCTGACACTTCTTCATCTCCAACAAGCATTCAGATATTAACATATTTTTTTGTGAATGATAATTCCATAAACACCTAGAGACAAAGGCAAATGTTGTTCAGGATATACTAACCCAGCAAATGAACTGTATAACGCCTCCTTCTCTCGTCTGGTACAGTTACACTTACCCTGGCAAAAGGTGTATATCTAATATCTTTGTAGCTATAAAGTTATTCCTGCATGGGAAAGGAAATCAATTTTTTACCCTTACAATCAAATCCTCCCCAAGGTGTTTACTGTATGACTGCCTATGTAACAAAATTATCCTTCCCAGATGAACCATGCACCAGCAAAGCCCTGGTGGGCAGATGAAGCTGAATGAGAAATAAATAAGCATACCTGAAAGCCTGTATCACCACCTGGTCCAAACTTTACTGTTTGCTGCAGGTGGAATCTCAGGTCAGATTTATGTGTACACTGGTCCTCACGGCCCTGCTGCAAGCCTCCTCTGGGAAGGAGTTCAGCAGGCCATCCTGACCGCAGAGATGTGTGCCTCCAGCTCCTCTTCCCTGCTTTGGCTCAGCATGGCTTCTACAGCTCTTACCCTGAACTTCTGCCCTAACCCCTACAGGGCTACAAAAAAAGCTCAGGGCCTCTATGAAAGGATTGCTCTTCTGATGACCATTCCTCTTAGTTAAAAACGATGGCAAAACCACAGATATATGCAAATCACAAAAACTTGGCTCTTAGTTTATTTTCATGGTCCATGAAATTTCAAGAAACTGCATTTCAGGAGAGATATAGTGGGGTTCATCTCTTGTAATGCAAGGCAAATAGGGTTAGATGTCTAAAACTGTTAGGTGTACTGTCTTTCTGTATAGTCAAAGGACAAAGGGGGTGGTTCCTCTCATCTTCTTTAGTTGCCCATCTATGGAAGAGATTTATCACTGCCTGCAAATAAAAGTTTCTGGACAAAAGGACTCTACAATGAGGTAGCAAGCCTTAGACAGCTAATTTCTGGACCTCTACAATCAGGACAGAGTAGTTAAATCAGCCATCAACAAGAGACCCCAGAGCTCTGGTTCAAGAGCATCATCTTCATCACTGTTCACGTGTTGGTGTACCCTGGCACAGTTCTGACCTGTATGAATGACCTGTATCATTGCATCACTTGATGCCAGCACACTGTTAAGAGGTAGCACAGGTCAGGGATCAACCCCAAAAACTAGTAGGAAAAAGGCCAGGTTTTTTAGGGAGAAGAAGAAAGGTAATTTAGCCATATGAATGCATGCATGTCATGAAAATTGGCCAGCTGCCCACAGTCTGTTTAATTTGCTAATAAAGGCATAGCCAAAGAGCTCCTTCTTTCTTTGTGTTTCCCATACAGACTGTTTCTCTGGGATGGGGATCTGCCCTGTCCCTCTTGGAGCAGCAATCCACATTTTAAGGTAGGACTTTTCTTTTTCTAAATGCTGGTGCCCAGGGGATGAAATTCAGCCAGCCATCCTCTTACTTCTCTAATGAGACACTTTCAGTAAGATATCAAGGACTTTTTCTAGATAAGGAAGCCATCCGGAGTATATCAGAAATTATGTGCTTTGAAGAAAATCCCAGGCTGATTCAGGCATTTCTTATTCTGTCCTGACCTAGCCATAAAGCAGCTGTAACAAAGGACTGCACGCAATTTTTAAAAAAATTATTTCTCATTCTCAGAGAAAGAAGGACTAAAGGGATTCCAGAAAATGTAGAAAATACTTGAAAATAAGTCCTTTGCAATGAGCACAAGTCACCCTTCAAACTGAAAGCACCAAACCTGTTGCTCTCCACTTACAAATCTTTATCAATACATGGTGACTATACATGCTTAGATCATGAAAATTTCCCCATTGCAGAGATGGGATGGGCAACTGTTTGAGAGACATTTTTCTTTTCTTTCCATCTCTTTCTTTTATTATTTGCAGCTCTTTGATGATACATGGATTAAATGTTTGGTGAGAAAAGCAGAAGGCATTTATTTACATTTATAATCATAATTTTAATAATTCATGCCATTAAAAAATGTCAGTGTTATCAATTTTATGTTTTTTATTCTGGTATTTTATTTCAGCATTAAGTGTTAAAATGTTAGTACTTCTCATTACTGACTGATTATTTTGCTCAGGATTTTTCGTTTTCGTTCTCTCTCCTTGTGCCTAAAATCCAATTTACAACCTGCTAAAGGCCTCATAAGATTTTTATGGATTATTTCCTGAAATCACATTAATCTAACTCCTGTTACTTTGCACTAATTTCACCTACCATTGTATGAAGTAACTAAATTTGATTGCTTGGAAATGATCCCCTTGAGACTTCTTCATGAAGCGAGAAACAGAAAAAAAAAAATGTAACCCTACCTTGATGAGGTTTTAAATGTGGTGAGAACAACAGGCCTATAAATTCACAGTATGTGGACCCTTATCAAAAGCAATTTCAAACTATGATAATCAGAGATCTTCAAACTTTCAAATAAGATATAGATCAGGGCTTGGATTAGATGGCATTTGGCTTTGCTTCAGCTACCTTAAGAAGTCAGCCTCATTTGGCTTCAACAAATGATATGCTATTTATCACTGGTTTAACAAGCTGGGTACGTTGCCCAATTTCTTATCAGCTGCACCATGGTTCATTAGAACAGCAGTTCAACCAGTATTAACTACGCTGGGCATCAGCTATCTATTAGATGTCCCGTATTTTAGGGACAGTCTGCAGATAACAGTGCAAGCTATCACGGAAAAAGGTAGTTAAAAACAACAAAGCATCCCAGTCTCCTGGCATATCATGCTGTCTACTCCATTTGCTTACATGATAAAAAAAATCTATCTCCTCTAAGCCTTGTAGCTGGGTAGTTTGAGAGTAGCAGGTATCTTGAGACAGAGCAATTTAATGTAATTGCTCAGGGCTGCGAGAAAAGTTATCTAGCTTTCAAGTAGGCTGTGTCTGATCCATGCATGGCTTCCCAGACACAGTGAAGCTTTCATGCAGTTGGCGGCCAATGCTCCTTGGAAATGGGGATTTGTTCACACTGAACGCAGTCAAGAGATAAAGTACAGATTAGGGTCCTCCATTCCCTAAGCGCTGGACCGAGCTTCAGCAGGTGGCCATTAGGACTCCAGCAGGCGATTTCCTGGGGCCGCAGACTCCCATGTGCAGTGCTCCTGGGCTCTACATTGCAGCAAGGAGGGGCTGGGGAGTTTGGCTGGCACCCCCCTTGCCCATGCTGGGCTGGCCCCTGAGGAGCAGCAGTGTGACCACAGCACTGGGAAGGGTTGAGTTGCCTCTTCCTCAAATCAGTGCTGAAGCTGAGTCAGCTCCAGTGTGGATCCTGGACTCATCCCAGCCAGCAAGTACTTCTTTTAAAAAAATCCTTCTGATTTTTGTTTCTTGGAGTAGATGTTCATTCTGTTGTGCTGTCATATGTACCTTGACCAACCCAGGATAACCACACTGAAATTCTCTAATCTAGGCTACCTGAATGGTACCTGAGATTAGGGTCTGGCCCTCTTCTGCCTTAGACAAGATGCTTACGAACGCTCTTTCCTAAATACTGTAGGATCAGTGCCACATAGGGGAAGATTTTCAAAGAAGTTATCGTGCAGCACCTCCCACCTACAATCTACATAGCAGGGCAATAGGCAAAATATAATGTGTGTTTCTGGTTTAAAACAGTACAGTAATTTTTAATCTAGAAAATGCTAGTCTTAAAGTATTAGCTTCCTAGATGGCAAGAGCAAAATGTGTGCCTGTACAGATGATACATTGCTTCTTGAAATGCATTTGTACCTATACACTTGGACAGTCTTGTCACTGGGGTTCTGATCACAAATTCCCCTGCACTGGGAAGTCATGTAGAGCTTAATCCCCCAGAGGGGTCTTATTCTTTATGGCTAATGCATCAGAGTGCTTGCACACAACATGGAAGATATATTTTACTGCTCAGCCCCAGAGGAGTCAAACTCAAACCTCCCACTTTTCAGGAAACTGATCTCGGCTCTAGGTCGTGGGCTAAATTTGAAGAAAGAATGGGAAGGGAAGGTTTCTGGAGGTGTTTAAAAGATGTGTAGATGTGGTGCTTAGGGACATGGTTCAGTGGTGAGACATTGGCAGTGCTGGATAACGGTTGGACTCGATGACCTTAAAGGTCTTTTCCAACCTAAACGATTCCATGATTCCTGCAGAAGCTGTTCCATTTCACATGGTGTACTTAACTGTTCCTTAAGCCAGAGAAAAATGATAGCATGCGAAGAGGAACCACTTCAAGAAGATGGACTGAGTGTCCCCCACCCTAAGAATAGTCCATAGGCTGGCGGTTACGGCACTCTCCAAGGAAGTACGGGATGCGAGTTTACAGCCCCTCAGGCAGAGGAAGGAACTGAACTTGGGTCACCCACATCCTGAATGAGTGTACTAACCACTGAGCTGAATAATAAATAATAATGAAAAGGAGCACTGTCCCACAGCAGCTCTCTTCTAAAAGGGAGAAAGATCTCTGCTGTGTTTTTCAAAGTGTATCTATTCTTAGGTTCCTCCCTCCAGAAAGCTAAGGGCTGTGTGGGCGTTTGAACAGAGGACAGCACGCTTCTAGCCCAAACCCAGGACCCGCGATATCCAGCTAGCCTCAGCCTTTTTGGCCAGTTAGCAAAACGAGTCTGTGGCTGTTTGAGAACCCACTCTGAAGCCCCAACTCTCTTTTATTTATACAGGCAGTTTGGGTCTTTAACTGGGAGCTGTACATTCACTTAATAAGCAGGTGCATGGGATCTTGGTGCAGCAACAGCGAACGCAGCAGTACTTACAAACTTTTGTGGTTGCTTTCATCTCCGGCCCGGGGTCTGGTACATATTTAGGTGCTTAACTCTTAGTGACTCCTTTCTCATCCTCCAAACTGGTCCTACCAGAATTACCCTGCTTCATGCTGAGTGACTCACTAGCCACTGTGAGATGTTCAGGTATTCACAGAAAAAGGGAATGTCTATCCTCCTAAAACATTGGAGAACTGTGTGTGCATTGTGTGCTGTGTTTCCAAAGCCCATTTGGCACTTCCTTATTTATATTTTTATATTTTAATATAGTCCTCCTTGTTCACCATAAACATTCCCCATTCCCAGAGGCTGGGTTATTTTAGAAAGAAACAGAAAAGGCAAATTGTCTTACTTCTGAGATTTCCATTAATCAGTTTATCACACATTCATAAATTTAGACATTTACTGTGAAGAATGTTTAAGAAAGACGAAGTACAATTATAGGCAACTGCACATTTCCAAACACCCTGGTGTTTGAATATTCAAAAGATACTTCATGTTCTTCTATTTCTTGCCAATAGCTGAAATGCTGAGTCTTTATTAGGAGTGTTTATGGTAAAATAAGCACATGACATTATCTCCTGTCTGATCAAACAGAGTAAACATACTACTTTAAAATGTCAGAGATCTATTTCTGCAGCTTCCAGTAGTTATTGTTGTAAACAAGGGATTGCTGTATTTGCCCATAGCTTAGCCAGAAAGTTAATGTTTCCTATTAAACATTTTCTTCTTTCTTTCCTAGACCATTTTGTACTACCACACCCAGCTGCTAACATCTGGCTCCAAGCAGTGACACCAGCTGATGAGAAATGGCATTCCTGCAGCTTTTCTTTCTGAAGACTCATCCAGAGGTGGCTGTTATCCAGAAGACAACACACTGCACTGCTGAATGTCACTGTCTATAGTCCCACTGGACAAACACTCCTAGAGGAGTTACACCAAACTGTGCAAGATGAAGATCTGGGAGGCCGATTCTCAGAGCAGTGGTTCTACAAATCAGCAAGCTCCTCTGGCCAGGCACCTCAAACGCTGTGTCGCCCAGCTGATATATAGACTGAATCACTTGGACATCCAGTCTGAAGCACAAGACAAATAGTGATTACTAACTCAGACTGGTCTCCTGGCACATGCTGCGAATGTGCCAGTGGCAGCTCTGTGTTTGAAATCAGCAAGGCTGACAACAGTCCAACTCTGACACCGCTTTATGTAATCTGGCATGGCATGGAGACTCCACTTCTCCACCCAGTAACACTGGGGCAGCTTCTGGAGAGGAAAACTCTCACCCTTCAAGAGCTGGGCTGCTAACATTACTGGAAAAGAGACTTAAGACCGAGTGTTAAATATTAAAAGATTATAATTTTAATTAGAAAATATGTTTAATATTTAATTCTAAATATAAATTAATAATAATTTAATAACTCACAGTCAAAAGGCTTTATCACAGGATGTCAAAACACTTTCTAGATAAAACTCCATTAAGCTTCCCATTATCCACCTATGTGATACTTCCCACTGGCTGCTCTCAGGGTGTTTTATGAGAGACAGGTACTTGCCATCATTGTTATAAGTGAAGGAAGTGCTGAACAAGGAAGTAAAGCACCTTGTTTGCATTCCCTCAGAAAACCAGGGCTAAGCTGAGAAAGGATCCTAAGTGTCTCAATACGCAGCCTATTGCTATATGCTGCAAATTACTGTACCACTTGAATAACAACAGTTTCCAGAAAGTTGCCCTCCAAACTAGCGATGAGGCCGTAAGTGATGCAAGTTTTTAAATCAGCCTGACTGCAGGGTACGGTACGTCTGTACAACCTTTCGCAGTCAGACCTACGCCTGCACCAAGCCAGCTGGATGCAAGCAAGTGCTGGTCCAAAAGCTGCAAAACTTCATTAGTTCAGGGCTGTTTCTCTACAGAACTTAGTGTAACTGCTCGCCTTCCAGGCAGGGGATGGCTGACATTCAGCTGGCTGCCTGTGCAGGGGGAATAGACACAGGTGTGTCTGCAAAGGACCGAGCAGCCTTGCTCGGTATTGCACATCTGTGAATCTCAAAGCAGATTTAGCAAGGACACTTCAGAATTCAATGCTCTGGGGGCCAAAACTGAACCTGAAAATGTTATTCACATACAGCTTTTACCTGAGCAAGCAGACTATGACCAGTTAATAGCCATGCCCAGACAGTATATAAAAATATTATAGCAGGTACGTGCTAGTGCAGGGACCTAAGCACTATGACCCTGAAAGTCTTGTATTTCTTGTATTGCTCAACTATCTATCACCACATAGTCAAGGTAGTTGAAATACTTTAAAGCTAAGTTTTAAATTTCTAGGTCAATTTTTCTTTCTAGATGTCCAGTTAACACCCAGTTTACGTGATGCATTACAGATTCTTCTGGACAGGAGCTAGCCCTCAGTTCTGCTTATACAGGAACAAACAAAACAGCACCCCATCCTTAAACTACATGTACTTGGTAGCAAAAGGGGAAGTCTCAAAACTGAAGGTGCTCCTCTGCATTTACCTTGATGCCAATCAAACTAAAGACAATAAGATATAAAGAAGATGTCAGTAAAATGTATTCCCTTCTTAAGGCCATTTAACCTAGAACCAATTTCTTGGCCACATGGTCACCTCTCAGCTCTGAATCGCTTCCTTCAGGTACCTGTGTCTGTCCATGGGTTATCACAGGACAAGAAGGCAGTTACACCAGCTTAGGTAGTTCAGTTAAGTACCTAAGACTAGGTAGAATGAATCAAAGACCCTTGTGCAAACACCTAATAGCAGAGGTTACTTTAGAAATCTTGGCTATAAGTGCATCTGCCATACATTCCTCAAAAATCCTTGAAAGAGCAAAGTAAATCCATAATGCAGCTCCTCACGGCACAACATTGCCCTATTTCTCCCTGTACCACAGCTTTACCCTTAACAACACTGATGTTAAAAATTCATTTTGCTTCAAAGTCTTTCATATAGACTTGATTTTGACAGATTGTCTATATGACAGACATCTTTAATCTAATTTTTCAGATGCCAGTAACAATAGATTGGTTCATAAGAGTAAATAACCTGTGCTTTAAATAAAGTGTTCTGAAAGCCAATGGCCAAAGCTATCTATGAACTTTGCAATCATAAAAGCTTTCTTTGGAACAGATGGGAGACAAAATATTTCATTTGCTTTGTTAATGTCCTTTCATTTAGAGTCATAATTATATCCAAACTGCAGCTTCTGAGGGCCACACAGAATAATACAAACGCCTTTGTTTCCGTGGATTAATGTTCTGTTGTTTCCATTCCCATTGCAATCCTGGTTACATGAATAAGGAATCTGAATGCAAAGGCATGCAGTATTCTGGGAATTATAATAAGAAGCTGAAAAGCTTTGATGTTTTCTCTGAAGCTTATAGTCTGATTCACTATTCTTTTCTCACTCTGTCTTGGACCATAGCTTTCCTTGGTCCTTGTGTAAGTTATAGAACCCCCTCCAGATCTGAACTAACAGAGATGTTACCGTGTAAACACATCACACAACCGACTTGAGCCATCTCACCTGAAACCTCTGTGTCCCAGAGAAGTCATTTCCCCAAATGACAGGACCTTGCCAAGTTTCAGAAGGCGCCACCCTAACTTCTCACAGTGAATTACTAAAAGGGACAGTGGGTCCACGTTTTATTTGCTAAAATCCTCCAATCTGCAGTTAAAGCCCTCCCTTCATTTTCACCCATTTTTTTCTGAAAGCAGTTAATGGTGATATTCTAGTTTAACAGCTAGGGCTTAACATAGGCACAAATTAAACAAAGAGGATATAAAGGGGACCTGGGGAAGCTCTTGATGAAAACCAGAAAGCTTTTGCAAAATTTAGACCCTTATCCAGATTCAGAATGATTAATGTCTCATGTGTGTAACATGGGGATACAAAGGTTGAAACTGACCCTGAGAATATTAACATCATGACATAACCTCCGCAGCTGAAATGCCCTCTCTTACTAGGCTGTAGAATTCTCTGCTTCGAGGCAAATCTGGGAACAGCAACTTAGAAGCTTTGCCTTAATTTAGTCCTCAGAATACCCACTCTTAGGTGATCGATACCCTGAATAAAGAGGAGCACAGATTTGATTAAAGACAGCTAAGATGTTTCTAGGGAAAGAAAGGCATTCTGTTCTACTGTAGTAGCAGTAAGAGTAAGGGAACAGCATAACTTAAATCAGAGTGGATACACAGTAAAATATTTCTAAGAAGCACTCAGCCTTTCAAGTAAAATCAACAGACAGTATCATAGACTGGCTGAAATATAACACATTTCTAACATCAAATTCTAGTAGTATAAAAAGAAATTGAATAACTGAAGTAGTAAGACCAACGCCATAATCCAGTTTGAGAAAATTATTTTAACCAACTCAACAGTGTTGCCTAAAATCAACTCAACAGTGTTGCCTAAAATCATCTCTCCACTGTTTTAAATTGCTATCTCATGTTTCTTCTCTGATAGCAGCTTGGATTCAGAAATTTTTTTCATCCTAGACATATTATAAAATATCTCCCTGTATTTGGATATTACTACAGGCCAATTCTCTTGTCCACACTGCAGGAATCGTGAAGATTCTTCATGTAGAAATCGTGGTGATAACAATCTGAGCCCAGCACAGGGGATGAGAACAGAATATGCAATTGAGATCTGCAGTGCAGATAAGCTTTCTACACTGAGAACAGAAGATGTGAATTTTACCCATACATCAAAAACGTGCAGTATTCTGAGACTTGCTTATCCTTAAATGGCATGAAAACACAAAGAGAAGAAAGCCTTTCTGATGTCTGATAATGAAAAACATGGTTGACTTTCAGACCTGAAAGTACGTAACACACACACACACGTACAAGACAGCAAGAGAGAGGAAGAAAAATCTTTGAAAAAGATGTGAATTAAATGAGAAAAATGACTTATTACAGTAGACATCAACTAATGGATCACATTTATTTTGTGTCAATTTGAAATGGCAGGGGGATTTTAATTATTTTCCTTACTAAGCACATCAAAAAATATTCACTAGAAAACACAGCAAATATGTTATAAACTCATTTAAGCCACAGAGCTCATCAACACTGTTTGCAATTATGAAATCATTTGGGGATATGGTATTTTTTTAGAAGGAATTGTTTTGCTCTTAGATGAAAACCACATCATAGTCCTTCAGACATAAATCTTTTATTGTATCTTCAAGAAAGAAACTGGAAATTGTGCAACAAGGCGCCACTGATAAAATGTAAGCATCCCCTTGGAGTAATCTGGATGAGCTCATCACTTGAGGAAGATAACAGGGTATGTCATGGTTACAAAACACTGCTTTTCCTTTTCAGTTAGTGGCAGAAGAACACGTGAACTGTAGCCCTGTAGCACAACTTTATGCACAACGTAAAATAAAATACTTAGCTCTTCAGAACAGAAACTGCTTCTGAGCCTTGGCATTGATTTACTTGAATTTACAGTTAGAAATATACCCCATTCTACGTCAGGTGGACTATTTTCTTTTCTTTCTTTGCAGGTAGAATTAGCATCATAGCCAAGGGCTGCACATCAAAGACAAGTAAAAGGAAAATAACGTGTGAGGTAAACTAATGCAATGATCTGACAGAACTTGTTTCAGATGTAACCTGTGATGGTCAGAGCCTTCAGACTTTGGGAGGCCTCCAGGAAGATTAGTCCTGAGGAGACCTCATTTATCTTTTGTTGTCTTACTTTCATCCACGTTTTGCGTACCTGCCTTCCATCCCCATTTGCCAGATTCCATTGCAGGGCTAAGGGATTTTCACTGCTTAAGAGACTCACATACTTTTGGGTGACTGAACCACTGTCAACACAAACTTTTCCACTAATAAGCAGCAGAACTTCATGGAGCTGATTAACTCTCATCAGAACTGATTGACTCACTCAGTCTTTAATATGGCTTGCTAGACCATGAAGGACCATTTTCTGTGACTCTAGTTTCTGTGAAACTAGACCATTGTTTCCCAATCACTGTTGCCTACCATGTTCTCTGTACCTAGTATGGCAAACGAAGGTACAGAAGGAGCCCTGCAAACCCTTCTGAACACAAGTTAAGGCAGAAGACACAGGTTCTGCACTTTTCCTCTGATTCAGATGGGTTTCAGGAGCAGCAGTGCCCAGCACCACTTTCATCAATGGCACTGATTTCAGAGGGACCACTCATCAGGAATGATTCAATTAAACAGAACAAAACAGGAGAATTTATTTCACTGGGATTCGCACTAGTATGCGGGTATATTGTACACAGCATTTGTCACTGTGACAATTTTCATGCTATATTCAATTTAACGTCAAACAAAATTGCAGCACCAGAAGTGCTATATTGGACATGTCTGTGTGTATGCACCTGGAGGCTGTGCCTTCAGTTTCAAACAGTTCTGGAGACAGTCACACCATGAATTCAGCCCCCTCCTCCTCCTGTAAAATAGGAACCTACTAGGCATTGCTGTAATAAAAAAACCTCCAGTGAACTTTCATTCACTACTTAAATAATCAATATAAATTTGTGATTCTTAGGCTGAGGCTGGGATTGCCATGTGATTGAAGCAGCAACTTTTCTAGATGACAGCTCCACTGTCACTGTCTCAGATTTCTTAGGCACTGACATGACAGTCTTGCCTAGATGGGTGGGAGAGCTTCTACAATTACAATCATCATGATGCACAGGTATCTTATGTCCTATATATAATCTTATACAGTTGTAATCTGTGATACTGACAATAAGTATTAGTAATTAGAAAATTAGAAAAAGGTCAAGAATAAAATGTAAGCAGGGAAAAGTAAATGAAAGTGCTTAGCAAATAAACCCCCCTCCCCCCCAAAAAAACCCAAACAAACAAACACCAAACCCCATCACTCCAAATGCAAGTCAGATCTGCTTAAATACCAAATACATAAGTCCTTCAAAATTTGGCATGTTTTCAGAAACCACATTTAATTCAGGTCCCGATTCTCTTTGTAAAACACCCATCCTGCCTTCAAGTGAAGTAAAAAGGCACAGCACAGATGAGTTACCAGCAGGAGACTTGTGCAAAGATAGCGAGAGGGAGGATACAAGGTTACACCCCTTCTTCATCTATGCCATTCCTCTTCCCACTGTCCCAAGAAAAAGCCAGGCAGCCATACAGCTACTCAAAACTAGGGAACAAAACCAACAGCAGCTGTGATTAAGAAATTCAGAGGATGAAGTAAGCCAGATTCTGAGGTAAAAGGTCACACTATAATAACTGCTGACTCCTATCCAAAAGGCAGTTTGTTGGTGCCAATCAAAAGGTGAAAAAGATTCAGTGGCTGGTGTCCTTCACCCTCCGTGTGCCTCATGAGCGATCCTGACCAGCCTGGTTGGACAGACATGTCTTGGTGCTTGGGAGTCTCTCTGAAACATAAAAGAATACATGTTTGGGAATGAAATCAGTTTGTTTTAAAGTAAATATTACCTTCCTCTCTCATAAGGTCTCTCATTGAGTGTGTGACATCCTATTCTGTTTTAATTAATACTTATACCTGACCTGATATTCCTGATAAACTTGTTCTAGCTTCTGAAAATAAATAGGCGCTAATGCCTGCTTTTAATGTGCAAAAGACAATACACATTTCCTCTTCCTGATAAACAGCACTTGTATATCAGTTAAACCCTTAAGAATCTTACCACGTCTAATACTCTTGTGGTAGTAGAGTAAATGCAGTTCAGTAGCGTGTACTGAAAGCGGATAAAATCAACTCATTGATATATTGCTGTTTTAGGAGGATTCTCTGTTATACACAGATCACCACTAAACAGCAGTTTCCAGAGAAAACAGGTCCATTGTGAATACTTGAGAACTCATTTGTTTGAATCAGATGTTAGAGCAAGTGGAGCTGTCTACTATAGCAGAGACAAAATAATCATCCAAGGAACAATGTCCATTTATTTGCTAGTAAAATTCTTCAACCAACACTGTAACATCAGTTTCTGATTTCTGTTGAGCACCAGTAATATTAACTTCTTCCCTTTGTTAAAACAAAATTTCGCTTCGTTTGGAAACACGGTCAAATCCTGACTAGCAAAAGGTGCACAACATAGTCATCGCTTCAGAAACTGGATTCGGAGATTTCATTTCCCAAAAATTACTGTTCTAAGAATTGATATTTACAGTCACCTCATACTTCTGTTTTCTGGACCTAGCTAAAAGTCAAATCTCCACTGATTTAATTTATATTGCCTGAAACTCCCTGCATTCAAAGGACTCCTAATGCACAGCCTGATAATAGCATTAGCCACCTCTACAAAGTGTGCTGGAGTCTTCTGAGGAAGGGTTTTACTGAGGCAGTAGGTGTCAAAATTCCTAACCATTTCTGAATGTGTTCAGTCAATACTGAGCTCTTGCAAAACCTAATTGATATCTGTGATTTACCTGAAGAGAGGCATCTCCATGCTTGGTTATAGCGGAGTGCAGACACCATTTGCCATAGGTAGTTCTATTGCTTGCAGTGTGGGACCTATCACTTCTATATGTCAACCTATTAGTGGACTTTGCAGTCTATTATATACATATAGATATCTGTCCATGCAGCCAGCTACGTTTGGTTTTTCATTTCACTCCAATAGGTAGGAATTATTCCCACGTTTCAGGGATGTTTCTGCAGGGTAATATACAGGAAGAAATGCAGGAAGGAACACGAGCCATGTCTCCAGGAACAAGGATGTTTTGCCTCAGTGTCTGAACAGGTCCCAGAAAACCCAATATACCATGTTTTATAATAAAACAGTCAAATTGCCTTTTAGGAGCACAGCTGTCAAAAAGAAATGTAAAAGCATAGTACAGAGCAATGTTGTAGACTCTTATTCAAGACATCTATCCAGTGAAGCCTATTTGGGTCTGCCTGGGTTAGAAGGGATGGATTAGACTCTTACGGGCCTTTTCAGCTCTGCAATTCAATGATCCTGTGTCACTGCATGAAAAGATCTCACTGTTAACTCCAGCTAAAGATATGACCCAGCTCCATAAGAAACAGAAAATCCTTGGGCTTTATTATGTTCATTTCAACTTGATGGTTTCCATGCATTGTAGGTAATGTCAAGTTAACCATTCCTACTTCTCTCCAGTAGGTTAATATTAGTCTGTGTGTGGCTTAAATCTTACACCTAGAGAACAGACCACTAGGCATTATTTAGAAACATGTATAAAGCAAACAGCCAACAGGTTGGAGAAAAGAACAGGTTCATCTGATGGAGTGAAACAAAAAATGACAGCACAGTGCTGGCTGGTAAAGAGAAGTTAATGAATAAAATACTGTATCAGTAGAAGTATTCAATTGAACCTGTATCTATCAATTGTGTAAAAATTGTTAGGGGAGGTATGTTTTTGTTAAAAAATCTCATATTAAGCAAACAAATGCCAAAACCAAAAAGAATTAAGATGTCTGCTTAGTTGTAACTAAATGCTCTTCTGGAGCAATAAAAGAACAAAATTCATCTGGGAGGTAAGTTTATTTCTTGCAAATACTGGCACTGAAGTATCACTGGTACATCCAAAATCCTGACAAAATTAGACTTTTTAAAAATTCCATTTGCATTCATTGCAACATAGTTTTGTCTGCACTGAGCTGAGACTCACACAACTGAGTCCTCCCTTGCATGAAATCCAGGCTTATCTGCAACCAACATGATTATGTAGCACAAAGCCATGGTCTTTGTCTTGTATATAATGTCACGGACCAAAAGAAAGGATATTTGAGTTATATTACACATGGCAAAATGCCACAAGCCACAGTCCCCTGCTCACAGGAGTCCCTGAGAATCCACAGAAAGCATAACCAAGACCATAATATACTCTACTGGAAGAAAACACTTAAAGAATTTGGTTTGGGAAGACATAGTGGGTAGGTGCATTTACCTATAAATGATCTATAGTGTTCAATTCCATTGAACAGCCATTGCTCTACAGTACAAACACATAGAGGACCTCAGTGTAAAAGACAACCAAAGCTGGCTGCAGAGCTTGGTCTGCACTGTAATGAGGAGGCTCCTTTGCTACCACCCAAAGCTTGCAATTCTGGCAGGTGCTTTCACAACTCCTGAAGTTTTGATTTCCCCTGAACAATGTATAGGACATTTGTCTGCTGGCAGCCACAGCTCTGCAAGTTAAGACTTAAATAATTTGGTAGATCTGTCTGATGTTACCACCTATGGATCACGAAAAGTCTTAAAACCCTCTGAAAAGAACACATGATGAATTAACAATAACACTGTAGAGGTTAAGATAAAGCAGCTTTTCACAACCTTCTTCAAGTCTGCATACTATACAAATTGCACACACCAGGTCTATTAGCAACTTTAAACCTCTTTTCTATTCCCTTTTTCATCACATTGTGTATTATCTGAGGCAAATTTTCACTAGCCAAAGGCAACTATTTCATGCCAACTCCATCATTATGAGATACTGCCTCAGAAAAGAAGAACAAAGATACTCAGGGCTGCTGCTGCTTTGAAAGGAGTATAATCATTTTTATCTGCTATGGTGAGCATCAGTTTGTTCAATCACAAGCTGGCCAAATTCAGCTGACAGCAGATATAGCAGCTGGAATTCATTCCATCTTTTGAAGGTGAATTATTCTCATCAGTGGCTTTTTTTTTTTTTTTTCCTAATGGTAAAGGAAGGTGTACAACATCAGTTACTGCCCCTCTACTGACAGGTGGTCATAAGCATAAGAGCAGCCACACTGGCCAGCTCAGAAGTCCACCTCACTCACTTCCCTCTGTCCAACTGTATCTATCTGTGGATGTTTCATGAGAAAATACAAGAAACAGAGCAAATACAGACTGGTTTTCCCCAATGTATTCTCTTGTTTTCTGAGAACTATCCAACAGTAGCTTCCTGAGATACGCACTGGGTCTATACCATTATTTTCAGCAGCCACCAATGGATCTCTTCTTCCATCTGCAGGCAGGAGCTTCTGAAAGCAGTCTGTCTTGATTGTTTACAATTATCTATAACGTTTGTGTCATTTTGTCTCCTGTAATCATCTGCTATTGTTTCATGACCTTACCTTCACACATCTACCTGGATCTAGTAAGATCACATAGACCTTCAGTTACAGACAGGTATTTTTAATGAAGATCAGGGCTATGACCGGAAAAAGCCTGGCTTCAAAAAGAAATGTCCAACCTTTTCCATTTGTGATAAGCTACTGAACTATTTTCAAGAAGATCCATGCCATGCATGCCTCAGAGCAGGCTCTAGAATCCTTCATTAGGTTTAAAATTATATTCACTTGCTGAATTAAAATAAGTATAATAAAGAATACAGGGTGAATATACTTAGACCATAGGATATTTAGGGATCAGGTCCTGGAGGAAGGTTCACACCCATGAAGGGAGGTAAGTTTCCAGAAAGCTTGAAATATTTGGTATAAGAACTATAGAGTCAATAACCATGTACATTCACCTGACAAGCAGGTAAACTATTACACTTCAAATGAAGTTTATCACTGCTATCTATTATCACTAGGTCATGCACCTCTGTAAATAAACAAGAAACAAAAACCTCATCATTGTTATTGCTATGTCATCAGATCCAATTTTTTTCGCATTAGAAAGTCCTGTATGATTGATTTTAAAAGGCAGTTAAAAAGAAAACCGATTTAGTCTACTGGATTAAAAACAAACAACAAGACCTTAAAGGAATAACAGAACTGATGGATTAAAATGCACACAGGACAGACAGCAGTGAATTGCCTGGCATTTTTGAATAGCATAAGCTAGAATAAAAATAATTCCATTTCCAATCAACAAAAAACTGGCAAAAAGGCAGGAATCCAGACGCCCTCAGATTTATGCTTTATCTGCCAATTAGCATTAACACTCCTGATCTAGGTGTCTCGCCAGCTTGTGGTATCATAAAAAAACAACAAACCTTGAATGTGTTATCACCACAGAATGTGTAATTACTTTAAGCACCAGCTGAAAATTACAGAGTGATGAATTCCGAAATTTGTATATATTTATTGTGGAGATGATAAAGTTGTTAGAGTAGATATAATCTATACTTGTGTTTAAAATCCTGTTTTCAATTAATTCAGTGCCAGCAAACTGTGTATTGAAAGCAAACACTAGTAAAATGGTAATAGATTACAATATTGGAGCAACATAAAAATTTTGCTGGGCAACTGCCGTTCGTTATCTGAAGAAAATAATCTTGAGCTACTGACGCAGCCGATACTTATCCATATGACATGTCTACTGACAGATGAAAAGCTAAACATGTGTTTACATGATTGCAAGATAGGATCACTTGCTAATGTCAACCTGATCTTTCAACCCTGTCACTCACAGATCACAGGCAATAGCACATATAATATCTGCTGACCAATGTTAACATTATAAACAAAACAAATAACAATCAAACCCTAAATTATTCAAATGTAGAATTCACAAGGCCAGTATAAAAAAAAAAAAAAAGAAAGAAAGAAAAGCCCCACCACCACAATCCAAAGAACCTAATCTCTTACTGCTGAGATGACCCTTTTGAAGACTCTTTTACTCTTTTCAAAATCCTTCTTTCCCCAAAATCAACAAAGATTTGCCTATGTCACATGCTACCCAGCAGCAACTAAACATACATGTACAAATGACCTGATAGAAAAATAAGGCCTGCATTATACTAAATGACAAATTTGATGATAAAAATTATCCCTTCTACTTTTCAAATATACTGTATATCAAGTGTTGAGTGGTACTGTCTCAGTTTTATCCCCACTTGCCTCTGACTGTTGTCTCTCAAATGCCATGTACACCACAAGCCCTATAAACAGGAGCCATTTCTTATTACTCCTGTGCATAGTACTTAAAGCAGTGGAGTCTTTCTTTTCAGTCAAGAATCTATTTCATTCCAACCTAACTAAATAACAATGTTATTGTGGATTTGCAGGTGTAATTTAGAAAACTTCTTGAAAATCTTCTCCACTGTGTTGGTCTGAAGTATGTACTCCTCTGTTTGCATTGTCACTTATTATGAACCTAAATTTGGAGGAAAAGAAAAATTTCCTCTTCAAGATGAGGTTGAAGAGTATTTTCCAGTTCCCTAGTGGGAGAAGCCAAGGCTCTTTGACACTATTCACACAGAAAAGGAAGAGACAGCCATCTGGGGACAGGCAATAACAATTTGACCAAAGCACTTGCAGGGTAGATCCAAGTCACCAATCTGAAACAAAGACAATTTTGTTAGAAACCCTTCATTTCTGAAAAATGTTAGTCTGTTGGTATTTTTTTTTTGTGATTTTTTTGTACATGAAGGCAAGAAGAACCCAATTTGATAGCAGAGTGCTAATCAATTCTAGAAGAGTATTCAAGGGAAGAAGCAAAAAGAAACCATAAAGTTTAAATACTTTCTATTGACAGCATATTACCTTCAGACAGGTAACTGCAACAAGTGCCCTTCAGGTCAGAGTTAATAAGCTGGGAAATGAAGCTTATTTCATGGCTATAGCAGCTGGAGATGTCTGCCTGCTTGTCCCTCATCAATACTGCATCTAGTGGCAAGGTTAAAGAAAACAAAAAACAGCAATGAAAATGCTCAGTGAAGGAGCAGAAACAAACAAACAAAAAACCCCCATATTAAATGTGCTGTAAATCACATGTACAACAGGCTTCTCTGTAATATACTGGAAGAAATAGCACACACAGTATTAAGATTGGTATAAAAACAGAAGAGATGAAGCAAAAAAGGGCAGGTAAATCCTATTTTTTATGCCACCCTTTGTTTCTGGTATTGTCTTGTTCACCTTGGGTTTGTTTCTTTGGAGGAAAACAAGGTGGGTGATGTTGACAATTAGTCTGTAGAAGCAGGAGCTGGTTGACCTAATTACTACAGGCAAATCAGGAGGGGAAACTTAGCACTTGAGCTGCAGACAAGCAGAAGGTGACAGATCAAAACAGTTCGTCTGAGTCTGAGAAGTATCTAGTAGTTCTTGGGCCTGTTAGACTCCAAGCCGTGAGGGGAAAAAACGTGTGGTAGCACTACAAGCAAAGCAGATGGAGCAGCATGCTGTTCTTTTCTTGTGTTTCTCTGCATTTCCAGCTCCGGGTTGATTTGCTTGCAGGATGAGCTTGCTCAGCTCAGGGAGGCAGGAATAAAGCAGAACTCTCAGTACTGCAGGTCTGACCTGCTACTCAGGGCTGCCTTGTGACACTGACCTGCTTTCAACCCCTTCCACTTCAAGAGCTTTACTCAAGGAGCTCAAGCGAGAAACCCTGTTGCTGTAGGTCTCTCTGCAGAAGGATATTCACGTTCTGTACAGACTTGCAAGCACTTTCGTTAAGTGCCTGAAGTTAGATAGGGTGAGTCTGGGCTCATAGTTAAAGAAATAATGGTTATCAGTGGTGATCTGGGACTGTGGCTTTTCTTTGTCTTTGCCACATCAAAGGTGTATCTTTCCATTAAGGAAAGTAATGCCAAAAAAAACATCCTGGCAGAAGAAAGGTATCATATAGCTGAACCCCAGATCTGAGGTTATGGTTCCATCTTAGGTGCTGAAAAGTAAAAAACTGCTCCATAATGTCTTTCTTCTGGCATATAGTAGCTATTTTGCCTAATATACACACTTTCCATTGAAGAAGATCCACATGGGAAATACCTCCCAGAGTGTGAAGTCAGCCTGTCCTACTAGCCCTGGGGGCACCTTGTTTGTGCCATGAAGCCTATGGCACTAGTAACATTTTCTCTACTGGTTGTTCTGTAACTGTGAGTACCCACACTCTCCCACACCCAAATGTCCCAAACCCAAATTCTTCCCAACAATTTGTGCAAGACAGTTACGAATTTTTGTGACAAAGCTGCAGAGATTAAACAAATGAGTATCTGTTTAGCATTCTTGTGACTGCAGCCAGTAAATCTATTTCATCATTATGGTGTTACAAAAACAAATATCCTCTATGGTATTTGTAGTTGCCAAACGGGAATGATATACTGCTTCTGTGAGACTAATGCCTAAGCTGTTTGTGGAAAGATAGCCCAAACAGGATGTGCTGATAAAGACAGATATACCTATGTGTACCAATAATTGCACCTCGATCTACATTTCCTCAAATATTCTGTATAGCTGTATTTCTTGCATATTATACTTTTTCTTCTGATACTTCAGAAAATAGCTTGGACTATCAACAATTTGGTTCATCCTGAATTTAAAAGCTAGCAATTAAAAACTTAGAAAGCAAAGGCAAACATAAGTAAATAGAAAGTAATATTAAATTGTGAAAAAGAAAGAATATTTGACTGATTGCATTACTTCATTCCATATTTAATGCAATAAAATTCTCATTGTTGTACCCCTGAAGCTGTCACAATTTCAGCCGTGCAGTTCCAAAAGTCATTGATATTATCCATTCTATTTAATCTCATCATTCTAATACACAATATACACAAATAAAAGTAAATCCTGTGCTACTTGTCACAAAGCTTGCACACACACTTTTCTTCCTTCCTACCTATTTATAAATACACATACACAGATGTGCCCACATTTCTAGGGGCAGCATGTCAGGTACAGACCTGTAACAACCCCACACTGTCAGGGTCTGGCAGTTTCTCATCCTCAGGTTGCCCACATTGCAAAAAGCAGTTTAGGTTAAACGTGTAGAAGTAGGTTTGTATTCATAATTTCATTGTGGCTTTCCCTGTCATCAGTATATACCTTTTTCCTGCTTGTGTATTCTGTCTTCATAAATCAATAGTGCACACATCAACTATGGAACTAAAAATTTACATTTCTAAAGCAAAAGAAATTTATGTTAGGCATTAACAGGTAAATTATAGCAGATAGATACATTTCCCTATCAAATGCAATTTTTTTAAAACGTAATGGACATAATATATTTCAGAGGGGAAAAAAGAAGCACTAATAATAATATTAAGTAGCTTCTGGTTCTTAGTCTTGACTTTTTCTAACCACAGATTACATCTGTCTCCTCTCTTCCTCTTCTCCAATGGGAAAGGGTCTTGCAAAAAGAGTTAGGACATGGCAGGTAGAGAGTTAATGGACTCAAATTAAAAGTAATTAAAAACTTGATAACACAACAAAAAATTAAATGATAAGGCAAAAAATAGGGGTTTATTTTTTTCTTTTTTTTTTCTAGAGGGAAAATGTGCTGCAAGGATTAGATAAACTGCAGCTGCTGCAAATTCAGCTGGAAAGTAGTAACTAAATGAAAGGTTCTGCTCCATCCCAAAAAGGTAGCAGAAACTATTCCAGGACACACAAGTGGCAGTCTCCTAAACCTTCTCCCTTACAGGTTAATAATTTATAACCTCCTGGGTTTAGCTACTTTTGGAAAACACTGGATTTAAATACAATTTTTTTTCCAGTACTGCACACAACAAACCACCCAGTGCTATTCCTGGTCTCGTTCAGCATCTGAGGCCAAAGCCGCACTGCAGCCTTCTGCCAGCACGGCGACGACACTGGTTATGGGTGTGAAGAGCCGGGATCCCTGTCTGGTGCAACTGTGCCAGCAGCAGCCCTGACAAAAATGGCACTTTTATTGGCATACCTTATTTCTCTTACAAAGAGTAATTTTACTATAATGATACAGGGTTCTCTGGGAGACACTGAGGTCTTTGTTGGTTTCACGTCTCGGTGCTGCTCAGACAGCCACGGCTTTGGAGGGAAACACAGCAGCGACGTTAATCAGGATATTCCTCTTCCCTGTGGGCTGGTTTTGAATGCTCCTTCCCTGATGGAGGTGAAGCTCTATATGAAATATATGAGTAAACTCTTCATTCCTATGGTTATTAAAGATATTACACCGCCTTTCACAAGATGAAACACGCTCCTTGTCCTGATCAAATTCAGGGAGATGTAATTTATCTACCATCTTCTTTTGGCTGAATAAAATGTTCATACCCTCCTGCCCACTGTTAAATGAGGCTGGTTTCCTCTTAATGATGATGGAGTCATACCTGTATATAATTTCACATCTCCAGTCATTCTTCAGGATGAAAAAATTTATACACATAATTTTGAATCTCTCAGGTATGGTGAACTGTCTGCTAATGTGATTTTATTTTGCCTACTTCCATGAATAAATCTTTCAGTACTGAGATATTTGGGGCAGAGGAAGTTACTTTTCTTAATTAAGTCATTTAGACTATATATAAATCTGCAGCTATCTGTAAAAACATGTCATTATACTCACAAAGAACAAACAGAAATCATAACAAGCAATTACTGTATTTACCAGCAAGGCTAAGGGCAATATAAACGGCAAAACAGCCACTCAAAGGCTACCATGGTTTGGCTCTACCATATTTTAAAAGCTAGTCCCCAGAGAAGTACACTGAGGAATAAAAAGATTTTGTAAGAAAACAGCACACTTGGAGTTGGGGACAGTTAGGAGCAGAGTCTCCAGTGCTTTCTGTCCTGCCCCGTGACAGTTCTGCCATTTTCTGTGGCCAGTTCTTTCACAATTCCTCTGACTCTGTAGTACCCCTGCTGAAGGTTCCCATGCCAAATACAGTTTCCAAGGGTGAGCCACTGCTGTATCACTTCACTGCAGTTATGTGTCAATGGCAACTGGTACCATAATAATTGTCTTAATTTTAAATCCATTAAAAATCCTCTTGATCTAGTATTATTTCCAATTGATTGCATAAATTGTAAGACTTGTGCAGAAATAACACCACCAATAAAAATAACTTCTGCTTGAATTAAATGCCTCAATTTGCCATTTCCCAAGTGGCAGAGCCCTCCATGCACTCTTCCCTTGGTAAGTAACGTTTCTCCCAGCAAACAAAATCTTAGACTGTTTAGAAATATTTTTGACTAGCGATGGTAAGTGATTATTACGGTGTAGCACTTATATCTAAAAGAAGCAGTGGCTTACATTGTGTGTGCAACTATACAAGGACTGCATATGAAATATCCATGAAAATGGGGCTTTAATTGGCCTATGTTGTGTGCCAGAATATTTAAATTGAAAAACAAGGCTGAATACTTCACAGTTTCCCTTGCAAATATCTTAAATAGCTTGCTTCAATGGGTTTGCTTCCCTGGGGAAGAAGAAAGGAGCACAGCTACAGGGGAGAGTGGCTCAGTTTCACAGACAGTTCATCTGTTCTGTAAGACCTGACGCAAAAGGTCAACCATGAAAGCAGAGAGGAGTGAAAATTAATTAGGCTAAAATAAAGCTTGCAGAGATCCTCAGTCGTAGCAGGAAGAAGCCATCATTAAACAAGTGCAGACTGTTATCATACAATCCCAGGTTTTGGAGCCTGTGTCATGCCAGACCCAAATCCTAAGGCAAGGAGATCCCTTCCATTGTCTATCCTGGCTGCTCCTTGGCTCTGCCAGCAACCTGGGGCGGACAGTGGCACCTCAAAGAGAAGAGTGGCACTTTTATTTGGTTTATTGTTAAAGTAAACAAATAATCCAGACTGAAGAATGAGCCCTATATGTATATACACGGGAAGGGTGGAGAAGCTGGGCAGAAAATGCAGTTTTTACCAGTGAGAGAATGATTTTGGCAGATGTGGATTTAAACTGGATCAAACAACTGGGAAGTGGAGTTCACAAGCTTGGTTGCAAGGGAGCAGTAACAGAATGGTAGGTAGAGTTTTGTAATCACTGTCGTGAGGTTCAAGAGCTGGGAGGGAAGAGGAGGCAACAGGGAGTGGATTTCTGGGATATAGTCAATAGGTGACATTGTCCTGCTGCTGCACGTGCCAGAGCAAACCTGTGCTCCTGCTCACAGCTGAGGGCAAAATCCAAAGAAAACAGCAAGGCACCTAAAGTGCAACTTATGCAGAACTTAGATGCCTACGTAGAGGACAGGGAGCCAAAAAAAACTTCACCTAACTTGTTTAGGCACCTTAGAGGCTGTAGGCACTGAAGATTTGCTTTAAATCTCTAAGCTCTGCTACTGTGTATGCCCAGAGGCAGCATCGCCTTGGCTGAGCTGAGCTGCCTGAAAGCAGGGGAGTCACAGCCTGGGTGTCCCTTGGCCGTGGGTGCCATCCTACGGCCACCGCTGCCAAAAGCTCAACCCTTGCTGCTATGGCCTTGCTGCCATGCCCCAGGATGTTGGGATCGGGATCCACCTGCTGCGTGACAGTCCCATGAGAGCAGGACCATGGTGCTGGGTTTGTGCCTGACTGGTGGGGAGCTCACCCCACAACATCCTGGTCCCAGGGGGTAGCCAGAGAGGGGGCTCATGCTGCAGCTGGGGTCCACACAGACGCTTTGTTTCTGATGTCCACACAGAAACTTTGTGCTTCAGACAGCAGGTAAGGAGAAGGTAAGAAGAGAGCCTGACCCGACTACATAACTGCAAGTTGAGTCAGCTGAAAAGGCAAGACTCTGACATCCCTGTCCCTAATGCTGCCTATGCCCTTAGCTCTGGAGAAGTACTGCACAAAAAAAGAAGAAAAAAATCCAGCTGATGTCTTCCACATCCTCTTTGTTTTCTTACCATTACCATACACAGAACAGAGATCTTCTTCCACTCTTTACGTGTGGCTTTGGTGTGTTGTTATTAAATGGGCCAAAACTGCGATGCCTTTTTCCTGAATTCAGCAGAGCAGCGGGGTCTGGGAGCACATCTCGTAGGATGCCCCTTGGGGGAGCAAGGCAGAGGAGCACCTACTTTGTGAATTATAAATGGCCCCAGGCAGAAAAGTAGTTACCTGCGTGTTTAGCTCAGCCAAGAGGAAGGGACCTCAGGGCAAAAGCTGCAACAGAAATTAAGGAAGCTAAAGAAGTTTTCTGCTGCAACTTAAAGTGTCTCCAGTTTCTCAGAAAGGTGATGGGTTAGGTGGGCTGCTGTGGGTGGGACTGCACTCACAATGAGGTGTAAGCCCCCACATCAGTGCCAGATTCTGCCTGACCCTGAAGTTATACAGCTCGGTGTTTTTTGGATCTTGTTGTCCAAGGCCTGTTCCTTAAGATACAAACTTCTGAGGCAAGTGGAAAGTTTCTAGCATCTTAAAGGCATGACAGAGCCTGTTACTTCTCAGACCATTATGCTTTGGAAAATGTGAAGCAAGAAAAGCAAAGAAAGTTAAAAAAATTATCCAAGACATGAAAAAAGAATTCCATACAGTCAAGCATGTCCTGGCTCCACCGCTCAGCTTCCACTTCGTCCAGTGAGAAGGGGGATTCATGGGGCCAAGCTATATGAAAATAGAGAAGAAAATGTCTTTTTTCTCCTGACGATTTTTTAATTATTCTTAGAGACAGAAAAGCTGCCATACTTCACATACCAGCTCCAAAAGCTGACAAATTAGGAAGCGGTGTTTCCTTATTACATTTCACAGGGTGACCACGTTGACTGACTCGCTTTCTCTGTCCAAAACTGCAACCGCTGCCTGGTTTGTACATTAGGCATCGGAGGAGCTCCAGTTTTCCCTGTCGGCATTGCAACAGAGGGTGGGCTGCTGCCTGCCAGCTTGGTGCAGCAATGCTCTGCAGCCAACAAACCACAACAAAGGTTTCAAGTCAAAAACAAAACACAAAAAAAACCACCAAAAAACCAACTTCTGCTCTGAGTCTTTGCTAAGTGCAGACTCTACAGACCTGCATGGGGAACAGTGCTGGCAGCAAGCAATGGGAGACATCTGAAATGCAATGGAGGAACTGACGCAGTTTTAGCACCATTTACTAGTACCTTATCTATTATTTGTTTACATACACACATATATACACAGATGTGTCTGGTAAGAGTAGTTACCATAGAAATATGTAGTCAGGGTGGAAAAGACTACGCCCTAAAGTGGGCTGAACATGGCTGTTCAATTTTAAGGAATTGGCTATGCATGAAGTTATGGGAAAACGTACCTCACTCTTGGCTCAACTTGTGCTATGACTGAAGCTTTTATTGACATAGTCTAAGTTCAGATACATCGCTGAATTTCCACACAGGTCACTCCCTTGATCAGCTAATTGATTTTAGCTGCCTTTGGGTAATTATTTCTGAGAAAGCTGGGATATAGGGCAGAATCAGGGTGCAGGCACAGCAGAGGAGGCAGCTGCCTAAGGGCTGCTGCTTGCCCAGAGGCTGTGGTCCTCTGCCAAACCACCCCTTGGCACTACCTGCATGGTGTCCCTGCCCCAGAGAGAGGGAGCAGAGAGGCTGGACGCTTCTCATCTTCCGAGATGGTGATGTTTCCTCAATTTCCCAAAAGTAAACTTTTCTTTCATCCAGCTTCTGTCAGAGGGAAAAGAGAAAAATTATAGTTCATTGGGCGGTGGCCAAGCTGGGGTCGAAGGACGCAAACAGATACAAGGCACCTACCCCAGGTTTCCTTTTTGGCCACAATCTACCATTGGGTTGGAACCACCACCCCACTGCTGTGGGGCACAAGACCTCAGGGACAAGACCTCTACAAACAGGACCACATCACCTTGAGTGCAGGGAGGTCAGGGCATTAGTGTGGGAGGGGAGAGATTATCCTAATTTGACTTTCATAATTTAACATAACCCCTAATCCCACTGGCCTTTCTTAGCTCCTCAGATCACCGCTGGATGATTCACCTCCCACACCATTCATTTGGTCTCCCAGAATTTATATTCCTGGGGCACAAAATCGAGTTTTGCCTTTGAGCTGACTTTGGCATGGGACTTTCAAAATCTCATCAAGTAAAAAACCCACTATTCTTCTTCTTGTTTTAATCTTATAAATCATCCTGTGACTTGTTATGACTGCCTACAGTGGAGGAAGGGACTCTGATTCCATAAACGATGGCAGTAGTTATCAAATATTTTCACTTCCCTTTGGTGTTTAAGCATCCGTGAAAACCATTTATTGCCTCGTATATTCTTCTTAACATCTTATCCTATAATTGTTCTCTATAGAATGAAAACAAATGGCTGTGGATGCTCAATTTGCTGTAATATAAACATTTATTGGAGCAGTATGTACATTATGATCCATTTTATTTCAATACTATCAGTACCAACGATGTTTGGCTGTTAGTTTTACTCTTATATTTGCTTGATGTCAATGAGGTAAGGTAGATCTCACTCTGTAATCATGCTGTACCACCCCAAAACATGTTGATCATGCACAACCATCACAGCTATGCACAACGTCCAATCCAATGGCCAACCTCACGGTTCACCACCCTCTCTGTATAAAAAATAATGGCTGGGGTTTTGGGGTCTCTTTACTTTAAGACATTGGTTCCTGTTCTGATTTTTTCCATTGAATGACACAGACTGCTAGGGCCAGATACTTTCTTTCTATGAAAGGATTATACCATTTTTTAATCTACGGCTTCAAAGCACTATGTTATAGTAGGCATTTGTTACCCACTGTGGGAAGGCTTGCATCCTATTCCTCTTGTTGGTCTTACAGTGAGCAGCCAGCTCCCCGCATTCTCTCCAGGAGGCCATCAAGCAGGCTGTTCTTCCTCTGCTCACAGACTCCTCAAAGACATTTTTCTGGGTGAAGCATTTCATATATCTCCCTTTCTTCAGCACTGTGACCACTTAGCAGAGTCTATACTAACCAATTTTTTTAATTCTATTTGACATTAGAATACATGGGTATTACTTGGGTTTTGGCATGTGGCCCAACTTAATTGATTGCCTATTACCTCAAGTTGGTTAACATGCTTATAAATGAAAGTCTAAACTGTCCATTCCATGAGGCAAATGCTTGTGAGTTACCTCAGTGCACAACGGAAGGTAAACCACAGATGTCTGACTGCTGCAACACATCTTCTTGGAATGTTTAGATTAGCTTTTACAATTGCAAATGTCTTCACCAACTCTACTAGCTAATTAGCAAACAACTAATAGACACAAGTTACAACAGGATAGCAAATTCTAGTCTAGACATATCTGTAGTAGGAGACTGAGGTCAGATTGTTTTCAAGTTTTGAATAAGCTCAGAAGAGTTTCCCTATTGCCTGACATCAAAAAAAGTGTCTGTGCTGGTTTGGTTTTGTTTTGGATTTTTATTTAAGAAACAAAGAAAGAAAGAAAGAAATGGGAAAATGTACCAGGAAGCTCACAGCCTGTGCTTGCTGTCTGGGCTCCTAGGAATTTCATTCTTAATAACCTTAGTACCCTTCCAAATGCAGCATGTTTAGGATGATGTGAAGGATCACCCCTACTGTTGCCTGGCTAGAAAGAATAGGACCAAGTTAAGGCTGTGTGAAAGGGGAAAGCAACTGAGAACCTGGACTGTCCTAAAAATTCACAGGGGCAGAGTATCTGGAGGCAGACAGCTAGACATGAGCTTAAACCACCGTAAGAAGACCTGCCTCTGTCTTATAGCAAAGCTATAAGTACCAGTACCAAAAAGGGTACTGAAGGAAGCAGGTAGGATGAATCAGGAGTGCAGTCCTAAGAGAAACACCCCACCAAGTGCAAGGAGAGACTGAACCTGCTGATTATCCCAAAAGGAACCAGAAAAGGAAGGCAATATTAATAAGTTAAAAGGTCATCCCAACATACTAGTATCTTTGAAGGGGTTCAATATCTGAGAGACACTGTTTACACTCTATTTTTTTGTTACTTTTTCTAAATGTTTCTTAATTTGTACATGTTGATCTGTCATTAAACATAGTGCTAAGGCTTCCTGACTCTGAGGAAGACTGAATATGCACAGTGGGCAGGAAATTAAAATTATTATCTCTTCAGGTGCACCTTACTGCAAAATAATAGTCCAGTTTAAGTAAAGATATAAATACATACACACTGGAAAAACCAGACTGCTGTACATAAAACTCAGCTCGTGAAAGGAACTCTCCTAACCACTCCTGTTGCTCTCTGCACAAGACAACCCCAGCTCCAGCCCCACTGGTATCTTATGGATGTGACTCATCAGCAAAAGCAGCCGGACAGGCCAAGCGTTCTCTCACAGACTAGTTTGTGAGAAACAGAAAACTGAGGTTTCTGCTCACCTGGCAGCTCCCATTCAGTGGCTCCTCACTCTGAGCCGCCTCCTACCTCACTACCTCACTGGCTGGAGAGAGCTTGCAGCTACACATGCCTGGCCAGCCCCTGCCATTTTGGGGCATAAGAGTCCTTTAAGTCCAGGAGAACAGGGATGTACGTGCATCCAGCCCAGCTCCTGGATATCCACCTAGCAAAGAGGAGTTCAGTAGGTGTCTGGTGGCTCGACCCCGGCTGGGTGCCAGGTGCCCACCAAGGCCGCTCTGTCCCTGCCCTCCTCAGCTGGGCAGGGGGAGAGAATGTATAACGGGAGGCGCGTGGGTCAGGGTGAGGGCAGGGGGAGATCACTCAGCAGTTACCCTCACAGGCAAAACAGATGTGACTCAGGGAATTTATTGCCAATCAAGTAAAAGTAGGATAATGAGAAATAAAACCTAAATCTTGCAATCTTACAACCTCCTTCCCCCCACCTCTCCCTTCTTCCCGCGCACAACTTTACTCCCCATTTTCTCTCCCCGCTCCCGCCAGTGACACAGGGGACAGGAACGGGGCTGGGCCAGTCCCTCACGCTGCCTCTGCCGCCCCTGCCCCTCAGGGGGAGGCTCCTCACACCCTGCCCCGCTCCCGCCTGGGGTCCCTCCCGCGGGACACAGTCCCCCGTGGGCTTCTCCAACGGGAGCCCTGCCCAGGGGCTGCAGCTCTTCACCGACTGCCCCGGCGTGGGGCCCTGCCCGGGCTGCAGGTGGGGATCTGCTCCCCCGCCACCCTCCATGGGCTGAGGGGCACAGCCTGCCTCACCGGGGGCTGCACCACGGGCTGGGGGGGAACCTCTGCTCCGGCGCCTGGGGCACCTCCTGCCTCCTGCGCTGGCCCGGCGCTCGGCAGGGCTCTTCCTCTCACACAGCCTCACTCCTGTATCCTGGCTGCAATTGCTGTTGTGCATCAACTTTACCCTGTTCTAAACTATGTTATCCCAGAAGCTCTACCACTGTTGCTGATGGGCTTGTGGCCTTGGCCAGCAGTAGGTCTGTCTTGGAGCCAGCTAGTGTTGGCTCTGTCTGACATGGGGAAACCTTCTAGCATCTTCTCACAGAAGCCACCCCTGTAGCCCTCCCACTGCCAAAACCTTACCACACAAACTCAATACAAGGTGCTACCTGAAATGTCACCTTTCCCTCTAATTCAGGTGTGCATCTGCAACTGAGATAAACCTCTGCAAGGAGCAAAGACTCTTGACCTCAGATCCTTGCCCAAGAGCAGACACCAGGCCATCATGCTAGACAGGCAGTCAACCCACACTGTCCCTTTGAACCATGCAAGAAGTGGAAGCAGATCTTTATGCAATAGCCAGGCATGTTCCTCAGAGCTCAGACATACAATTTCAGCTTCTGGCCTGCTGGAGGGATTTAAGCCCTTACCTTCTTGCGCTGTGCACTAGCATAGAGGCTTTATGGGGGTCAAGACTGAAAGGCAGAAGTCTGGGGGGAGTGACAAGAGGCAAGCTGGACACCACTGCGTGGTGTTGGTGGAGAGCAGGGGGCTAGAGCACCAGTTACCACTCTGCAGTCTCTGACTCTTATTTTATCCAGTGACTGTTTAATGATTGCAATGAGCATGATTAATGTGAGCACAGCGCCAAGCTGCTCAGGTCTGTCAAGATTAGAGCAGTTCTTACCATCTGGGGAGCTATAAAGTCAAAATCAATGCAATCCTGGTGCTTCAGTCCTTCAGTGCCAGGCAACAGGGTTTTTAGACTCACCGTTTTGGAATTAGACTTCTAAAATTTTTCCAGTGTCCCCTTCAGGATTTGGAAAGGAGCTGGTAGTCATCTTATATTTCCCCCAACTCTCACGATCATTCTCTGAAGAGCAGTTCTTTTGTCTCTACAGAAGATACCAACTGAACAACATTATTGGACATGTTCTTGTCTCAGCACATATTCAAAGCTCACTCGTGGGTTTTTGATTGGTCTGTTCACTTGTTTTGACTCAGACTTTTGAATGTGATTAATACTTAAGTCTTTCCTCCTTACCACATTCCTCTGTCCTCTCTGATATTTCCACAACTGATTACTCACATGTAGGTATAACCCAGATAGTTCAGTAAGAATGCTTGTCGTCTGTGTTATACAACATAATGTCTTATTATGACAACCATTAGGTCTCTGACTAAAGTAATTTTGCAGTGGTCAAGTGTCCTTATAAGTAAGTGTACATGAGAAGTACTTAAGTGACTGAAATAGTACCTTACTGGTGCCATTCTTTTACTAGGGTGTGATAATAGGAAAAGAGGGATCCGACAGTTTGTCAGATTCCATTTATATTTCATTTGGCTCATACCATTTGTGCTTGCAGTTCTAAACATCTTGTACACAAATCAGATCTAGTGATAGCTCAGTCTGTGGGGAATGATTTCTCCGATATCAAGGCTGGGCTATTATTAGCTAAGTTTCTGAACGTCATTGCTAACAAGATAGAGCAAGTATTTGCTTGCTGCATCACAACAGAGAACCCATCTTTCATCCCTTGTTCTTTCCTTTGATAATAGTCCCAGCCTTCGAGCTTCCACAGGTTATAATCTGAGTCATTTCAGGCCTGAGATTTATGTTCATTTGACTCTGAATATTTTTTTCCTTAGGAAATAAATGCTCCAGATTTCAACTCCTCCAGTCCCACTGGGAGATGATGTGCATCTCATGAGGGTTTGTGTTTATGCAGAACATTGTCAACAGTGTTTGAGGACAGGAGTTGTGGCATGCTCAGTTCTGAGAAACCTCCAACACTGGCCATATTTCCATGAACTTCCTTTGGATGATTGCCTTTGGAAACCCCTATTTGTAAACTACATCCTTTTCTTTCCTGTCTGAAAGACAAATATAAGGGCACTGTTCTGCATAATGTAACTCCCATCTGGAAGAATATAACACGATCTTTTATGAAAATGATCTCAAGTCCTGATGCAAGCTTTTGAACCTGAGTCATGAATTCCACCAGTGTTTCGGTTTTAGCCTTCATTGCTCCAGTTTCTCAGTGTCTTATGGCCTTTCATATTCTTGCTTCATACCTCTGAAGAACAGAACTACTTTTATACCTCATTTGCACCAGCACACAAAAGCACAGACTGGGAAGTTCCACACAGCAAAATGAATGGTATGTTGTGATTTGTGACAGCATGAACTGGCTAGGACAGGTAACAAAGGCAGTTTCTCTACAGCTTAATATCCAAAGAACAGGCTTTCCAGAGCCATGGGACATTACAATGGGCATTAATTAGGTTATGCCATAACATTTTCATTGCTGTCACTAAGGCAGCGCAGTGGCAGAAGAATAGCTGTGGTTCCCTATGACTGCAGGCCATAGCAATTTCAAAATACGTTAAAATTGCCTGCCATATTCTTTTTGCATGACCTAATTGACCTCTATGTCTGTCTCACTGTCAAGCCAGCTGGAATTAGGTGCCTTGTCCCTAAAAGTTTACACGCGTTTTAACTTTGGGAAGCCCAGGCAAGACACCTTGGAGTGAGTAGACATCCTAAAATGGTAAGCCTACATGGCACAACTCACCAGGTTGACTAGTCAATAGTCAAAGCATTCTATCTAGGTGCTGGACATGAGCTGAAGCCCTCCTAACCCCCTGCAGGCTTCATTATCTAATGCCAGCATCTGCACTCCAAACCAGTTGTCCTGAAGCAGCTCAAAGACCTGTGGTCTGTGCTTTCTCCAGCAAGAGCAGACAGTGCCAGTGCCCTCCCATGCTGAGTCTTCCCGAGCACTGGCAGGACAAGGCAGGGCTCTGCAGAAACAGCTAACCTATCAGTGCTATCAGAAGTGGAACAGCTAAATTTTAAGGCTATTACTGGTACTGGTATGCCCTATATCCTGCCACTCACTAATGTCTAATGCTATGAAGATATTCAAAGGACTTCACAGTTCCTAAACCACTGAGACTTACAATCTTCTTGTTACTGTAAGGAGCAATACCTACATTCCTGAAAAAATTAGGAATTGATGAAATTAAGGATGCAATTCAGTTAATATATATAGATGTCAAATCACAGCATTTGAGATATGCTAAAATATATACCGGTTCTCCAGTTACTGATGCAGAAAGAAGGCTATGGGTCTGCAGTAGGACTCAGACATGACAGCTTCACATGCATAGCTTGGATACTCCGGAGTCTTTCAAAGGGCATTACATTGAGACAGCTGAATCACCCTCCAGATGACCATGGCCAAGAAAGGAAAATGTGTGTAGCCATTTCAGGTCCCAGACTGATGCTCTTTTGACTGGATCAGACCTCTCCAAAGGCTTGAGCATACCACCTCCCAAGCCTCCTAGCATTCTGGATGATTCGTGTTGGACCATGAGACTGGGAATGAACAAAAGACCATGTGATGAAAACACTTTTTTACATTCGGTCATGGGCATGCCCTCACATGCATGCATTCACAAGTTGGGGGAGTGGCTGTGCTTTTTTGGCAGTGCTGGAAGATGATGCCTTCTCTGCAAGGACCCTGGGAGTTTTACCCCGGTTGTGACTGCAATGTCATGTTTCTTGTCCTCTTCCTTGGCACCTCCCACCCAAGAAACTGGTCAGCAGATCAGGCCAACCCACCATACCTGCACTAGTCACAGTCCAGGAGGGAGACCCTGGCACTGTAGTGAGTGTATCAGAGATGTCAGGCAGAGCATGAGCTGAGTCTCTGTGGTGACAGATGGGCCTGATTTCACCTACCTCACAAGATCTCATAGGCTCAGCTTTTTTCTGAGCAGCTTCTTAAACACTGAGAATCTGAGGTTAAAGGTGCAATTTACTTGCAGAAATGTCATTGTAAACCTAAACCTTTTTACTTTTTCCTAATTACAGAAAAAAAACATTTGCTTCCAAAAACGGCTTTTAGTTGCAAGTCAAGCAAAGGTCAATCCTGAGCCCAGAGATCCCACTGTGTTCTTGTCCAGCAAGAACCTGAGAGCCCTTCTCTTCTAAAAGGTGTGATTCAGATTTAAAGAAACTGGCTATTTAATTATTGAACTGAAGGTTGATAGGGCAACACGGTAGCAGGAATGGCAGTTGCTGTCCACATCCCTCTTTTCCTTGCCATGCAGATAATTTCTGTAGGCATTATGAATGAGATCCATAAAAGAAAAACAGGCACCGTTATGATACAAACATTTTCCCTTTGTGGCTGTCCATCACTCTTCTCCTCTTTGTACTGCAGGACTGAGAAGAATTTATAACCTCTATTTACATAGCAATATACTTTATCACTATCACTTATGAATATATAAAGTGACTGTGCTGATTCATACTGTGCATTTTAGTAGTAACACAGCAATAGAAGCTGCTAGATTGTCAAGCTGGCTTCAAGAAGAAATTGACACTTTGGCTGATCGCTTAGCCGCTAAAACAAGTATCAGTTTCAAAGTTGTCAGGCCAACACAGAACGGTAGCCTCACATCCATAGATGCTACTAATGTTTGATAACACTCATTTCAGCTACAGTACCTCCTTGCATGGGGGGAGGGATCTCATTAATATTGACTTTGACTTTCTCCACCAAATGAATGAATTCTTTAAGGATGAAATTCACATTACCCTAAGCAAAGACAAGTAAACAGCTTTCCTATGAGTGACTGTATGTAGAAGACAAAAGGGATGCAATTTTCTTTGCTTTCCTCCCTACTCCTGACCATAATCTGGATTTACACTAATTTCTGTGCACTACTGCACTGGTGATCACTTCACAGAAGGAAAATTAGGGAGCTTTTTGAGAGTATTTACATATCCATACTTTTTGGTCTTTTTCACTTCAAGAACTTAGCAATAAAAAAAAAAAAGAGAGAGAGAAATGAAGGAGCGGCATCTTCTCTACACTCCTATGAATTAAAATCTTAATGCTAAGGAAACGTGGTTTGACAACAGTTGTCATATTTAATAGTAGCTGTGAGGGTGTAGCAGGCCACACACAGTGTGGATAGGGAAGGACAAGGAGGTTGTGCTTTGACAAGGCAGCTCCCCCAGAACTTAGCTCAAAGCATATTGAGAAGCCAAATGGGAAGCTTTTATTTCCCTTCAACACTCTCCCCCAGTAAATATGTACTGCTCTGAAGTTCTGTTAGTCAGACATTTGGAGACAAAACAAAGTTTTGCTGAAAACAGTGATTTGCTGAACCCAAATGGTCTCAAAGTTGCACAAGATCGTAGGCAGACTTGAAGTCACCTGGAAGCCAACATGTCCAAAAGGCAGCACTCCATCAGACAACCAATGCCAGCCCTGGGAACCATGACTTTAAGACCTACAAGTCTGAGGCAATCAACCATGCCAGACTTTCCAAAGGCTCGTGGAGTTTTAAAAACCCTCAAAAGCCCAGTTCTACCTTGTTCCCACAGAGAATCCACAAAAGCAGGACTTAGAGCCTGAAAGCCCTGATACAGAATCTCAGGGACCATTATTCCAGAATAATAATGCCATGCTGGCACCAGAAACTGTTTTTTTCCAGTGCTTATATGGTAAGGCTTTGGTATGGAACAGAACCTAGAAACATCAAGCCTCTTCAAGGACTCATCCTTTAGATGATCTTGCAAGAGTCACCAGAGTACATCCGCTGAGCATTTGGACCTCAGACACTACCCAAAACATGTCCTTGACAGACCCCTATGATTAAACCAGCTCCTATTGTGGCACACCTGCAGATGAAGACTGATGCTTCCAGGGTGGGTTGGGGGAGTGGGGGTGGGGGGGAAGTGGTTAGGCGCTGTGACTCCAGAGCCATCAGCTGGGGCTCCCAGGCTTGAAGATGCTGAGCCAAGAGCCTGCTGAGATACCCTCTTCCTCAGCCCAATGCCACATGCAAGTACCTCAGCCTGCAAAGCTCCTTCTGGTGCAGGTCAAGGATCGTGCCACACAGGCAGCATACATAACACACACACAGAGCCCAGGGAGAAAAGTCAGTGCATAATGAGTTCAATTCACACATATATGAGACACAATCAGCAGCCTTTGGAAAACAACAGGCTAATTACCCTGAAGAAACAGAGGAGATTATAGAACAGGAAAGGAACTAAGAAAGAAACCACTGTACATACAAAATTAAACCACACTTCCAAATAATATTTAACCATCTGAACCTATTTCTAAAATAAATCTTTCCAGCTCTTGCAGAGACTAAGATCACACTGGGTGTCTCTCCAAGTTTTTGGGGAATTTCCAGTGCCTACCCTTTATTCTTTTAAATTAAGTTCAATTCAGGACTCCAGAGCATGTGGGCTAAAACCTGGGAGATGCTGGGCACTTGCATCTCTTACTGAATAGCCTTTTATCAGCCTATTTAGGTTATCCCAGTTTAACCCTATAGTCCCTTCCAGCAATTCAGTGACTCAGATTAACTAGACACTTGGCCAGTGTCATGCTCCGGGAGGCTGAAGGTTGGAGAGAGGCTAGTCCCCAGACAAATGATGCATGGAATTTGTATCTGTGGGTTGCCATGCCGACACTGTGCACAGATTGCTCAAGATCCAGCACGCCTTGGCAGGGACCTTTTTGCTTCCCAGAGACCCACTGACAGGTAATATTACTGAGTTGCTGTTTTATTATGTGAAGTCCCATTGAAATGCTCAGTACAAGCATCTAATTCATTTCCATGTGACTTTGCATAGCAAAAAAGAGAAAGCAGGAGGGGGTGGCAGGGTAGTAAGGGACCCTCCTGTTCCCAGCACAATGTGGGATTCACTTGCTGTGTGGGGCAGTTATATCTTTTCCATGCGCCTGCAGAACAGTACTGCTCTGAATAAGCTCAGGCAGTCAAAGGCATCTGAGAATATTTCATAACTGATAGCTGCTGATGGTATAGTCCCAGAGCGTGCACTGCCTGAAAGCTTGGGATACTAACCTACTGTATGGAGGCTGAATACAAAAATAAAATAAAATGGCAGAAGTCCAGCAATGGGTTGGTTGTGCGAATGCTCAGCTTCCCTTCTGCGCAGGTACAAAATCATTGCATGGGACCAAACAGCTCCAGCCCTTGATCCAAAACTCACGAAGGGAGACAGAAAGGCCCCTGAAGACATCGGTAGCCTTTGGCTCAGCTCAAACAGTCAGATTCACTCCTCCCACGAGGAACTTTTAAAGTGTCCAGTATCCACATCCTTGGTAGAGCTGGCTGCACACACTGTTATGAATAAATTATGTAAATAGCTTAGCACCCTGCCTTCTGCTCACAAATCATTTAGGAACCCCTCTTCTCCTCCATCAGCCTAACTGTTCCTGAGGAATTTATGCCAAAGAGTTTCTGTGTCAGATTTCTGCCTTCAGGCTGTTTCCAAACTGTTCTGCTTCCCTCTGCCCCTTCCCCCATTGCTGCTTGTTATTCAGTGGGTGTAAGGTTCTCCCAAGTCACATGAGACACTGTTTCCTCCTCTCTAACTTTCCTGGCTGGGAAATAATAAATGGCTAAATGGCAAAGACACATTCCCATGTGATGCTTAGAGATAAATCATTGTGTTAAACCCCACGCTTTGTTTAGGGAGCCCGGGTATTTTAGATGGGGCTTGGGATTCCACTACATGGCACACCGCCTAACAGTTAAGGGTTCCAACACTCGGCATTGCAACACCTAAGTCCTTTTGTTGACTTAATGCCTGTATCTTTGCCCAGAGCAAAATACATTGGATAAGATAAAAACAATCTAAATAAATAACGAAGCATTGGCATCATTCACTGGAATAAAGAGCAAAACAAGACGACTCTGCCTACTAAGCTGGGCGTTATGGCTCCTGGCTCACATTTTTTAGCCATGTACAAGACCAAAGTCTGTCTTTTCAGGCCAAAATGAGGGCACTTGCTGTTACACATCACTTTAGCCTTATCTAGCTGAGAACTGCCACTGAAAGAAGCAATCCAATGCATTCGTCTCTACCTGGCTTCAGGTTTCTGCTCTCTTCTTGCACTGGATCTAACTGCCTGAACAGGTGCAGGAGGAGGTTACCCATTTCCCTGGATGAGGTGAATCCTGTTTCTGTTGGTTACCATTTGGCTGGATCATGGAAGTGTGCTGACTGCCCCTCTGCAACCTTGAACAACACCAGCCATGGTTGGTGGGACACAGGGTGGTGGCCTGAGAGGAGAGCTGGACTGAGCAGGGGTAGAGCAGGACTGACTCACTTGGTGGGGTGCAGGGAGATGCACTGCCTGATCTGGGCACCCACAGTTAGGTGGCTAACATTAGCTACCATCCCATTCAAGATCACACAGGCTCTCCAAAGGTTGCCTGCTATCTCTGCAGTGTGGCAAGGAAGGGCAGAGGTGGTCTCCTCACCACCCCGGCCCTACCATCATGACAGCCTATGGGGTCAAGACCAGGATGCTCCCCTGCCAATGTTGACACCAGCTTCCTCTCCCCTTCTTCATGATACAAAGGACCCAGGACTGTGAGTCTCAGGACAGAGAGGCACAGGGGCACCCTGTGTCCATGGCCATCCTTCGCCAGTAATGGCTTTTTGAATGAAAGAAAGTGGGAGTTTACCAAAAGAAGTGAATGCATTTAAACTAACCATATGTTTGACTTACACACTGGTTTACGCATCAACAAGTTTAATATCACACACTGCATCTTCATAGTTCATATTCATGACAAGTACAGAGATTGTTTATGGTAAATATGTACAAATTTGAACGCAGAATTTTTAAAATAAGCAACCCATTATCATAGAGACAAATAAAATGGGGGTAATCCATCAATCTGTCCAAGGCAAGACCAGCTTTACCTGCAGCATTCCTGGTAGGTATTTCAGCAGTCTGTTTTTAATGGTCCCCATCAAAGAGATGCTTCTTCTTCTGAAAGAATCTATTCCAGAGGAAAGACTTTCTGAACAGTTGACTTAAATCTTTGTTAAACTTATAACTTGTTGTATTACCCACAATGAATAGGGACAGAAAGGTTTATTACCATCTCATTGAAACAGCATTTTATTTATTCAAAGCCTTGCAGGCACAATTCTCACCAGCCCTCTCTGCATAGATTAAGCAGATGCATTTCTTGACACCTGCCCCTGCATAGCATGTTTTCTAGACCTCTGACCAGGCTGTTTCTCTTCTCTGGAGCTTCTGCAATCTTTCTTGAAGTGTGGTACCCAAAAGTGGAGTCAGGTCCCTACTGGAGACTTTACAAATGGAAGTATTACCTCATACATCTTTTGTACAACTCTGCTGTTTATATATTCCAGAATAATATTTGCTTCTTTCACAACAGGATGCCATTACTGACTCATGCTGAGCTCATGATCCACTACAATTCCCAGATCTTTGCTACCTCTCCTCTCATTTCCCATCAAGTATTCAGGGAGGCATTTAGCCCTATCTACATGCCAGTTTATATTCAGTGTTATCCTGTTTCTTTCAGAGCATTTGTCCAATTTCTTAGGCCTGTCCTCCAAGACACTTGCAATTTGTCAGTGCTTAGTCATATGCAGATTTAAAATACGTGCTCCCTAGTCCATCAGTTAAGTGTAATGATAACAGTGGAGCTGGACCCCAGGACAATCTTTTACAGAGCCTTACCTGATAAATCATTTCACTGCAATACCAAACTGCTGACAGTGGGTTTCTTGGATGTCATTTGCCAAGAAATACTGTGGGTGTTTTGCAGAAGCCTTGTCAAGAATTAGTGGTCCCAAAGTCGTGACTTTTGGGCAGCAAAATGCTCATGAGACCTTCAGACCAAAGCTGACGTGGAAAGCAATGCAGCATGTTTTTCAGTATTGTTGTTCATTGAGCCCAGTGAAGTTAGAGGCCCATGATTCAGACCACAATTCCCTGGGTGCTTATGAAAATGCCATTTGAGGCGGTGTCAAAAACCTTACTAAATTCTTGCCTATCCACATGACTTGTTACCACGTCATAGGAAAAACAAACAAACAAACAGGCTGGTTTGATATGATCTGGGTTTGACAAATCACATTGATAACTACTTAACATTTTGCTCTCTTGCACATCATTTGATCCCTTGTCCAAGGATCATTCTGGGAAATGAAAGTCAGGTCAACTGGGACTCTGTGTCATCTTTTTTTTCTTTTTTTAATAGGCATTCTGTCAGACTTTTTCTAGCCCACCATCATCCACATTCTCAAAGATAATTACCATGGCCTTCAGGATTGTTCAGCCAGTTCCCTAAGTAACCTAGGGTGAATTACAGGGCTGACTGATCTGAGAAAATCTAATCTATCTAAGCAGTTTCTAAACATTTCTTTCCCTATTCTTGCCCGAGTTCTTATCCTTTTGTGGTTGGTGTTAACTGTGTCAACCATCTGATTACAGTCAGGCTTTTTAATGAAGACTGAAGCACTAAAAGGCATTAAACACTTTGGCCTTCTTGGCATGTTTTGTTATTAGCTTTCCTGTCCCATTTATTGGTTGGCCAACACTTTCTCTGGTCCTCCTCTTACTGCCAAGGAAGTTATACAGTGTTTTCATGTTACCCTTTACATCTCTTTATCTTACTTTGTGTGTTGTCCTCTCTCATTTTGTCTGCGTACTTGTGCTATTCTTTTATAGTCATCCTTAGATTCTTGACCTGGTTTTCACTTTGCTATATTTCTTTTTCAGTTTTACAGTTGCTACAGAATTACTGACTTAGCCAGACTGGTCTGTTACTGGACATTGTATCTTTTCCTTCCACTGAGTGAATCTGGAGGATAGACTTACTTTCTTAACAAACACCAATTCTTCTGTTCCATTCAAGAATTGTAGACACTTTTCTCTTGATCGTCTTTTGTTCATATCTATCAATTTGATGAGTGTGTTCAGACTTGCTTAGCACTTTTTCTCTGATTGGTTCACAAAGATTATGAATTCTCCCATAAAAGATGTGATTGTCTAAAAGAAAAATGTAGAAATCTGGGTCATCCTTGAATAAGCATAGACATGTGACTTTTCAGGAATCCAAGTGACATAAGCACAGTCTTACCTTCAGTCTTGAATTAGAGATATATAAGATACATCAACAAAAGGGTGGCCCATAAAAAGGTGATTCAGGGAACTTTAATAATGATGTAAATGAAACAGTTAATGATCTTATTAGATCTAAATGCTGGACCAAGGTTAGATATGCCTGATGGATTTGCTAATGATAATGATTTGGCTGACGCATATACGTGGGACCCTAATGAAGATCTATGGCTTTCTGGTTTTCCCAGTTTTATTTAGTGAGGTTAAGAAAGCATTACTTCAAATGAGTTTGAATAAAAGTGCAGTGGCAAGCAACCTTGACCACAAATTATTTAAAATAATTGCTTCATCCGCAGTAAAATTCATAGCTGATTTATGTCACTTGTCTTTCCTCATTGCAAAATATTGTAGCATCACTGGAAATGATGACATTTTCTAGTGAGGCAGCGTAAAAGAAAATGCTTTCTGTTTCTCAGCTATCAGAAGGCTTGTTCCAGGCTTTGGTTTCACTTTTTCAATAGAGTTTTGATTTAACAGAGTGAAGACTTCAAAGCATTCTGCCTCTCCATCTGTGGTAAAAATGTAAGAGGGAACTCTTTTATCTGTTTAGGAAATTTAGGTTGATTTCAGCCATCTGGGACAGGCCAGCTGCATGTGATGTCCACAGGCAGCACCTTATCACGTTCCTTTAGATAGCTGTATCACCTGAAATAGGCACTTCCAGTGAGCAAGTCAAATCTTGGGTAGGTTGAATCTCCTCTGAGGATGACAAGGGAGGCAAGGGCTCCTAAGCTGCCTAAAGCAACTCCATCAAGAGTCTATAACAGGCACTTCCTGGAGGCTGGAATTGCAGCTGTGTTGCACTGTGAAAACCAGCCCTATTGCCTGGCATCATCCAGGCCTGGAGACACTGATGGCAACTGGGTAAATGCCACCCTTGAGAACTGGGATCCACAGTCTAACTGGTATGTCTGTAAAAGTCAACAGCAAAGATTTACTGGATTCACTCTTGCACTGTTGAACATAAATAACGGAGACAGCTGAAAGGGGAAGGGAGAAGCGGTGAAGTGACTCACCTGAGATCAAGCATGTGATCAGGTGTCACAGGGAGGATAAGCAGGTACCTGGGTTTCAGTTCTCCAGGCCACACTGGTTTCCTACTGTGTCCCAGTGCCTGTTGTGGTATGTAAGACTAATATAGATAGTGGAGACTTTTCCTGTGTACTTATCAAGACATAGCTAGAGCCGTGTGCTCAAGGATAATGACTCTTTGGCATAACTTTTAACAAGTGCCATCATTGCTTGAGGCATTTTAAACTTTGAGAAATAATATGTTACAGTTTTCCCAACTATTGAAAAAGAAGGCTAAGACATAACAGCTATGGGATAAGACAGAATTATTTTTTGTTTGTCCAGTTGGCTGAGAGTTTTTTGCATGTATATATTCGTGTTTGTGTGGGTCTGGGTACGTGTTTGTGTGTATGTGCCCATATGTCGTTAGTTTTAATTCCTTATCTTTACAGCAACTGACAATGACAGTTCATTAAGTTGGTCTATGCATGCTGCATAACTAACAGGGAGGAATGATTTCCTTATCACAACCTAAGTAACAAAACCTGTCACACTTTATTAACATTGACAGTAGAGTAAGATTCCTTGCGTCACCTTACTAGTGAACAGTCAGGAACATCTGCGGTTTTCAGGATTAATCTAAAGAGATATTAGACCTCTCTAATGTTTAATTCTCACTTTGTATTAAAACAAACATCCATTTGTGTTCAGCATTGTAATAGGGAGACAAGGGGGGCTATTCCTGCACACAGGAATTAGCTTTCTCTCCAATTTTTGTGGCTGTGATGAGGCCACAGTCCCGCAGTCTCACCCTTAAGCCCAGGGAACTTACAGGTGTCCACACCAGTACATGTCTTTACCACATTGACAGAGGCTGCATGGGCCAGATCAGAAATAGAGGTGATTCTGCCCAGGAAATCAAACCCATCCACACCTCATTGTGCAACTGAATAATGTGTTATTCATTGTGTACAGAAATACTACACACTAACATCCTGAACCTCCATGATGCAACACGGGGAACGAGTGGTGCTGAGATGCTGCTCCGTTCCCACCAAGGTGAATTGGAGCAGAGGATATTCAGCACATCCTAGGAAGACATCCAACACCTTCAAGATTTTATCTGAAGCTTGGTGTGCACTAGAAAGTCTTGTTGACAGAGTGCACTGTGGGCAGACACAAGCTTGCTCTGCTGGTATTTGGAGCCAAGAAAGCTGCGTGACCATGTTACTATGGAACCAGCCAACACAGGTAAGCTCTGCTGAAAGACCAGGCGTGTTGCTTCAAGCTTGGCACCCTGCTTCCACCATCATCGGCTTTTTCTTCAGCTCAGAGGATAGGAACCAGGGAGCTCCAGTCTGCACAGAGCAGAAGCAAGAGGAAGCTCACATCAACAAGTTTCATTTTGCTTCCAGGCTCTGTATGTGAAGACTTCTAGCTTACAAGAAACAGAAACTTGCACTAACCCCTTGTTCCTGCCCGGAGTCATCAAGAAATGCCAGTCTTTACATCCTCTGGGAGTAGGGATTGGGTAAATCCTACTGCTGCAGACACAAACCTCTTCATATGCTTGTGCTGTCCACACATAAATGAGTTGTGGGAAGACAAACTATCAAAGGCCGTATGTATCTGGGGTCACCAGCATTAAGGCACTATGTGCTGCATCTGCTCCATTTTATCTACAACAGTTGCTCAGCAAATATCTGTCCCCCCAGTGCTGTGTGCTGGCTGCTATAACCACAATTTCAAAGTCTGCTCACTGAGATTAAATTGATCACTGGCTCCACTTCCCCTGTACCTTTTTAAAATCACATTTTGCATTGGAAAAATTTCTTTTTCTGACAGGCTCCATATATGAGCAGGTACATTTAGCTTACAGCGAAGAGATGATACACTAAAGCTTTGCTCCTGTCTGGGGTCAGCAAAAAGCACAATTTTTACACCCTTAACATTTAGGGATTGGGTGAATCCCACTGCCCTGGACCTGCAGGAATAGAGATCCTCATTAGGAAACAGGAGGAAGCATGGACTTCAGAAGAGTGAAGCAAGGTGACACCAGCTTTGGGTCAGGACCAGGTATTTCTATCAGCGTTACACCACAGACATTTAGTAGAATGAGATAAGTAAATCCATTGCAGTCATATGCTCATCACAAGAAGTTCCTCCTGTCTGTGACCACCCCAAGGAAACCTCTAGGCTCTGAAGAGAAAAAGGCATCCTTCTGGGTTAAAAATATGGCAACATACACACTTTTGCTGGGATGGTCTCAAGAAGAAGGGTCAAAGCTATGACTGTGGTCAAGACCAGTGTGTGGATAGCAATGGGGAAAAAGAAGCCAAAAATCTGTATTTTTCCCCCCTCATAACATTAGATTTCCCTCATTCAGCAACGTCACAAAATTATTTACTTGCAAAGTGGAGTCCTTTCCTACACACATGATGCAAAATCCCTGCTAACATCCTCTCAAAAATCTGCATCACGTGTGTGCCTCTGAGTACCTTCCTCTGTGAATCACATTGTCACTTGTCAGCCATTGACAGTGGTTTGTCAGTGCCTGTGTTGCACCACTGACATACTCAGGAATATTTTAAGGGGGAAAAGTGGACCATGTGTCCTGACATTTGTTCATACCTACACATAATGTAGGAATTCCATCACCTCAAGCTCCTCCAACATTTCCTCCATGGTTTTCAGAGCTCCAGCTCTCCTCAAGAAGCAATGACCTGGACTGTTGTGGGATTTCCTGACCTCAGCTGGTTTCCACAAAACAGCAACAGTCAATGGAGTCAGTATTTCCACAGCAGAGCAACACCAGCTTCTGGGCTACCACATCTGGTCCCATGTCTGTGACAGTGGCAGTGGTGTATGTTTCCAGAAAAGTTGCTTTCATTACTCCAAAGTTTTTCCTCCATTTATCATAATAAATGTGTCTTGATTGCAGGGCAGATGTTTTTCCTGCTTTGTGTTGCAATCCTAGTTATCTAGACCAACAGACCTGCTGGGGGACACCACATTTCCTTCCTTTCTCAGCACACGGGTTTCCCTCCGATAGAGGGATGGTGCCTTGCAAGACCCCATTGCAACATGCGTTGCCACAAGGGTGTGACTGGAGGGTGCAGTTGCATCCAGACATAGGAGTTCAGAGGTAGTCTCAACTGTTCCATGCTATTTCCACAAGCCTGGAAGCAATGGCAACTGGGGATGGCTCATTCACATCCAGTTCTCCACACTAAAGTGACAGACAGGCACAGAAAATATCACAATGGCAGGGTTGTCCCTAAGCACCCACAAAAAAACCCTCACGCAACAATACTTCCCTTAAAGCAATATGCTGTATCACAGAGTGTATTGCATTTACTGTTGCCATGAAAGTCCCTGCGGTGTACATGGATGATAGCCTTTCTTCAGCTAACTTGCCCATGTTGAAGATCTGCAGTGTTGTCACGTATGTATCCTGACAGCCCATTGCTAATGTGAATGACACATTTTTGGACAATATAGTGAAATATAGATGTATATGAATTGTCTAAATCCTTACTTGCCACTGTCTTTAACCTTCGAGATGCCTGGGTGCATCTCTCCAGATTTCTTGAAGCCGAAAGGGAAGAGCTTCCCAGCCTTTTCTGTATTAGCTCAATCCTAGAGCCAGGCACAGACCAGCTTGGACCATGCTCTGCCCCAAGGCTGTCCCATTTGTATTGCTACAAATGACTGGCAGCCATCTACCAGGAGGGTATTGCCAGAGCACGGCATGTACAAGCTTCCTGCATCTGGGGCAGTGGGAGCGAGCAGTGGGGAAGGTATGTCTGGAAACTGGGAGGGCTGTCTATATGGCACAACACTGCTCTAAGCAGACAGCCAAATGAGCTCCTGCTCTTATAAACTTAAACAAATACCAGCAGTGGATAGCTTCAGAGAGCAATCACTTATTCTTTTGAAAGTACCCTACCAACTTGTTTCAATTGTAAAGAAATAATCAGGGGGAACGAGTTTGAGAGAGTTAGTCTATTAATCATTTATTGTGTTATTTTTATATGGTATTGTGCTGCTGCTATGATATGTTAAATATTGCAGCATGATGTGTGGTCCCTAGGCCCAAGGAGTCCTATAAATTATATGGATTTCTCTAAAGTTCTCTCAGTGAGAAAAGTTCCAGAAAAAGTGAGAATAGCTCCATATTGTTCTATCTCCTTAGATGCAAAATAACCCCAGTTGACTGTGTATTATCCTAACTACAAAATATTCTCATGGGAACTGTATCCACAAGAATCCTTTTTTTTTTTTTCTTTAATGGGGTTTTGAACAGGAGAACTAATGGCTATTGCGAGGTACAGCATCAAAATAAAAGGAGATTTTCTCAGGCCATTGTAAAGAACTTTTAAGCCAGAGCAAAAATTAACTTTGTCTTTCCCAGAATAAGATCTGAGAAAGGCAAGCAATGTTCCTGGCTTCAACCTTCTTTATTAATGAGTTGGAATCAACGTCAGACTCTTTTTCCTATGAAGCATATAAGGGGGTAATCCTTCATTCACCCAAATGGGTCAGAAAAAGTGCTACAAACTCGTGTGCACTCCAGATGTCATCTGAGGGACCTCAAACCCTGCCACTGCTCTTACAAAGCTTATAAAGGTCTGGCTTGCTGTACACATATCCATCTCCAGCCAAAGTCACAAAAGATCAGGTTTCCTCCTATTCAATCTAGGGACCAATTCTGGCCCAATGAAGCCATTCTCCTTTCAAAATTACTATGTCACTGTCCTGACAGCAGCAAATGCAGCTGTACACCTGAAACAGCTGCTGCTGGAGTTGGGTAAAAACAGGTTTGTCATTTAACTTAGAAACAGAGCTCTCCCCGTTCCTTTTTCTCTTTCGTTTTTATCCAGAACAACACCAGGTCCCAATGTATTAACAAATCAAAGCTGTCTACACTCAGCACCTCTCAGGAAAGACTCAAGTTAGAGGAAACACCCTTGGAAGGGATGTCAGAATTACCAAGCTTCATATGAACTGGTAACACTGGAATTCGCAAAAAGATTAACAAAAATCAGTTTCCTTATTTAAAAATAAACCTGCTTAGGTCCAGAGTCTGTGAAAGAGAAGGTATATGGAGCTTTATATAAAATTTGTAAGGTTTTCTGCTCTATAAATCAGTAATATCTTTTTTCTTTAAAAAGCTAAAATAAACTCTGGGCTTGCAGTCTTTATGCCAACTTTCCACTCATACAATCTGAAGAACCAGGGTTTAAAAGTGTATAATGAAGTATAATTTGGTGCAGTAAATTATCAGTATCAAAAATACTATAAAAAATGGCCACTACAAGTGGGGATGGGACAATTCCAATGGCTCTCTCACTGGTAAACTTCTTGGTTGATTTACAGTGAAAGTTTTGCCTGAAAATAGGCCAAAAGGAGACTGCAAGATTTTGATTGCTTTTTTTTAATTCTATGGAAAAAAATATTAATATGGTCCAACTTTCACTGAAGTCAATGGAAAACTCCTATTTGAGGAGCAGGCTTACTGTGGCCAAAGAGCAAACCCTAAATTCCATCAGTACAATCATTCTTTTGGGATCTTCAGCCAGGCTGAGTCGATGTAACCCGTGACAAAATTTCGCTATTATGCTTTACAGAAGTGTGGCAAACTTTATTACTCAAGGTTTCAAGATGACCATAGTGATTTTTTGGCTAAGGCCACAAAGTGCCTTTCAGTTACTTGAACCTATCAAGTGGTGCTTGTTAAGGTCTGGACTGGAGAATCCCAACAAAGCAGACGGTGCAGTACTTCCTGATAGCTGCTCAGAAAATATGTTTAAAAAACCCAACCAACCAAACAAAACAGCAAAAAACCAGCCAGATTTATGTAAAGGCATGATCCTGAACAGAGCATTGCTACATCATTAAGCTAAATTGTTATTATGGCCTGTATATATGGCAGAAGCTGCCACATTCGAGTTCTGCTGCCTGGCCTTCGGGTTGGTAGGACACTTGCCAGCTCCATCTAGATGCTGCACAGCCCTGTCAGTTCAGCATCCACTCCCGCTAATGTTTCCTGCCTCTCTGCGGGGCTTAATGCACTACACACAAGGCAGATGCACAGGCTGCCTGGGTTCTGGCAGTAAGCAGGGCTTGACATGCATTTTAACTTAAAGCATGACTCCTGGGGCAGGCAAAACATATGGCTTCCCAAGATGGGTTACATCTATCAACTCGGAGCATGGGTAAAGCAAGCTCAGGTCTAGCTGCAGTAATTATATTGCAGGACCAAGCCCATGTAGGTGTGAGGATTAAGGCTGTCTGAGCTTCTGCTTGCATGTAAGCATTGTCTTACTAAGTCAGCTAAAAAAGAGCCTGTTAGAAAGCTGGATACCTGCTCAGGTTCGCTTAGTGTCTTGAAGTGGCTTTGTTTGATGCTGGCTGGTGAAAGAAGTTAATTACCACTTAGATTCAGAGTTGTTAAGAACTTACTCATTTCAGTTCTTCTTCCTCCTGCCACCCATGTGCTCCTCACACCTTGAGCTGAACAAAGAATGAAATGTAATTTCTAGCCTATGCTGGAAATACACCTGCCTGTCATGCAGAGGCTGAGGACTTCATCTGAGGCAGAGGGCTGAGGACATACTCTTCTTTTATTGGTTCCCTTTGGTAGCTAGAGACTCCACTGACAGTAGGAAAATAAACAATGCCAGGGAGCACTCCTGGGTACCACAACTCTGCCACTACCGTTATTGATTTGCTGGAATGGTCTTTGCCATGGATACAGGCTGGGACAAACAACATTTTCCCAAGTCATGCCAGGCACGGTTTGGGAGAGATCAGAGATGAGGAGCCACTCTCAATGCGTGGTTTGCATGCAGCCTTCCTGTTTCAGAGGCTGAGGTCAATGGCATGGACGAAAGTCCTTTGTGCCAGCTTGCATCAGAGAACGCTGCTAGACCTGTTGAAAGTTACCATTGTAGAGGTAGTCACCACATCCACGCAAGGTAAGAAAGTTATCTTTATAACTGTATTATTGTGAATAAGGGAAACAAGGTTAGAAAATGGAGGTCTACATTCAAATAGTTACCACCAGTGTTTACCTTTGGCATTGCAATTACAGTAACATCTTAAATCAAAAGAAGAGTGATGTTCAGACCTCTCCCATCCAGCTCTGCCAGATTCTAGTCTCCATGCAGTCAAGGGAGAGAAAGCTGCTTTAGGGCTGTCTGAACATGGCTATAGCTGCCTTGGGCAAGATGAAACAGAAGGTATGCAATAAATCTGAGGGAACATGAACTCACACCTTTTAAGACCTTCTTTCTTCACCTCTGGTACTCAAGCTACAGTGCCAACCACCCAAGACCTCAAATTCTCAGAGCGGCCCCACATCTGCAGGTTTTATTGACTTCAGCTGGCTTTGTGAAAATCACTTCAATGGCCTACATGGAATTCCTGGAAAATAATGAAGAAAATACTAGCAGCTACTTTCAAAAATTTTGGGGGAGACTTCTATGCAGCCTCCCACAGGAACTTTATGACAAAACCAGAGATAAAAGCTACTTCTCCTAGATCACAGCCAATTACCTTAACCACAAGACTATCCCACTTCTTCCTGCTTCATACATGACATAGGCCTGCTTCATTCTCTATCCATCACATACAGTGGAAGATTCAGGAGTCCTGTGGAAAGACGGAGTAAGATTAAATAAATAGAGTTCCACATCCTGTGTGCACTAGAGGTCAGACAGTGAAATGTCTGTAGGCAATGCGTCAGCTTTGTCCAGAGTAGAGGAAAAGCAATATTTAGGTTATATTTAATTAACCATGACTAATTCAGACCAAGACAATACGTCCTATATCTACATCAAGAAATGGGATGAATTTAAGTCCAGCTTACTTAGTTCATGTTAACCACAGTGTGACCACTTTTCTAGTCTGGGGAGGGCTCCTGTTCCCTGCAAAGCACACAATAAATGACCCTCTGCTTCTTGGTGCATGAGCCACTCTCAATTTAATGCAAATATAAAGCTGTAGTTGTTAGAATACAGTATTAGTACTGCTTCAGCAGAGCATGGTTGTCAGTTCTCCAGCAGTACTCATATTGACGTACATGTTGATGGAAATGGAGGTATTAATGATACAGACAATGAAAAATGAAAAACAGTAGCAAAGTAAACAGGGATTATTGAATTGGTTTTGACCTCCATTTCACCTAGAGGAAAAAACTATGCCCATGCAGTCATTAGAGTTGCTGCAGTGGTAGAATATCAGTGTCACCAAAAGGCTCCGTTAAAAACACACCACTGCCCCAAGGTAAGGGCACCTTCTTGGCAACATTGTACCTGAAATAAAATCTGAGCTGGGCCATGGAGCAGCTTAAACTGTCTATAATTCAATATACAGGGCTCAGTCAACACAGTCCTACAAGTGGCCTTGGGGTCAGTTCTGCCCACAGAGCATTTCTCTCCACAGTGGTACCTTTTTCAAGACGAACACGTGGTTGAGAGCCCATGAACACGACACTGACAGCTATGTGCCCCCACTGCTGGGCTCATCTAGGTCCTCAGTGCCCGTGCTGGTGAGAAGGGACAGAATTAGAGCAACACGATTCAAAAAGCATCCCCAACATGTCTTCTGGATCTGTGGTTGACTAGTCTGAGCCAGCTTTGGTTAGCCAATGGCTCTAAGACTCCCTGCCTACGCTGATCTACCAAACAGAGCTGCATGGCCATGGAGAGAAACTTGTCCCACATCCTGCCTTCACACGCACCTTCAGGTCCTTAGCTCTGCACAGGAGCTGCCTGGGTAGTAACATTGGGTTATCCCAGCTGAGATCTGCAGTCTACTGTTAGCATGACATGGGTATGAAAAGCAAATTGGAGATCACATTAACCTATCTGTAGGCTCTGCAGCTGTTAAAAGTGCCCCAGAAACCCAGGATTTTCCCACCAGTAGCTGACATGTTGCTGTATCAATACCAGCGCAGGGGTTATGCAGCTCAGAGCAGCTGGATGTTCCCATTCTTGGAGACACTGTGTTGAGATGTCACCACTGGCCACACATGTATGGTGTCATGCCATCCCTTGCTATGCCAAGAACACACAGGAGTGAGGGCTTTGACTTTGGACGTTTTCTTTAAAAACAGAGGTGAAAAGCATTTTACTTTACTGAATGACTTACATATTGTGGCTGGGATCTCAGCTGGATTCTAGGAGCCCCTCTCCAAAAACACACAGGCAACTGAGAGCTTAATAGTTATCTGTGCATATATACACATCAACATACATACATACATGCATTTGGACGTGTGTGAATAGCCTGCTAAGTCTTTACTGGACTTGGCTTCAGCTTCTCTGCAGTGTAGACAACACAACCTTCCAGGCCAGGATCTCACTGTGACACTCACCTTCATTTAGCATCCTAGATAGGCAGAGGTTTGCAACATTTCATAATGTAAGCACAATAAGCAGCATCTTTCAAGATCATGCTTACTTTCATATTTTGCATGAACAATTGGAAAAAAATGGAAGAAAGGCTGTTTCAGACTGATTTTTCAACCACCCAAAGTTCAAAGCTCTAGTTATCTCTTGTGTTAAAATGCTCTGTTGTTCCCTAAGGAAGAATTTTTCATTTCTGATAGGACTCTTGTCAAAGAAAAATTGCCACTGACGGTAAGCCTTTGAAAAATTATGTTTTATTCATTAATTATTTTCTCTCATAACCTCTCTAAGGAAAATCAAAGGGTGAAAAACTATGCTATGAAACTGCAACTTCTCTCTCTACTAGAAGTAAAAATGTTGTTAGACTGCACATTTTCCTTCCTACACTAAACCAGTCTTTATCTTGGAGGAAACTCACTCAGTCATGGAAGATACTGTCTCTCAAAACTATATTTTTCCAAAAGTATTTTCCTTATTTGTCTGATTAAAGGATCATATGTATGGTAATGCCTACCCGACGATCCACATTAAGTTAGTTTTAAAATAATTTGCCATTTACATATGTTTTCACTAGATTGAAAATTAAAAACCCACATTTTATGTAATTCCAGAAATAAACAATAGAAAGAGTCACATATATCTCCCGGGTTTGGTTCAGCAGGACTGCCCTAGATCCTTGTGCCTCGGAAAGTGATATGTTTTCAATGGTGAAGGGTTAAAAGAGGATACCAAACTATCTTCTGGAAATCATTAACTTACAAAGCCCCAAGAAGATAAAAGTTTCCATTTTCTAAAATGTAAATCTAAAACATATTCATTAGTATTGCAAAACAAACATGCAAATCTTCACCACTTGAAAAGCTCAGCTAAATATGTACAAGGGCAATACCCAAAAATACATCTGGTCCTCGGTTAGAAAACTTGCCTTTTTGGTTTTATCTAAAGAGCTTGTCTGTCTTCCATGGTTGGCTTCTTGGATTATTGCAATTCATAATAAGCCTTTTAGCTAAGGATGAAATAAACAAAGATAAAGTCTACGTCCTAGTTTTAAATGGTCCAGATGGGATGATTTTTCCATATGTTCAGCAAACCAAATGTTTATTAATCATTACTAGCAGAACTCAGAAAATTGCAACAGCTTATTAAAGAGGGCAAGGGATAAAATTTACGGTTTGTGTAATTTCTGCCCACCTTCTTAATCCTCCGCTAACATGGGGTGTCATTTTGTACGAGCTCAGGTTTTGTGTGTGTGTGTGTGAGCCAGCATGTGCGCGTGTGTGTGTGCAGTCGTTGTTACAAGGCAGGGAATTTTGGTTAACTGATCAAGAGAAGGTTTTGTGCCCTAATTTGGATACAATATCAGTCATGAGGAATGTGTTACATCATAACAATGACAGTGTGGGTAAAACTGGCAGTACTTGACTCGTTCCTCATCAGAGTGATTTACTTAGTGTCTGGCAATCTGTTTTTCACATGATGTTTGTTTCCCATAAACAGTTTCAACATGGGAGAGTATGGTGTCAAGATAACAGTCATATCATCAGTCATTGCAGAACATCTACGCGGGCTGCCAAGAAAATGAGACTCTTTTATCTCTGGCTCCTCTAAGTGCTTGTGTTTTAGTGATTGTTTCTCATAACGTGCTTGATTGTTTTCTGAAAACTGACCGTCAGCAGCTCCATTATGTTGTCACCTCAACCCAAGTGAGTTGAAGGCTGACAAGGAAGCAGGGCTGCGGGGAGGAACAGGGGCAAGGCTGCCGAGGGAGTGTCTTCCAGAGGCACTGGGGAAACGGTGCTTAGATAGTAGCACAACAATAGAGAGGCTGTAAGTTAAACCACAGGCAAACACTGAAGAATCTGTGGAGAGGTGCATTGCACCACATGGTTTTCTGTGACCTTTCAGATCAAAAGGGTTTTGGTGTTAGTCAGATAGGATGTGAAATTTTCCATCACATTATGTATTCCTTGCACTTAAAAACACTCTACATTTGTAAGAAGCAGGATGAATATACCTTCAAATAGCAAGTAGGCAGCTGATGACTGAATCTCAAGGCATGTTTTGATGGAACATAGCCATGAAGTGAACTATAAACAACAGAAAATACAAACACAAGCCTATTATTTTAATGACATAACTCACCATTTTATTGGAGATAATTTACAGGAGCTTTGAAATAGATTTATCTCATCCAAACAGAACTTAGTTATAGCTAAATATAAAAGATGCATTGTGTATTTCTAGTTTGAAAGAAAGGTATTTAGAGTCCTGCACATGGCTGCAAAAAAAAAAATCCCCTGAAACCAGAGAGATGTCAGTAGTCTCAATGTCAGTAGTCTCAACACCTGATGAACACACATTTCTTCAAGACAGTTAGCCTGCCCAAGTCTCTGCTTCCAGCGTAACAAAGGAAACTGGTGACTGAAAATGAGACTTCAGTGCTTCTGAAAACATTACCCCTGTGGACAGTACAACCACAGTGGATGGAGGCAGGAGATGCACTGAGTCATCTCACATCCCTTCCAGCCCTTTTTCCCTAAGATGCTGTGAGTTCCTCTGGACCTCTCTGGAGCAGTGATGGAGCCTGGCCGGCATGTCATTTACAAGAAAGAGTAAGCCTTTAAAGCATCCAGTCATGTCCTGGCACCTGCAGAAGAGCTGGCTGGATAAGAACCTCTGAGTGGATCTTAGTCTTGGCAAAAGAAAAAATAAAACTTTGGACAAAATCAGTGCAACTCTGGTATGAAATCTCGACCCCACATGCCAGATGAAATGGAAAGTGCTCAGGATGGCCTGTTCAGAAGTGTCTGTTCGGGCTCAAGGAAAGCAGCAGCTGCAGTTGTCCAAAAGAGAAGCTTTTGGCTTGGCTTCTGATTCATTTCTATAGCCTCTACTTCTGGAGCTTAGAAATATCTTGGCATCTTCTGGCTCCTCAATGTCCAAGAAGAACAAGACCTAATTTCCTATCCCAAAACATAGAATTGCTGATGCAAGTCAAGAAAAAATTACTATCATCTCTGGCACTGAAGCCAGGGATAAAATTCTTGTCAGCAAACAAAAGTGTGGCCCGGATCTAGGTTTCCTCCAGGCTACTACGTAATTTTTGTGTATAAATTACTACATATAAAAACTACAGTCAGCTTGAAAAGCTCAATGCTCTTTGACCTGCAGATCCAATCCATACCGGCCCTGAACAGTGTAGCCCTTTGGTGGGTGTCCCCAGCTGAGATGCTCTAACAAAAGGCAGTACCATGAAGGGTGCAAGCAGAGAAGTCTGAGAGCTCCTACATAGGCTTGGCCACTTCAGCTGATGGTGCCTGGTGGCAGTGCCTTGTCCCCCTGTTCACAGACCTGCCAGCATGGCAAGCATTCAACACACCCCTTTGCTAGTCATTTCCAGGTTATATCTCCTAGAGCAGAGCTGGGCTGGGATGCAAAGACAGCATGCTTTGCTGCTCCCACAGACCATTCAGATCATTTCTCACCCTATACTGTCCTCACCCCACCTTCCCTCTCATTCATCTCAGGAGTTGTCTCCCTCCACCCACAGTGCAGTTGCCCCTCCTGCCCTCATGCCCAAAAGCTTTGGATCTCCACTTTCCTTTCCTCACCCCATCACTTTCCAGCCCAGCTCTTGCACTAGTCCATCCAGTGTCCCCATTCCTTTCCAAGGGGCTAGACATTGCTCCACATGGTGTTAGGGGCAGGCCATTTCCAGTCCTTCCCTTCCATATTACCACAGTGCCAGCAGTGGGAAGAGTGAGAGTCCAAGAGAGTCGCTCTCCATGTTTTAAGTTCCAAATATCACAGTAGCCCCTGGAGATAAGAGAAGTAATTGCTTGGAAAGTCCTGCACCATCCAGGAATGAAATATGCCCAATACTTAATTTACATAGTGAAACAATCCTAGTTTGAAATTTCATTATAATCTACGAGGCCAAGTGCAACAACATTTGCAAAGAAGCCAATTTTCAAGTAAAACTGGACCAATTTACCATCTGGGGTGGAAAACTTCATTCTTTCTGCTGAGTTTTGCTCTACATCATGGGATTCATTTGAAGCCAAAACAGAAGGTAAACTCATATGATAGGGACCCTCATCGGTTGAAACATAAGAAAAATTTGCATGATCTTATGCAGATTATCTATAGCTCAGTGTCTCTCTTCTTTTCCAGAAAGTTTTTGCAGGTGAAGACAGAATAGGTAAAAGCAGAAGAATGTATTAATTCTTATGTATGTTACAAGGGACTCAAACATAGGATGCAGGAAACTGGCCACTGAATAACATATGTGCACACAATTTTCATTAATAAAAGCAAAATGTTACAAAGGAACAGAATACCCAATCATTTGGGGATTTTGTCATTCCTTCCTGTGATTCTCTTTAACAGCATGTTACAATTATTTGTCAAGACCTCCTAATTTTTCCCAGAGATGAAACCTCTGAGCCTCGGGCAAGTCTTGGCATTGCAGGCAGCACAGATACCCACCAAGCCTTGGACGTGGTTACCTCCTTATAATTTCACCTGGATGCCAGCAGAGAATCCACTGCTGCTCTGCAGTCAGCCATGAAAAACAAGAACATCAGAGAAGCTGCAGAGCCACCTTCCCTTCCATGCGCTGATCCTAAACTGAACTAGCTGTTTCCAGTGAAAGATGAAGAATGATCTCCAGCTGTCTCTGGTGAACAGCTATCTCAAAGTAGTGATTTCGTAAGGCCTGTTTCCAGTCCCTGTTACGTAGTGTTACTAGTACTGTCAGTCTGAGTGCTTAAAAATCTTCAGTGAGGGCTCCTCAAAATCACAATATGAAAAGCCCTGCTCTGTTAATTCCTTTTATGTGCCTGTTGATTTACAGCGTGGCAAGTGTGGTACTTTCTGTTCGCATTCCCAAGCTTTTCCCCACATGCAGGGGCTGGGATGAGCCCTGTACCACAGAACTCCAAAAGAGCAGAGGCTCCAGATGCTGGGGCTGTAGCGCAGGAGTTGACACAATGAGTCTTGTCTCTGCTGTCCCTCAGCTCCTGATATAAGTCAGGTACTTACTTCCACTGATGTGATGGCACCCCCTGACCTGGATGTAAATAATTTCATTGCCAATAGAGCTCCCTGGCTATCAAAAATCTTGTATTTACTCAGACCTTCTGCTCTCTTAGGATCTACATATGTGTGTGTGCGTGTGGGTGCGTCTTTCTCTTAACCCCAGCTAGGATCCTAATATTGTCATCACCTGGGCTATGTTCCTTCTGATGGCCACTTTAATGGCAACACTCTGACTATGTATCTGAGCTTGATATAACTTGCTGTAGTTTTTCGGCACCACACCAAAACAAAGTAGGAGGAATAGGAGAGAAGTAGTGTCTTTTCTTAGAGTAGCTGTCTTGTCCACTTACCTGGATTCACATCCAGCCCTCTAGCCAAAAATCTTCAAGCTCACACTTTATCCCCTCCACAGCAGACACCTCACCCAGCAGACTAAGGGTTGGTTGGCACAGGGGGTCTTCCAACTCCACTGCTGACATTGTTCTGTTTTGGAAACTGGTGCTTGAGTCTAGTAGTTAAGGCATTCCCTTGGGCCCAGAGAGACACAGACATTATCCCCTGGCCCAAGATACTTTAATGCGGATGACATGAGAAACACCAAATGTGCCTTTTCAGCCTGTATTTCCAATGCTTCAAAGAACAGATGTGCTCACACGAGACCTGGACTGCACAGAGGAACACAACTAGCTCAGGTCGAGCTGACTTGAGGCATGCTACTTTACATGCATTGAAGTGTTACTTTTTAATCAAGAGGCAGGACTTATTCCCACACTGGGAGTGATTTCACGTAGCCAAACGATACTCCTTCTGCCTCAGACTCACAACATACAAAAAATGTATCACTGAAACAGCAGAATGACTAATACAGGGATGTAAGTAATTTGTGTGCAAATAGCATGCAAAGAGCAGGACTGAGACTGCATATGAAGCCAAGTGTTCCATAAGTCAAATCATACGGAGTGGGAAGTGATAAAGGGTGTGACCCATGAGAGAAAAGTCTAAACTAATTAGAAGGATCTCCTGCTGAATGATATATCGGAGACTTGACATTTAAAAAAGGAGAATGATCTGTTCCAAGCATCACTACTGTCTGAGCGGTGCTCACAGCCTGTTTGCTCCAGATACACTTTTTGAAATACCCACACCAGATCAGTCCCTACTTTGATCATTTTTACAGGAACACCCTTTTACTTTATATCAAATTTGGAAATTGACAGTCTTGGCCTTCATTTCCTGGTATGAGTCTCCTGACACCAGACATCATCATGGCAACACCCCATCTTAATGCTCCTGGGGCTGTGACTAATGAAACAGAGGAGAGTAATAGATTTTTAGGCCAAATAAATTATTAAGATTACCTACCCTGACCTTCTCTGTGCTGCATGCCACAGAGTCCCAAGCAGAGACTGAGTCCAGCACAAGAAGGTTTCTTTAGAAAGGAAACATGAGAAGTGAGCCTCCGTCAGAGAGCTGCTCCAGCGGCTGGCCACAGAGGCACTGGCAGTGATTCCCTTCCCTCCAGCAGCCTTGCAGTGCTCGGTGGGCAGGAGGAGGGAGTGGCTGCAAAGAGCAACAGCAAAGCACAAGCGTAAATGGATGACACACACACACATTTGCACATATCAGGTTGGTTTGGATGCAGTTGTTATCAGACAATAAAGTCTTCAGCGAAAGGTCAGATGTTGAGGCTCTGCAGGACAGATGTCTTCCAAATGGCACATCCACGTCAGAAGTGCACATTGAGTATTGCAAGTCTGCGATCCTTGAAAACTACAAATGGTGTTCAAAGTCCAGAGTTGCTCTGTGCCAGCAATGGAGGAATGACAGAAATACCTGGACTCAGTCCCACCCCAGAAGGGAAAAAAAAAGACACCCTTTCTTCCTTATATTAATGTATGCCACAAGATGACATTTTCAGCTGTCAATCTTCAGAAAGATTCTTAGGAGATAAATTTTAAAGAGAGAATTCAAGTTACCTATGTCAGGGTGGCTCTCAGGACAATGCCCATTTGTGTCCCCAAAATACTGCACAGCTTTTCTCACTGCTCATGTTTTTCTAAAAGGACTGGAATTCATGCATGACAACTGATACGGAAGTATGAAATCTTATTCTCAGATATGAGGTGTTTGCTGTCATATCTGATCCATCTGCTGAGTGCAGACTGTCTGAGCAGCTCTCGGCACTGATAGGAGGTTGGATCCTTACAGACAGATGAAGATCTACTTCTGACACTGACTCCAGATGCTGCACATTGTGTTGAGCAGGATACAGATCAGGATGCTATAGGTGAACTAGACTGTGGTCTTTCCCAAAGAGACCTGATCTGAATTTCAGGAAACCATCACCATCATTTTCCATTTAAATTTTTTTTTTTAAAAAAAAAAAAAAGTAAATACAAAAGGCTGTTTAAAACCCCAGTCATTTCCAGAATAGAAGCAAAATCTTTAAAATTACAAATATGTACATAATTGTGCAGACCTGATTATAGCTTTCTGTGTTTGCCTGGCTACAGATCTGACAACTTTGGGAGACTCTGGGCACTCAGATTGCTTTTTTTTAATCAGATCACTGAGTTAAGTGTCTACATATAAACTCCTTGGAGCCTAAGTTTAGTGACCTATTTTTGAAAATCTTGGTCTGTTTGCACCCAAGCAAAATTACCATCAGTATAACACAAAGGGCTGTTATAGCTGGCCTAAAGACAGAGAAAAACCTCCATTTTCATCACAGCTACTCAGTGGCAATTAACCCCTGAGCCAAGCAGCCTGCAGAAGATGCCACTATGAATTTAGAGATGCAACATTTCCCCCATTTCATCACTAATCAGCTATTACTACATTATGTGGCTGACTGCTGTATGTCTCTCCTCCTCAGTATGGCACCCATCATCTCTTTTTACCTTCAACTATCACCAGCCTCAGAGCATCTTAATGCAAGGCAGGATCTCCACCTGTTGTCTTTGGATATAAGCTTCTCACCAACAGTGAAGACCGCTCCAAGGGGTTTCTGAGTCCTGGGAAGCTCATTACATGAGTTTCCCTCTGCCCTCTCTAGGCTTCTCTGCCCTGCCTTTGCCATCAAGGAGCCAGCAGCAGATCTGGAGGGCTGCTGCGAAGCCAGCAGAGACAGCATCCACAGCCTTCCCAACTGTGCGAGGTCCAGGGGTCCACAAACTATTCCTGCTTAATCCTCACTGAAGGGGGAAGAACAATTTTAGTGCATAGTGAAGCATTTGTTTAATTCCTCTTAGGTGCATGGTGCATTTTAATGAATAAAATATTGGATTACCTCATATAAACAAAGTTTAACACGATCGGGAATCGAGGCCTGAGAGTGCTCTCTGCAAGCTCTGAAATTGCCTTTGGGAAACTGGCAATGTTTGGCATTTCCTGACTGTATATATTTTATGGAGTATATTATTCACAAACATAAAATGTGCATTAAATAAATGTAAAACTGTGTCCAAAGCAGTGGGGTCATTAAAGATCCCATGGCACTTTATACTTATTGTGGGTGTTAGCCCTGGTCTCCTGGCCAAAATCAATTTGGCAATTACAGGCTGTTTGCCTAAATTCCCAGGCAGTTTCAGTCAGATGCCATATTCCTTGCTTCCTCCTGAGACTATTGAGTAGCAGCATTGTGTGCTGCTCAACAGTTTCTGTGTTTCATCTTTTAAATGGCTGTAGTGCCCATGTCAGAAATAGGAAAAGCTAGAAAAGGTAAGTGGACACTTGGAAGGTTTTATTTGTCTTGGGAGGATCTTTGTGGGTTTGTGTTGGTTTTTTTATTGTTGCTGTTGCTGGTTTGGTTTGGGTTTTTGTAATTATTATTTATATAGTTTAAAAGTAAAACCGAAAAGAATGAAGACATCCCCAAAATAAGGTTCCAGTTAATCTGCAGCCACATTGGAAAAATATGGTTACAAAGTGTTCTTCAGCCCTGACCCAGTTACAACCTGAATTTAATTTGCTGCCTACATTGCCCATGGCTGTGATGCATCTCAGGAGCATGCTGTTCACATGATAGGGTCCGATCCAACACCCATTCCTTTCTGTGAGAGTCAGACTTACTAGCTCCTGCTAATAAGGATGGCATAATTTTCTCCTCGTCGTTATGGCTGATATCATGTGCCAGAGTTTACATGTTCCCTTTAGGCACATGCTTTTAAAGAAAGAGTTTATTGTGCACTTTGGTGGAATCTGGAGCTGAAGCACAGAAGCCATATGTCAGGGGCTAGCTGTTTTCCTATGGAGGTTTGCCATAGTTACAGCTGTAGGTAATTATTACAAATAATAGTGACTAACATTTATGTAACAGCATTCTCCAAGCATCTCAAATCACTCACTAAGCCTTATATATTGATTACAAATCCTGAGCTAAATTCTGCTTTCATTCATCTACGCATAATGTTGATGGAAATCTCCACTGGGATTTACATACGTAGCTGAGGGCAGAAGTTAGTCCTGTGCATACATGTATGTACACATGCAACATGCATACACACATTCAGGTAGGGTTACAGAGATTGGGTCACTTACTGGCTGAAAACTGGAGCCATGATACATTTTGACCAACATTCTGCAACAACAAAAGCAAGTTGGGATTAATAAACATTTCCATAGAACAGTTTTCTTTGGGAAATGGAGCTTTCTTTTAATCAAAAAAATTCATTTGGACAAATAAGCTAATCTCCAAAGAAATCAGAAAGAAAGAAGTCAGTCTCTCTTCTGTTTTTTTCCTGAAAAACTTAACATCTTCATCATATCAAAACAAAATATTTCTGTATTACCCAAACAAAATAATTTCCCATAATAAAAATAAAATAACATGACATTTCCTAATTTTTCTTTTATTTTTTTCCCCTTAATGAATGCTCTGTGAGAAAATTGAGAAACAACTTTCTCATTGACAACAAAAACAAATCTGGAAGAGTCAAATTTCCCGTGAAAAGAAATTCTGTTTTCCAACCAGATCTACTCAGCAAAGAGATCAAGACAAGGACAGTGAGCCTGAAGCCTTTGTTCTCTGTTGTTTACATAACCCAGGAGAAATGGACAGAGGAGACTTTGGATCATCTTTTAACTTCCCACCTCCTTTAAGTTTGGTTTAGCAAAAGTCTGCACCTGCAGGTTATTCTAATACTTGCATATTGGTAAAAGAGAGAAAAGCCAACTGTTTTTAAATTAAGCTCTTATATAGGAGAATTTTGAATGAGCAGAGCATAATCACCATAATTATGAGTTAATCAAGAAGTTGGAATAAGCAACACAGCTCCTGAGAAAAGTCCAGCAGTGAAAATTTTCTCTAGCGTTACAAGAGGCCTCCAGTTCCAGGCTAAATCAGGGAGAGGAGAGTCAGGACCTGAATATATGACGCTGTTTCCTACCACACATGTTCTTGGAGATATCCCGTACGTGTATTGAGCAGGTGTGATTCTGCTTGTCCAATGGGAAGGAAAAGATGTGTGCTCAAGGCAATGTGGCAGCAGACAAGTGTAGCAAATCTCAAGGTTCTGTACTGCTTCAGAAACCAAAACCAAACAACACAAATCAGGGAGACAAAAAGTGCAGAGTATTTACTCTGATGCAATGATAAGAAAACTTGGATTCCAAAAAAACCAGTCACCTTCTGCAATATCTATTAAAATGAACAGCACTAAAGTATTTATTTTAGAAATTAAAAAACGCTCTAGTGAATTATTCATCTCTTTCTGTGACTTGAGAGGAGATGGTATGGTACAACACAGCTTGTTATAATACACAGCAGCATTTTGATTTGCAGATTTTAAGAATTTCAGATTGCTTAGAGGTACATGAGACTCCGTGGTGGTATGTAACATAATTTCTCACACAGTCGACCCATTGGAACAACTCTTGCCTTAGAGGAGGTAAGTGGTAATGTGAAACATGTTGTTTCCTATTGTGAAGTTTTAAAGAAATACATTAACTGCCAATACTTAGACTTTTCCCTTCATTAATATTCTAGTTAAATATACAATACTAACTGGGACAGCTCAGACAGCCTAGCTGATACATAATAAAAACAAGGGCCCTCACTAGATCATGCACTGAAGTTTTTCAGCAGAATATTTCCACTGATTTCAGAAAAATTTCTCCTTATTTACTGAGATATGTCTGACAAGAGAATCAGGCTCAAAGCAATTGTATTGACAGTTTGAAAAACCTCACTTTAATCTCCATAGAGAAACATAATAGCTGAGATTTCCATTTAAAACATATCTGTTTTGATGAAATATAAAAGAATATGCTTTAACAAGCTGCTGTACCATTTTCAATCAGCATAAAAGCACAGATCACATTTTGGAGAGGTAATGTGAAATATTTTTAATGAAACTTGCACATAAGTCCACCCTCTGAGAAAACTCAACCTACCAGACTAATACATCAATAGAAAAAGAAATGAGACATGAAAACAAACTCTGGTTAGATGACGATAGGAAACGTTAGCTAGCCTAGAGGAAAGGAAAGGCTTGGAATTTAATGCAAAATTTAACTCTTCTTTTGACACATGTAATTTTCAATGCTTCTTTGGTTGCAAACTCTACAGATATAAAGGCTAGTTGTTGAGGAGTTGGGTGTAAAATAAATTATTCTGGGAAACCTCTCAAATGTTTGGCAGGCCTGAAAAATCAGATCCGTTATTAAGGACTATAAAGGACTATAAACATAAGTCTATCTCCATTTTGGATTTTTTCTCCCAACATCCTTGATCTCAAATGATCCATGCAAAAATGCACCTTCTTCTTGCAGCTTCTTCTTTTCTGGCTGTGTAAGTCACACACATAAACAACACAGCATTTTCACTTCTCCAGCTAATGGCTAGGTCATTGGCTGCACTTGTGAAGGGAGAATATATTCCAAGAGTTTTATTCTACCTTGTCCACATTTGATCTTGATCATAGAAGTGGTATATTATAAGAAGGCATGAGGTGAGAATGGTGCAGAGAGCTCAGGCCTTGTACTGATCACAGGCAAGGGCAGGTCAGGGGCTGATCGTGCTAAGGACCTGCAGTGAGACATGCTGTAGGGCTGGACTGAGCTCCTGTGCTTTTACATGACCACCAACATGCAAAGCCCTTCATGTTGCACATCTTCATTTTCCAAGCCGTGAAATGGGGATAGAAGACCTTCTCTTATTATAGGTCTAGGCCTCTCCTATCAGTTTTGATATAAAAAATTCAGAGAGAATTGATTCCTACTGGATGTCTGAGCTGCACTCCACATAGTGAAGTCCCCAGTCTCCAGTGGTGCCTCTTGTAATGCAAATAAACTATAGTGATAAATAAGTCTCTGGAGGAGCAAGTTTCCCTGAGCCAATGGAGCTCAGAGCAGCCCCCTTAGGCAAATTTACCCTTTCATGCTTAGCATTTAAAACTCATTTTATGAGCTGGTTATATGCTTATAATGTTTAATCTTCACCTAATACTTTTTATGGCGTCCTTGTGGATGAAGGGTACACTTAGAGGGAAAGTCAAGCTACGTGAAAACTGCTTACAGCAAGTGCTGGGAAGACTGGTTAGCTGAGAAACGGGGAATAATCCTGTAGGTCCTTAACACCAGAACTTGGAAATGAGGGAATTATGGCTCTTTACTTCTGTCCTGCGATTTTTTTCCAACTCCTGTTTTGGCCCATGAATGTTTCCCTATAACCAAGGTAGATATGCTAATGGCTGGACTGCCCATTCCATTATTATACTTTCTCATAATAAAACCAGTGTTAACTTGCCTTATCAAAGCCTTAACCGACTGCAGTGAGGATATTCAGCCCTTAAAACTCATGCTGAGTGTTGGTGGAAGCACTGACACAGGAGGCTGACCTTTAGTCCTATTGCACCATTTGCAAGGAGACTCTGCTCACCTCTTTGTAGTGGCTGGTGCCCATGGGAAGCATCTCTGTAATACTTGCCAACTATGGAAGCTACTCTTTTTAGCTCAAAGGAAATAAGTTTGTGCTTTCTGCAGGGGAGGGAGGGGAGGGGGAGTCAGTCCCTACTGATGTCCTATGGCAGCATCATGCCACTCATCTGCACAAAAGTCTTTTCTCTACCCCTCATCCCATCCTTTCTGGATCTCCTCTGTGAGCTTGTGACAGCATGAACTCTTCCAGGAAAAAGCAGAGCTCAGGTCCTAGCAAAAAAGTAAATTCCTGCTGACCTCCAGAGACTTTGGGTTCATAGCCTCCGTGCTCCTCTCGCCTTTCACTTCTGTGCACTGATCTCAGTATGTAGAAATATTTGTTCCCACATGCTGGATGGCATACAGTACATGCACCCATGGACATCCTCTGTCCACCTTCACAGGAAAACAGTCTTTTGCTGCTTTCTACACCCACACAAGCTTCTTCTTGCAAGATCGCCTCTTCACAGAGCTTTGTAAACACCAGTAAACCCGCGTAGCAGGGAGGTTCTGCCAACCCACCAAATATTTAGGACTAACAAAATGGAGCTCTGTGAGAGCAGAGCCTTCTCAGAGGGCTCCAAGCCCTTCTACAAATCCACCACCACAACCTAGGGAAAACTGTGGCATTACCCTGAGCTCACACTCCCAGACAGTTCTCTCAAGCGTATGGAGTACTGAGGCATTCAGCCATGTGAACCCTGACCAGCTGTGCACCGGGTCTCACTGCTCAGCACTGCTAGTTCTGGTGATCGTATGAACACTGCAAGACCCTTTACTCTATTCTGTCCAACTACAGCCCACTGACATAAAAAAAGTCATACTTTCCAAAAAATGAGCTGAATCAGGCTCTCTTTTATGGAAAAAAAAAATCATTATTTCAACCAGTTCCTTCACAGAACAGGTGCCTCTGGCTCTTCATGTATCAAGCTTGCCTAATGTTTTGATTGCAAATAAATATCTGCCTTGCTTTTAACTCACTTACACTGACTGTTCCCCATAGCCATTTGCAGCACGATGTGGTGTGAAATTGTCTGTATGAACTGGAAATCTTAACTTTTACTCTTGTCGGTCTCAGTCAAGCTTGCAGGCTCTTACCTGACACCAAAATGACACCTTTAGTGGACACAGACATGATGTACTGGTATAGATCTAACACAGCGGCCGAGCATAAAGCCTCTGAATACTCATTCAAGATGTCTACCTGGGCAAAAATAAATAGGAATTATTTGGATGATGAGTCAGATAAAAGGCTGCAAAAAACACTGAGATTATTTACACTGCAAAGAAAAACTTTGGCTCATACATTAGTTTTAAGCAATTTTCCTCATACTGTAGTCACAGGGTTGCAATGGATAGTAATTATTCCAGTCTTTAATACAGACTTGAGCCCCCCTCCTTCTTCTCCTCCCTCAGGAAAAAAAAAATAAAAATTGTAGGTAGTAATTTTCCTTCATTGGCCAACACATGTCTGTGTGTGAAGAATACTCTCTGGATATCCAGCAAGATGTAGGCTTTGATGGATGGAAATAAAAGATCATTCTCTGCAAGCTGAAGCTGAAATGTTAGCCTTTGAGAGCAAAGGTTATTTTATCAGGAAATAAATCAGAGCCCTCTTTCATTACTGTTTTTTTCCGAGCTCATCTCAGTGATGACTAGGGTGTGTGTTCAGACCACAGGAATCTGAAGAACCACCCAGTCGCTTCATCAGTCCTAGAAGACGACAGGGCCCAGAGTCAAAGCAGCACCATGCTGGATCTTTTTTTTTCTTTCTTTTTTTTTTTTTTTTTTTTTTTTTGGCATTTGGTCTTATTTCTGTTTATTTGTTTGGATGTTCTCATTTATAGGCTGGTGGTTACAGTTCATTCCGTGAACTCTGAGCCAAGAAATGCTGGGTTTTACTCCCAGCAGCCCGTCCCCTGTGCTGCCACACCACGAGATGCCATCCCGTGGCTCTTCCTCATCCGTCCCTGGGGAGCCGCCTTCCCCCGGGCCACAGGGAGCATCCAAGGCCCTTCTGTGGATCAGCATCCACAGCTCTCCAGTGCTTTTTCTTCAAAGGAGAGTCTTTGCCCTGCTGTCTGACACAACATCTCCCCTCTGCTCACAGCTCACTGCAAGCTTGCGGGTGGCACAGAGACAGTGTGCCGGCCAGCCACAGAGGCAGCTGCCCCATGGGTGGCAGCGCTGGAGGATGTGGTTATGGAGCCTTCAGGCCCCCACAGAGAGAGGGGACACGTTGTTAGGTCTTTCCTAAGGAGACATGCGGGAGGGAACCGTGCTCTGCCCGTGTGTCTAGAACCAGCAGAAAGGGATGGTGAGAGAGGAGGGGCAAGTGAGAAGCGGGAGAAGGGGAGGGCTTGGGGAGGCAAATAGTGGATGGCAAAGGTCCCACGGCAATGGGACAAGCGAGCACACATGTTGGCATCCCCCAGGGTAGGTAGCAGAGGCTACCAGCAGGGCAAAAGAAGCAGCGGGGTGGCCATGAAGGAGCAGGGTCTGGGTCTGTGAGAGAGAGAGGAGGGTAAATACAGGCCTTGCCAAGGAGTCAGGCCCGTGCAGCACCCGCAGCCCGTGGCCTGTAGCGCTTCCCTACCTCAAAACCTGAAATAAACTTGAACACCACACCTTCAAGAAAAGATACAGCTATTTATAAGCATTCCAGCTATGCTTTGATGCTATTTCAAAACCCTAAGATATAATTTAGGGTTTTTTTTAAAACAAATGAGAGTATCAGAGAAGATGGGGGTGGGGGGGGGGGGGGGGAAAGTTTAAAACCAGAAATTAAGTCCTACCATCACATTTCACCACTGACCTACAGGCCTGCAGGTCTCACTCAGCCCCTGCCTTCCTGGCAATCAGATTTTTTAATTCATTGATATATCACAGAATTTTTATATAATTAAATGCATACTTTTTTCCAAACACAGATTCTACATTTATCAGCTGCTAAGCATGTGTCCTCCATGCCACTTCAGAAAACAGAACAGATATCACCATTTTACATGTGGCAAAACTAAGACATCAACCCACTAGACGTCATGTCAAGTCTGCCAAGGCAAGCCTATGTCAGAGATAAGATGAGAGCATGGCTGCTTCATTTTCAGTTCTGATGTTAGATGTCAAGCGTTTCTTTTTAATCTTTTTACTGCAACCTGGCAATGATTGTAAGTCTAACTGGAGAAACAAGATCTTCAAATTGAATGTCTCTCAGTGATCTCACTATGACTCTTATACTTATTTTACACCAAAATCCTGCCAGGGGTGGAGTTTTTGCCTGTTCTCGACAAAAGTGTGGATTATACAATGTCTTAATTATTTGACATACCCTCTTTTTGGAGGTCTCCTTATAATCACAAAGATCATGAAGGAGTTGTAAGAGCCAAGCTTTAGAAGTGCCATTGATCAAGATCCGTGCAATGATATTAGCCACCACAGAATGTTCATTTGGATGAAATATGCAGAATTTATGCTGTTGCAAATGGGTCATCTCACGAGGACCTCTTCTCCTTGCCCATATTTTGCACAGCTTGTAGTCACCTATGGTCTTGAAAAGTCTCTGACTAAGTTTTGCAAGGGGAGCAAGCAATCTGTGTTGGGGCAGAGCTTCCCTGGCCTCCTCAGGTGAGATGAGAGGAGAATCTGAACCAGTTTTTCATCATCCTGAAGAAGTGCATCAGATCTGATACATTTTGGAAGGTGGCATTTTAACCACAGCTATGACCTTTTCTGGTCCTGGCCTTGTGCCCACTATATCAATCACAAGCTATGAGAATGGCAGCTGGGTTTATCACAGCATACATTTTCCTCTATCTAATTACAGTCCTGCAGCCTAAATTATCTGCACAGCTTTGTTTGAAGTCTATAATGCATGCTTTGAACACCCCTTAAACTTCCTGCTGGTCTTGCAAAATCTTCCTCTGATTGCTCCTGGAAGGTTTCTGGGGCATCCGCCGTACTGAACAGGAAGCAACAAAATCAGCTTCTTTAGGGAAGTGGAAGAGACAGAGTCTGGTGTGCCAAAATTCAGCAGTTGCATCTATGGGATGTGTACTACATTACATTACAGTTATATCCATTCACTCCAGATGTGTAGTCTCAATTTTTCTCCTTCTTTAAGGCTCCTTTATACTGCTCAACTGATGGGAACAAAAAAAAAAAAGAAAAAAGAAAAAAAAAACCAACAAAAAAAAACCCACAACAAAACCAACACACACACCCTGAAAAAGAACCCCAAGAAAACCCCAAAACAAAACAAAAAATAAAAAATATCTCTTTAAGGCATCAGAGCCCTTCTGCTAGGAAATATCATCTGTATAAAAGAGCTTGCCAGCTGGCTTGGGAATGGTGTCATGGCTTTGGCCCTCTCAAGGCAGTGGCCCTGGAGGGAAGGAAGGAGAGCAACAGGAAGGCCAGGGCAGAGGATGAGGAAGGGGAGAGACATGTATGGAGAGGGGAGCATGGAGAGCATGAGTGTGCCTGGAAGCCCTGGCACAGTTCAAAGGATGCTGCTCAAGAAACCCAGCAGAGCCCAGGAGGCACCCCAGAACACTGGGAAATACAGCTGTGGCTCCCAGACCTCCCAGAGGGTATTTTATCCATCCCGTGTTCTTGCATGGGACTCCATACATACAGGCTGAGGTTAACATTTATGATAGCCTGAGTACGTCACTGAAGACATTGTACTTAACTGTGGGGCAGGGGAGAAGACACCAAAATATACCATGAACAGACTTTTCTTAAACACCATTTTCAAAATGCCTCAGGGATTATTCACCTCATTGCAAATACATACTGTGTTTTAAACCTGCTTAAATATATCTTTAAATGAAGATTGGACACGTTCCAACAAAGTCATCCATGTAGTTGAGGTAAATGATATGCAATTTATGACCGTATGTTATTTTATTAAATAAATAATAATAATAATTTAAAAAAAAAAAAAAAAAAAAACACAAAAAACAAAAACCCCACTGTTATTGACAAAGAAAAAAAAGAAAATATCTTCCCAGAAGAAAACATGTATTCTTAATATTATGGCTGCAATACAAGTTAAGAGAAGCCAAGAGATTCAAAGTCAAGGCTATCCTTTATGTTTTTACCTGACAGCTATATGAGGTAAGAGCCGAGTGCCAGCCATAACTTGCATTTCTTGTCCAGCGCTGGTTAATGTACCGATTTGTACATTATGGAAACAGGCTCCATCTGTTCTGTCAAACCCTTCCCTGCTTTTACAGTGCCCACAGTAAGCACCCAGCAGTATCTTCTTCCTGATTCTTTTATCTTCCATCTTTTTTAAGCACCCTAGGAGGGTGCCAGAGGGAGAGGTGTGGGGCTAAGCCCTCCCAAGCCCTTTGGTGGAGGGGTGGTATTTGACAGCCTAGCCCCAAACCCAAGGACAGACTTTCCTGGGAGAGGCAAAGCCTAGGAAGATGGAGGGATGGAGGGATGGAGGGGTAGGATGGGGGCTGGCAGCTGGCTGAGCCAGGGGGCTGCTGTGTCCTGGTACGGAGAGTGCCCTGGGCTGTGGGACTCTGCAGAAGCCTGCACCCATATGCAGAGAGCAGGGGAGCATGCTTCATACTCCTGCAGATTTTGGGCAGCTCCGGGCACCAGCTCCCTCTCCCTGACATCTCTAGGCTCAGATCCCTGGACTTAGCTACTCTCTCAGCATATGCTCCAGGCCCTATAGGCACTAACATGAGGCTGATCCCTGTCCTGAAGCAATGGTCAGATGGACTTACCCAGCCACTTTACTTAGGATCTAGCAGGAGTGAGAGCAAAGTACAGCAATACTGGCACTAACACAATTATATTTTCCCTGTTTGCTCTGATTTCTTTCTTCCCCTGTAACTCAGGAGCACTCAGGCAAAGCTCAGGATTTCACAGGTCCTGCCCACCCTTGTCATAAGGTACCCAGAACCAAGAAGAGCTGAGCACTTGCCACAACAGCAGCAGCTTGCGAGCCTCAGTCCGCAAACCGCACTATTATTTATGATATATATCACATTAAACTAAACACCTGAGCCACGGACCAAGACCTCATTGTGCCATGGACCAAAACACTTTTGTGTCAGGTGCCGTACAGCCTCAGAACTGAGTGATGATCCCTGCTCTGAGAAGCATATCGGGAGGAAAACCTGACATTGCTGTTGCAAATAAGCACTGTTCAATGCTCTGAACCAGTATCACAATATACTGGCAAATATAATTTCCCAATATATTTTCCAATGTTCCCTTGTCCACAGTATTTGTTCTCACAGCAGCGTAAGGGGATGTAGGAAGGATATGTGCAGGAGGTGTGGGGAGAGCAGAGGTGCCCCAGCTAAGGGTTTGTGTGGTGAATGGCTTGCACTGGAATTCAGTGCATGCTGGCTGACAGGCTGGAGGATTAAAGAGTTGCATACCAAGTGGAATTAAGAAGTGCTAGTTTTCCTAGCTCCTATAATTTGTAAAGAACGGAAAGAAAAAAAACATTCTCGTGGAATTAATCTATTTCTTATGTTCATTCCAGCTGTGTTTAATTTACCCTCTGCTATTTCTCCCCTCTGATCGAGGAATGCTGTATCCTTACATTCATATTTCCCCTCAAAATCCCCGTGTTGAGCAGAGCTTTTCTTAATTGCTTTAATATGCTGTGTTCTGGGATGGGAGAAGCTGATCCAGAGTGACAACTGCTCCCTCTCCCCCAGCACCGCCACAGCCCCGCTCCCCAGTCTCACCTGCTGACACGGGGGGGTCCTTCACCCACCGGCACGGGGGTCCTTCACCCGCCCACCGGCCCCTACTCGCTGCCCTGTCCCCACTGGGTCTGTGGTGCAAGCAGGTTCTGGCTGCAGCTCACACCAGCCTGCTTAACCCGACTCCACACGTGCGCAGAAGAAACTACATTATGCGCTTGACACAGTCACACCAAGCACCCTATGGCAAAGCCAGAATATTCCTCTCCGCCTGGCTCGCTTTCATTTGTGGATTAAAAGGCAAGCAAGAGGCCTTCAGGCGGGTGGCCGGAGCCAGGCGCTCTGACAAGCCCGCCTACCAGTGATTTAGCAACCGACGTGCCAGATGGACCAAGGCTGGAAGAGCAGGGCTGGGGGCACCACCAAGCCAACAAGGCATGGGAATTGCAAAAGGAAGAAACCAGGGAAGAGGAAGGAAGATGCAGAGAACTTTTCAGTTTTGTGCGTGTGTGTTTGCCTCGATTCAGCTTGTGATAAGTTTCTGTCTGGACCCCCTCAGATAGGCTGGGCTCTGTACGCAGCGTGCTTTTGCATATCAAGGGCTGCGACTGCTAGACAGGACATCTGTGCTGCAGGCAGCCTGAACACTTGCCACTAGCTCTAAGGCAATGAGGAGACCTCTCTGCAGGCAGAACAAGACCATTCCACCATCGGGTACCATTGGCTGGACAAATGAGACTTGTATCTTAGCCCAGGTCCAGAGCAAGGACACATCCTCTGCCACTTTCATCTGGCAGCTGCCTACCGACCCACCTTGCAGATGAAGCGCTGCAAGACCATGGGAGTACTGGCTACCAAACGACAGCCCCCTGATCTCCAAGCTGACTGAGTTTCCATGCAATGTCACTCATGGTTTCATATTTTTTGTTGGCCAAACATTTGTCCGTGTAACAGGATCCCGTACCTCAGCCAATGTGTTATTCCATTCAGCAGGAGCAGGGTGACCATGCAGGGGGTACGGACCTCTCCTGAGGATGAAACACAGAGGGGTAATGTATCTAGCCCTCTCCATAATGACCAGACTGAACATAACACAGCTCTTTGCCAAAATAATCACCCCCATGTAGGCCACTCTCTCATGCTCTGTGCAAGTCATTAGGCCTAACTTATGTGGCAGAACTGCTGAGCAAAATGGGAATTATATAGCAATTTATGTGGGCTGGGGTGCATATTCTGTCCAATAACTTCCTCCTCGTGGAAATTTCCCTGTAGGTATTTCTCACTCTGCCCCAGCCCTGTCCCCCCACTGCTCTTACCCCTATTCAACCTTATTCACATGCTCCTTGCTAGGACTCTGCAGAGACAGCCCCCTCTCCACAGCTTTCAGGATTCATTGCTCCCCCACTTCAAGAGCTACTCCAGGGAAGCTCAGGACAGATTGTGTGGCAGCACTTTTATTTTTTTTCCCCTTAGTTTCCCATTCTAGCCTTTCCAGAGACAGCTGAACAACCGTAAATAGACCAAACTCTTGGAAGGGAGGAAAAATAAAGAAGAAAGGCAGGCGAGTAAGATGATGACGTGAAGTTATGCGGTGCAACTGGAAAGCTGACAAAGAGGTAAATTATGTGGCCTTTTGCAGGGATGGCTAATGGCAATGTGCACACAGCGCCCTGCCTTCAGCCTTGAAATGGCCAGCAAGCAGGAGACCCGTCGTCTGCAGCAAGCCAGGCTGAGTCTCCCGCATGCCAGGGGACACCAGCACCATCATGCCTGCTAACAGGCCAGCCTGGGGTTTCCTTCTTGCAGCCACAGGTATGCTTCACCACCATCTTGCTGGCTGCTGCTATTTATTCCGTGATTTTCTAAAAATGTGCCTCGACCTAGAAGCCCAGACTGTTGCCAACCTCCTTCTTTAATAAAAGTAACAACAGCAAGGTATTGAAAATCACAAGGCATTTAGAAATATACAGACTCCTTTATGGGTGAAATAATCTAATAGACAAGCTGTTGTTAATTTACAGCCTCAATTTTCAGACACACTTCTTGAGTCAAAAGTACTTCCTGCTCCATAATTCCTACAGGGACACAGGTGGCCCAAATTGCAGTATACATCTACTGTACATTAAAATGTATTTCGGTCGTAGCTTAAACATTTCTGAAATCTCAAGTTTATGTCTAGACTATTTTAATCAGCTAAATGTCATAATAAGCCATATGTTGGGCTTGATAGGTAACATATACCAGCCCCGCTCATAAAGTATCAAAAGGTGTTTTTAAAAAGGAGTCTGTGTTTGTTTTACCAGAAAAATGGTGCTTTTAGTCAGTCGTATCAAACCTACTGGCAAAGTGCACAGGCTCTGACGTAAGTACTGGGAAAGAGGGAGGCCATGGTGGCCGTGGTGCGGGGGAACAGAGATGGCTTAGTCTGCCCTACTGCCCCACACCGGCTCTGCTGGCAGGGAGCAGCTTTCCTCCTGCCACCCGCTCGCTCCGGGCGGACAGCTTCACTCCTGCTGTGAATGGCTGCCAGCACGGTTGCCCGCATGCTCCACGACCCATTTCTCATTGCGGCATGTTCCTGTGCTGAAGCAGATAGGTGAAGCTGCCAGACCCCTCCATGCAAGAGCGGAGGGCACCAGCCGCATCCTGAGCACCCCTTCACATCAGGTCTTACCTCTGGAGGAGGGGTCTTGCTGGGGCAGAGCAGCGCAGGCAGGTTCTCTGGGTTACACCAGAAAAAGGCAGCTTTCCCCAGTAAAGCTCTGCCATTCCCAAATTAAATTAAGCATGACAGCACAAAATCAACCATTCCTTCTCCACAGCTTTCATTACTATAAAACAGCAAAAAATCAAAGCCTTTTTCCTGAACACTGTTAAGCTGAAATGCCCAGCTTGGGAATGACCCATGACCTAGGAATGCCTCGTGCCAGGAGGACAGTTCCCCACCACGTAGGCTGAAAGGGATCCTCTGTTTGCTGTGAGCCACAGAGGGCCTATGGCACACAGACACGTAGCTTGGACTGCCTCCAGCAGCAAGCGGGGATATACATGCACACAAATTCATCACACTGTCGTACGAGATTATTTCCTTATGCAAAGCTGGATCCCTTCTGGATACAGAAATTCCCACTCTGCTTCCAGCTGCTGCCACAGGGAGGTCTTGCAGCCCCTCCTCGGGCACCCTGACCACTGGAAAGACTTGGCAGCTATGGGCCATGCCATGCCCAGCATCCCTGCAGGGCAGTGTGCCCGTCCCGCTCATCCCATCCCCCATGACAGCCCTGGCTCAGACCACTTTTACCAGAAAAAACACATATGGCCCTGGAAGAAATACACGCGTGTGGCCCAGTGAAGGAAATCCCAGGAGTTTTATGGCTGGGCACTTGGCTCTGGGTTCCCCAGGGACTCAAGGTACATACAGGAGAGCCTAAAGAGTATTTTAATTATGGACTTTCCTTAGGAAAACAGTCCATTCAGTGCACAGGGTTATCCAGAGGCATCACGTGAATTGTAACTAAAAGTAAAGTACCCTTCTGGTTACCCCATCTTTACTTCATGGGATGTGCCGTTTCAGATATTAGCTAGAGTAACCCACAAACTGTACTTGAACTCCCTCCACATACCCAGTTCTTTGGCTCCTGGGTAATTTAGCCAGTCACTTTCCAGATGCACTTATTCTTCCTCCTTTTAACAAGCCTCCAGGGCAGAGGATGAGAGAGAAGTTGTCACGCTCTCATTCTGCAAAGAAAGTGTACTGCCTCTGCAAAGAGTGTGAAATAACATCCAGCAGGGTGAAATCATGAAGAAGCAGAGCCTGCCCATGGTATCAGGTAAGAATACTGGCTTTTTAAAAAATATATTTTACTGTCAGTGTCTCCACCACAAAACATAAATCCTTATGTGATCCCTTTTTTCAGGATCTCCATGTTTGCCAGCAGTAAACATCTGAGAGCTGTTTTTATTCCCACAGCAGTTTATTGCTGTGCAAATACCATAATTTTCAGTCTCTACAAACAGAGATCCTCATCCACCCAGTTTGTTACTATACTTGCTGGGCAGAGGGATGTAGTAAAAGTCATGTCCCTCAATGTCCAAAGAGGAATTCTGTTTTTTGACTCTTTCCCTGCTTATGTAGTCTTAGGGTTATTCTTTCTAATGCTGACCAGTCAATTTGAACTCTGGTCTGAAAATCCACCCCACTTTCTCCCTTCCATGCTGACCATCTGAAGAGGAAGGAATAGACACACAATTACTAATCTACACCGTCAGCCCATGAAAATTGGCATGGCTTCACTGAAGGTACCATGCTGAAGATATGCAACGTCAGAGCTTATGCCCTTAGTTCCAAAATAACAATTAGTCCATGGTCATGAACCACGGCTGATCCCTTTCTTGTCTTCCAGTTTTGGTTGCATAAATCCAGGACCCTGCATTGCTGCAGTATAGATCAGGCCAGCACCTTCCAGTCTGTCTGTATAAACTTGGACATGAGGAGTGAGCTTGCTGGCCCCACCAAGCATCATTGGCATGTACCACCACAGGAAGGGGCTAGTCCAGCTGGATTTAGGTGGCCTCTCAAGCTGTTATTGGTATAGATGGGTCATCTTCTGTAACAGGAGGCACACAAGCAAATGTTGTAATTCTGCAGCGCTAGATGACTGATTCCTAATCTGTGTGGCTAGGAACCAAGAACAGCAAGCAGGAAGCAACTAGGAATAAACTGGAAAGAGTAAGAGAGCATCAACTGAATTGGTTTTCTCAAATACATGGTTCAGATGGGCTGCGGACATCCAGTTTTGCATAGAAGCAAATGGTGATAGCAGAACGGGGATAAGGAATGGGATATGTACCAAAATGCCTTAATTTCATCAACAGAGGCCAAATTCTGGTTTTAAATCAGCATGTATACCAAGTTGTGCCATCACCATCACTAGGATTATGTATGAGTTTTCAGTCCCTGCTACCTGATAAAGTTCTTTCTTGCTTGAACAGTTCACAGTGGCATTGAGGTGAAGATTGGTCCAGGTGGGATCAAATCCCTTTAGTTAAGGCTCCTCTAATGCTTAATGCAATGGTTCTCCTAATTCCTCATATATTCGCTATTGAAATGAAGTGCCTTCAGAGACCTCCACAGTGTGAGTCCTGGCTATATCCATAATGAGGGGCTAGGAAGAACTTCCAGGTCCTAGGTCCAGATGTGTAACTCAGCCACAACCTTTTCTTTCTGTGCGCAGGAAATCCAGGTATGTAGGTTGGAAGGGGGCTAGCAGTGTCCTCTCTCACCTAGCTGAAGGGAAAGATGGGGTTGTGATGCACCTGTTCTCCCTGCCTAAATTCAGCTCTATGGGGAAATCGGACTGTTATTTAAGGAGACCCAGATCCCATTAGTAAATTCATCCATCTTTCCTGTCAATTATGTGTACCACTTTGCTCCCAGATGAATGGAATTGAACACAGCTGTTACCCTGAAGGTCAAACTCAGAGTTGTCTTGCACCTGAACAGGCAAAGGACATCTCGATGCAATCCTATGATTATACTGAGACATCTTCATCTAAACATTTTAATGCACTTTCTTGAAAAAAAAAACATTTCCATAAGTATGTACATTCCTCTTATCATTGAAATGCCCTACATAAGTTATCTGGGTGTTTTTTTTCAAATCAAATCCTTGTGTAAAGTGTTCAAGTGTTCCCATTTTTAATCTCTTTCTCATTAGAAGTGGGTTTTTTTTTTCCTAAAAGTAGCTTTGCTTTCAGTTTTTGAGGGTCTTTTGAGATTTCTTTTTTTTAAACTTCCAACAAAAATGATATTTTTAACAAGCAGTAATTATAAAACACAGTACCTGATAGCTTCCCAGACAGATGGATCACAAGAGAGTGTAATTGGAGGTGGCTAGGAAATTACACCCCTACCATTCACAGATGCCTCTGTTCCTTAGACAGAGACACGTCTTCTGATCCTTGAGAGCTCTTTAATCTAACAAGCACACAGGGAAGAAAATATCCTCCTATTTCTACATTGAACGTTGTTGACTACAAGTCTGTCAATCAGCGCAACCCACTTCAATTAGGTTTCAGACAGTGGATTTTGACAAATCACTATCTGTTAGAACAAAGTCGCTATTGGAACAAGTTGCTGAATGGTGTGATGCATTTCCCATTATTTACCCAGGCCTGAGTCAAAGTCTCTATCTTTCTAAAATATGTGCTGCAATTTCAACATAATTTTTTTATGTTGGAAGCAGTTTTCATAATACAAAATGTATAGCTTGTGCAATACTAGTCAGAACAGGGGTAAATATTGCAGAGAATAGCCTCAGCTCCCTGTTGGGAAGTAACTTGGGTCCATAAACAGCAACCATTTTTTGATGAGTTTTATGTTCCTAAGTCTCAAGGAAGGACATGAGGCTGCTAAGTCACTCAGGCATTTCTGAACATGCTTGAGTCATGGCTGACCTAGGGGGTAACCTCTAGTGTTTCTGGGGAATTTCTTGTTCCAGAAATTGTCTGTTAAGTTATATGATAAAAGGCTCACCCACACAGAGGAGCACAGAGGCACTGGGGAAAAACCAATCAAAGACACGAATCACAGAATGGCCAGGGCTGGATGGACCTCTGGAGATCATCTAATCCAAACCCCTGCTAAAGCAGGTTCTCATAGAGCAGGTTGCACAGAGTTGCATCCAGACAGGTTTTGAATGTCTCCAGGGAAGGAGACTCCACAGCCTGTCTGGGATGCCTGTTCCAGGGCTCTGTCAACTTCAAAGTAAATAACTTCTTCCTCATATTCAGGTGGGACTTCTTGTGTTTCATTTTGTGCCTGCTGCCCCTTGTCCTGTCACTTGGCACTACTGAAAAGAGCCTGGCTCCATTCTCCTGACACCCACCCTTAAGATGTTTGTAGACATTGATAAGATCCCCCCCTTGGTCTCCTCCAGGCTAAAAAGGCCCAGCTCTCTCAGCCTTTCCTCATAAGGGAGATGTTCCTGTCCCCTCATCATCTTTGCAGCCCTCTGCTGGACTGTGTCCAGTAGTTCCATGTCCCTCTGAACTGGGGAGCCCAGAACTGGACACAGGACTCCAGATGTGGCTTCACCAGAGCAGGGTAGAGCAACAGGATCACTTCCCTCGACCTGCTGGCCTCGCGTCTCCCACTGAACCCCAGCATCCTATTGGCCTTCTTGGCCCCAGGGACAACCTGCTGGCCCATGGACAACCTGCTGCCACCAGGACTCCCAGGTCCTTCTCTGCAGAGCTGCCTTCCAGCAGGCCAGCCCCAGCCTGTGCTGGTGTGTGGGGTTGTCCCTCCCCAGGTGAGGACCCTACACTTGCCTTTGCTGAACTTCATGAGGTTCCTCCCAGCCCTCCAGCCCATCCAGGCCTGGCTGAATGGCAGCACAGCCTCTGGTGTGTCACCCACTCCTCCCAGTTTTGTATCATCACCAAACCTGCTGAGGGTACGCCCTGTCCCTTCTTCCAGGTCGTTGATGAATAAGTTGAACAGGACTGGACCCAGCACAGACCCCTGGGGAACACCACGAGCTACAGGCCTCCAGCCAGGCTCTGTGCTGCTGATCACAACCCTCTGAGCTCTGCCATTCAGCCAGTTCTCAGTCCACCTCACTGTCCGCTCCTCTAGTCCACACCTCCCAAGCTTACCTGTGAGGATGCTGTGGAAGACAGTGTCAAAAGCCTTGCTGAAGTCAAGGTAGACAACATGCACCGCTCTCCCCTTGTCTACCCAGCCAGTCATTCCATCATAGAAGGCTCTCAGGTTGGTCAGGCATGATTTCCCCTTGGTGAATCCATGTTGACTGTTCTTGATGACCTTCTTTTGCCCCACATGCTTTGAGATGGCCTCCAGGATGAGCTGTTCCATCACCTTTCCAGGGATAGAGGTGAGGCTGTCCCAGCCCCCCCAGGGCTGTCCTAGGAAACCATCAGCCCCATGGGCTGGGTGAGACCCAGCACCATGAGTCCACAGTGCAGCTCTCTGGGGCACTGCACAAACTGGGTGTCCCTGCCCTGAGGGACACGGCTTGTTATGGGATGTAGCATGCTGGGAATGTGTGAAACATTATACAATGTTTAGAGAAGGAACGAAAGGCTAGGAAAGGGGGGAACTGGTGTGGTTTGGGGAGGAACTGATACGGGAAAATAGAGGGAAAAGAGCATCAAAGGGGTTATCTGCACATAAAAAGGAGTCTGGTCAATATGTTTGTCTAGCCATACAGCACTCTGTCCTATCTTCTTAAACAACCCCATTTCTAACAATTTTATGGATGTGGGGCTCTCTTCTTGTACGTGTGCACAAGGGGGCCTAAGGGCAGCAGCTGGAGTGGGGCTGTGGTCTTGGGACGTCACACGTGCAGGTGCCAGCAACTGGGGAGACTGAGATCCAGTCTGAGTCCAGCTGCTGGAGGGGTCCACCCTGTATATATGCACATTTATATATTCTTTCCAACAGACCTCAATCCTGCTGAACCAGACAAGGGGACAGGATTAGGTCATTTGTGCTATCTGTGTTTGCATATTTCTGTCTGCTTGGTGTTACTTCCAGGCTGTGCATATAGGTGCATGTGTGCATTCATGTGCCTACTGGGAGAGCATGCTCCATGTCACTGCTGGCTGGGCCAGGGGATGTGGAGCTGCAGCAGCCTCCTTTCTATGGGGCTACTGTTTTTTGTAACTTCTAACATAAGCCTTATGGATATTTTCAGGCAAAGTTTGAAATTAAGCATCCATTACTCTTAAATGAATTGTCAAATGTCAGACTAAAATAAAACATGATCTGTGATGGCCATTAGTATAGGAGCCATGGGGAATGTAAATAACAATACCAGATCCTCCTAATAAAGCCAGAGTACCTCCATTTCCAGATCAGACTTGAGGTCTTCTAGCAGTGAAGGAGGTACAGTATGGAAAATGACAGAGGGAAAGCCACAAAGCAAGGAAGGGGACATCCTGGGAGGTCTGAGGGCTGTCAGCTCCGTCAGGGCAGAGGACAATTAGATCGATGTAAGGCGTATTTGTAAAAGTGTCCCGATGAAGCAGACCAGCCTTACAAGGACCTGGCACCCTCCCAAGCCACTGACACCCGCTGACCCAGAACAGAGGCAATCAGGGAGGCATGCAGCACGGCCAGCAAGTGAGAAACATGCATGGAAAAACACAACCAAGCCCAGATGGACCAAGTGATAGCATCTCTCCCTTCACCAACACTGAACACATCCAAGAAGAAGCAATATCAGCCACAAAATTAGAAGACAAGGGGGAAGAGGAGGAATAGAGGGAGTATTGACAACATCAGTACCACAGACAGACATGCACACCACTGCCAGCCCCAATCAGAAACCAGGCCAGATGGTCTTTATTTGTTGGGTTGGTTAGTTGGTTAGCTTGTTTGTCTGTCTTAATAATAAAACAGAAACTGTGGGTTTCTTCTTGTTCACCTTTTGGGTTTTGAGCGTTGAAGTTTTTCTCTCAAGCTTTTCTTCAAGAAAGTTAAACCATTACTTAGAAAATTACTTTCTTCTAATACAAAAAGAAACCTGAGGTTCTTCTGCACTCACAGGAAATGGCACTTAAAGAAAATAATCAAGAGCCATGCAAGAAAATTGCTACACCATCATTTTTCCAACAGACTACAGGACAGTCCACGTTCCTACAGGGCAGGTGAGTTTTCCACATCCCTTCCTTTGGCCAAAAAAATCCTAACTGCTCAGCTGGGAGGGAAGATTTAGTTTTGCTTAGCCACCAGACAGGCAGGGTGTGAGGAGACCACAGAGGTCCAATGCTGCCTGCACCAGCTCCACTGTGACTCATGTACTCAGCAGGGCAGAATGGTATTGCTTTTTGAGTAGATTTGCTGTTGCTATAAGCAGGAATGGGCTGCAAAGTGCCTGAGGCAGAACAGCAAGATCCCTTTATTTTAAGGAATGTGTGTGTACGCTGAGTATATAAACCGGATCTGACATCCAAAGCAGCAGACAAAATTAAAAGAAAATGAAAAGAATGCTATTTATGATTGAAAAAAAATCACTTTAAGATTAGGAACAAACAAAAGATTGCTGGAGAACTATATAATCCTGCTGCCTTGTCTCTTCCAGTCTTTTGAAACAGCAACAAAACCAGCCACCACATCAGTGTTTAAAATGTAGCACATGCTCCAAATATTTTTACAGTGGCTGTTCATAAGCAGGGTTAAGCTCTACTGCAGCATAGCCGGATTTATCACTTCAGCCAGTTACCCACAGAATGAGATGTATGTACCCAAGAGATCAAATACTACAGCCTATCAGCCATTCCTAAAAAATTGACCTGACCAAACAGATTCAAAGCCCAGCTGCTAAGCAGTACCCTGCTCACTAATTACCCTTTTCACACACAATAATTGATTTACCTTTTCTTTATCATTATCATATCATTACCTGCCTTTCCTAGGCTACCTTCACCCTCTGCTGCTCTGGGAACTGCGCCACGTGTAGGTGGATGCAGGGACCGGGAACCCACCACTGCTGCAGGACCACCAGGTCTCAGCCTGAAGCCACGAGCTGTGCGTTAAACACCAGTACACAATGCCTTTTTGAGGCAAGACCAGCTTTTTCTTAGTGTTTGGCTGAGGCCTCAAGTAACAGGAATTAACAGCAGTTAATGCATTGATGTAAATCAGGTACTTCCAGCTGTCTGCCCTGGCCATGCACTCTCGCTCTGGACCCGCGGTGCATCTGCCCATTCCTCAGAGGAAGACAGGATTTTCTGTTTAAGCTGGTGACCACCAACTAACACCTGCTGACTCCAAAGGCCACAGGCTCTAACTGATTTGTTGCAACAGAGACAAACGTCCCCCTGGAAGGACCCCAGCTAACAGGGGCACAGGGTAGCAGCAGCACACAGCTCTGCACAAGGCAAACATGCTTGCCAGTCTCCTGCCAGAGTTTCCTCCATCCCCAGGAAGGACCTCACGTTCCCAGCAAAGCAGCAATCTCAGCAAAACAAGACCACATTGAGCTGGCCTTGAAGTCCAACTCCTGTGAAACTTTATGTTCAGATGGGCTAAAAAGAGAGCATCCACCTTCCAGGTTCCTGTCTGCAGCCACTTTGAAGTTGGCTTATATTATTTAAGTGTATTTTTTTAACATTAAATAAAAAAGATTTCTTCACTTAATACAGAAAAATTATTACAGATGCTAGAAGGTTTCTAATATTTCTCATTAAATACACACATTAGATTCAACCCTTGGATTTAGTGTCTGAATTAATGTAATTATTGCAAAGAAATAATTGCTAATTTGAAGCTTACGCAAGGAAACCAATGAAGGCGAGCAATTGAAAAGCAAGGCATGTAGGACTAGATAGGAACACAGATTCTACCCGTCACTTATCAATATCAAAGTACTTGAGACAGAGGTGATTATTTCAGGGAATATATGTAACAGCACATAAATCCTTCTTCTATAATGCCTCTGGTGCAGCCTAAGTTCATAAGTAACAGTCATCCAGCTCAGCACTGCTCTGTGGGGCCCATGGGCAACCCGCAATCTATAAGGCAACAGAAGGTGGTCCGTGAACCGAATGCAGAAAAATAATTAAGAAACTAAACCAAAACACACACGCCATCCCACGCAGTTGGCAGGCGCTTATGTCAGCGCCTGCCCACAGGCACCATTCACTCCCTGGCTGCTGGTGCTCAGATCAAAAAGCTTGTAGGTCTTTTGATTTTAAAAGATTGAGAAACGCTCATTTAGCTTCTGTGAAACAGAGCAGAGCTGTGACTTTGGTTCCCAAAGCCTGCGCCTTCTCACACTGCAGTCAAGAACGTGCCACCTCCTCCCCACTGTCCCTCCATCACGCAGAAACTACCGGCAGCATTTACCCTGGCCAGCAACAGGAGTAGGTCCAAGCTGCAAAATCTGTCTCTTGAGTCAAATTTCCTCAAAACTCATCCCCACCCTGCCCCCAAATCCCCTGGTCAGCAGCATTAGTGGGGGGCAGGACTGGACCCCACCTTGCTGAGATGCCTGGCGAGCAGTGTTACCACTCCAGCAGCAATGCTGCTTTATCTACCTTCCATGGGATTAACCCACCCACAGCCCCCTGCCCGGGAGCAGGACAAGAAATACCTGACCCTGAAGGGTCTCCAGTGCAATGGAGTTAAACCACAGCTGCAACCAGAGGGATGCATCTTGTCCGATAGTTAAATAAAAGGTGAAAGGACCCAATTATTTATAAATTTGGCATCCTGACATCACCAAATGAAAATAAAGATTGAGAAATAGTAACATATGAAAAATATTTTCAAGTAGTACAGATAGCACAGTTTTCCAGTGAACAGTTGCCATGACCTGCTAGGAGTTATTGGGTAGGCACATTTAGCAGATTGACAGATTTTATTAGTAAAGCAGATTTTTCTGTTTCCAGATCTGTTCCAGTCTCCAATTAGGGGCATGAGAATGTTGTTTCTCCCCAATAAAGAAACCAGCATCTTATAATTGCTCAGGCAGAAGAAAAATGTAGTTCAGGGATATATTTTTTTTTTTAATTACCTTATATTTAAAGAAAAGATGTGCATTTTTTCCCCATCATTTGTGTGCAGAACCAAGACCAGCAAGCTCCCTGTTTCTCCTTGTTTGGAGCTGACATCAAAAAATTGTCTGACAGTTTTTCTAAGAGCCAAGAAAGTCAGTTAGTAATCATGTGGGGTTGTGTGGCCAAAGGTACATAAACTAACTTCACATGGGACCAGCAGTAGATCAGATTGCATTGGGTGGAATGAAATAAAAAAATCCCAGAAGTCTAGTTTCTTTGGAAATGTACCAAAACTGTCTCGCTATACCAACCTGGCACATCATATGTAAAAAAGTGACTATTTCCTAGTACAGTATATGGGGTGTTTTATAGAAGTCAAAAAATCAGAATGGCCCTAGTTTGACATCGTAAACACAATATACTGTAATGTCATTGAGAGACTACTTGTTAACCTACTTGTCCCAAGATTAAATGCTGAAATTGAGCACACAGACCTACCTACAGTTTCCCTCCAAGCACAGACATGCCGGTAAAATCTCTTTGCCATACAACTTGGAAATAATTACAGTAACTACGTAATAGTAGAAACCACTTCTGTTTAATTCACTGATAGTATTTACGTCAGCCCAGAGAGTTTACAGCGCTGGAAAGCAATGCTATAGGAATGACACCTTCCCGTGCAGCAGATCTTCTCTCTATCTATATCTACAGCTGTTCTGCTGCTTGCTTTGAAAGCAAGGCTGTGGTTGTAGCTACAAACCCCTTCCTCCTGGGGATCACTGCCCACAAGGGGCCTGGGGCCACACAGTGGGGACGGGAGCCCACCACTGCTGCTGAAGGGCAAACAGATCTACAGGGAGGCACCTCTTCAGCTGGGGTTGACATACCTGGTCCTGTCCAAGATCTATTCCCCCCCCCCCCGCCCCCATATTCAAGATCAGGCCTGCAACAGCAAGCTCGTAGGTAAAAGGGTTACAGAGGGTGAACAGGTGTCTCTGCAGAGCTGATAGGGTTTGGGGTTTGGTGATAACGAACAGCAGCAATCTACTGTGCCTTGGATGTAGTTGTGGGCTTGGCAACAGGGTAGGAGGGAGAGAGCTGTCACTGAAGCCCATGAGCCCAGAGCCACAAACTTCAATTGTTAACGTTGCTACTTTGTTAATCTATTCATATATTTAGCAAGATTAGATTCTTTTTTAACAGCCTGCACCACGTATTGGAGTTAGTGCATCATTCTTGCTGAATCAGATACGGTCTCCAATGTAACTCACAGAGCACGAGCAGCTGGAGGCCTGGATTATTTCTCTTTCAAGAATAAGAAATAATTATAATTTTTAAATATTGAAACCAAAAAGCTAATATGCTTTTATACAAATCAAGTGTGAGTTTTTTTAAATGTAAACCAGCATTTGTTAAGATTATTTTCTCATCGCTTAGCTTGTGAACTCCAAAAGAAAAATTTGATAGCTTCACCTCGCATGCAAGATGCCTGACCTGGTAGACCTATAATATGTAAAATGAAACAACAGCAGTTAGATCTGACGATGTGCGCTCTAACTCCAGATATTAATCACCAGGTGCCTATAGGCATGTAGATAGCAAAAAAAAAAAAAAAAAAAAAAAAAAATAATTGAGAAAGCACTAGGAAACCAGTATGACCAACTGACTTCCTAAGCAGCACACAGTCTAAACCTAGACGTTTCTGCCCACAGCTCCACATTCCTAGCTTTCAAAATAACTTCCTGTAGCTGCATCCAAGAGAGGGAAAATCAGTTCTGCTTGTAAAAGGGTTGCTCCAGTCTTAATGGTTAGTAGATGTATGTAATGAAGGTGGCCTTCCTTGCAAAAGTGACCCATACAATGAAGAGCCTAAATCCTACTTATGACATTTTCTCCTAAAGTCCAAAGGTATTTCCAAAGAAGGGAGTCAGATACAAAGATTTACATGGGGTGTGGATTTTTTGGTTTGGTTTTTTTTTTTTCATTTGTTTGGGTTTGAGTTTTGGGTTTTTTGCCTTGTATGGTTATTAAGATGTAGCAATTAACCTGGCCTCGTTCTCATTGCTGCTGACTATCCCCAGTGAATGTTGCTGGGTCTCCCAGTTCGCTCCCCTCACTGCATTCCTCAGCTGTACCAGATGTCAGTCCCTTCCATTCAGAAAAGCTGAAAGTTCATTCCGAAAAAGTCCACAGTTCTTTCAAACCTCTCCACATCCGTCTTGGGTTGTTGGGGTTTTTTTTTCCTTCTCTTGTCATGAAAGGACAGAGCACTGAGGAGCTTAACCCAGTACAAGGTTATTCAAGTTATCTGCTTGCCATTAGGTATCACTGTGCAGCACTGAATTATTTATTCCAGCTTCCTAGGCAGGTGTGTGGCAAATTTCCATACAGCTTTAATGGGAATCAGATTGCCAGCTTCAAACCCAAATTCTTCATCTGCACCACAGCATGACTGTGAAGTGTTGCTGAGCAAGGGCGGGATGAACAGCTATGTAGGAACAGACCGCACAGTCACAGCTGGAAGAAGTATGTGGGTCTCACTTAATAAAACTCGATAGAAAATATTTGTAGCTATACAAATATATTGACAAAGCCGGCAACACAATACACTTCATGTAACCAACACGATTGTCTCACTAGGACAGGCACGCACCATATTTTGAAGCCTGATGATCAGTGGGGACTCAATTCTCAGAGCACGCAGGAGTGCACATGCAAAGCACCTGCTGGCAGATGCCGCTGAGGGCGGCACAGCTCGGCAAGGACACTCCTCATGTGCAGACTTGCTCTGTCCCCATTTCCAGGTGAAAATCCAGAGTAGCATGTGCCCAGAATGAAGAGACAGATCTCATCTACATATAAAGGCTGTACAAAAGATACAGGTGACCCAGGAGAAACAAGGTGGGACTCTCAACCCTAATGTGATCTCACTGGAGGTATCAGAGGCTGTGTGCACCTGAGCAAGTAACCCTGTGCTTCCTCTCCAGTCAGCAGAGCTCAGGGCACAAACATCTCAAAGTAGGTGCTGATATCTGGTCCCCTGATCATTGCACACTTCACTGAGAGGCACCCAGAAGATCAGGTCCAACACAGGCAGTAGAAGCCAGCTGAGATGAACGCTGTGGGTGAGTGATACACAAGAGCCCATTGCAGATGGCAGCCTCTAGATGAAATCCAGCTCGTGTGGCCTCATCAAAGGGCTTGCCCGGGCCAGCAACCCGGGTGGCACAGCAGCCAGGATCTCAGTGGTACCAGTACTGCTGGATCTGGTCTAGCAGTAGGTGGTGGGATGCTCCCTGGGTGGTGGCTCTCAGCAGCACTTCCCCTGCCAAGGCAATTGCTAAACATTTATCCTACCCAGCCTACAATTAGGAAAGTTTTGTGAGGAACTATGGGATGCACTTTCTGCAGAGCACAGTACACACCTAAATGCCTGGGGGGGTGGTGGGGAATAAATCTTGTTTCACCGTGAAACAACAGAATGCCTTTATTTATTCCCTACCAATGTCAAACATGATTCAAACCCAGACGTTAAAATAAAATGGCCTGATTTTTACTGCCACTACTACTTTGTGCTGACTTGGTCAAAAATAAAAACCCCTTAAAACAATCAAAAAACTGCACAGCTCTGGAACAACAAACCAGATCAGGACAGAAGAACAAGAAGTTGGTACAGAAAGTGTCTGAATTTGTTCCTTTTAATAGATAAATGTCTGTGATTATCACAAAAGGGGTAAAGCCAGCAGTTTCACTGAAGAGTCCTTAACTGAAGAGCCCTCGCTTTCTCCATAGGCTTGCACAAATTGTATGACTGCAAAGCCAGCTTCGCTGCTTGCCAGGCCAGCAGGGCACCGATGGATAGCTGAGAAATGATGGTCTCAGTTATGGATGGGGAGAGGGAGAGCTGTGCCTGGATACTGCCTGTGTTTGTGATGCCGTAGCTTGAAAGCGTGCCAATGGCAAGCATACCTTTATCACAGCAGAGCAGACAAAACATTCAAGTACAGCTGAAATCTCAGAGCTGTCTCAAATAAATGAGTTTTTGAATGAATTTAAAACACCTCTAAGGTGGCTTCTGTAGGTCCAGTTGCCCAGGGTACCATGCAAGCTCAGGTGAAGCAGGTACTTGAGGGCAATCTCTATCTTAATTGCTCACTTCAATGAATAAGAAAATAAAGTGGAAATCAAAAGGACAAGGTAAAGAAGGTCCATTTTGGTTATTATTTTGATGCATAACACCGAGTTCAATACCTGCTGCTGTCTCATCTGGATCCATCTGCAAAGGAGGTGTTTCAAACCATGATAACCACCCATGCAAATTAACTCGGGTGAATCGCATATTGAAAAACAAATGCAAAAGTGAAGTGGAAGCTCTGCAACTTTATTAAAGCTTATTGCAAAACAGACTCACACACATCAACAGAAATGGCAATCACTAGACAACGCAGGATGGTGCTGGCAGATGTGATTAGCATGGGGGCCTCGGTGAAGGAGTTGAGCTCCACTTTTGCAGACCTAACTGCTGAGGACACATTCCAGTTCTCCACAGGAAAGTGTCATCTGTGAACAAATATCTGGGAATAGCTAATACCTGAGAAAAATTTTACTATTCCACCAGTTTCATTTCCATTTAGCATCACCTCTACTCAAATCTCTACTTTCCCTTCCCAGTTCACCAACACTGTCCAACTGCTTGCAGCAGACTGCTCGTTGTTGGCTCCAGTCTGCTTACATTCATGATTTTTCTACCTCGTTTCAGCTTCCTCCATGCTGCACACTTCCCACTCAATAATATGAAAATCCCTCTTTGCATCTGCTTTTCATGTTTTTCTCACATGAGCATTACTTCCAGTCAGCTAATTTCCTAGGGCAGGTAAATAGCTCTTGTCTCCCTAATTCCTCCCCTTTCCTTTCCCCCCATGAAGACTTTCCTAAATGATCCACCCTTTGCCTATCTAGTTATCACCCTATTACCAGTGTTTTTGAAACATTTTGTTTCCAAGCTGCCCCTACACCCCTGTCTCTGCTGCCCTCCGACATACTGGGCTGGCCAAAGCACAGGCACTCACTTCCCCGCAATCCTCCCTGTAACCTCGGGGTCTCCCTGCCAAAAGCACAACACTCACGAACATTCAGATTGTGAAACATGGGCCTAAAGCAGGTTTTTCAACCCTTCCATGCCAGAAAAGGCCAATAATCATAATCTCAAATAATAATTTTGGCAAACCAGTCTTTTTAAGACATACTGTGATAGGAACCCAACTTATTAACTGCTGTAGAAAGTCTTGGCCTGGCAAAGCTTTTCATGACCAGCACAAACAAAATCACTTTTGCTGAAAAAACAAGAAGTTCACAACAAAGGCCTTTAGAGTAAATTTTTGTTTTGTTTTGTCACCTGCTATTTGCTATGGATTGGAAAAGGCCCTGTTATGCCTGTATGTATCACTCTTCAGAGACAAACAGGATTCAAAAGAGTACAAGACGGCAGAGGATGAAGGCATCCATCTTCCTAAGATGGATACAAGACGAGGTGCCTACTTGTCAAAAGTTTCTCCTGTGGGACTAGAGCAGACATCTCCTCTGCCCAGTGGCCCTACTAGGCTGCTTGCCATCAGTACACTTCATCCCTTCACAAACCACCCTTTTTTATAAATGGTTGTTGGCAGTTGCTCTTCATGGAAGTGAGCTCTCTCTGGTTCTGCAAGCTCCAGCCCTCTCTTGGCTTTCCCACCTTCTCTTTTTCCACTGCTTTTATTCAAGAGCCTTTACCCCAGACCCCATGTGCCACAGCAGCTCATTCCTGGATGCCCACACATGCCTTCTCCAGTGCAAGCCTGGCTACTGCTGCTGCCCCCTGCTTCCACTCACTGCCCGTAGGGAAGCGCTGATGCAGCTGGAGTCCCAAAAGTAATGGAAAATTGTGCTAAGAAATGGCACAGCCTAGCAGTACCTTCCAGCACTCATAAGGAAAAACAATACAGAAATTGGTGAGGCCTGAAAGATTAAAAAAAAATTCTCTGTATAAGTAACTCTCAGAAGATGGGTCCACTCTTTTTGCCATGCTGAGCAACAGAGATAGAGAAAAGTATGAGTGGTCATCTCAGGGCACAGCACAGAAAAGGCAGCTATGATCTTGAGATGAGGAGACTTCATTCAAAGGGACAAATAAAGTGAATTAAGGTATCCTGGTAGCAAAAGGGCTATTACACACGAAATAAACAACTTTAATGAGGTTGTAACCCTAGATTTATTGTCTCATCTCCATCCACCGGACTTCAGGTGCATAACTCCATTAGCACTAATGGGACGTGCACAATTAAAGTCCCACACACCAAGATGAGACTGCTGCTATTAAAATAATCCACAAACAAGCTTCAGAGAGGTTCTCCCATTTAGCTCAGCAGAGCAATCTGAGAGATGCTCATTTGTAGCTGATCTGATCATTTTGCAAGGTGGTCCAGCATGGCTACTTGCTGTGTATTCTCTGTATTCATAGAGTCCGTGTATTCACGAGTCCGTGGATAGTCTGTATTTCAGGGGTCAGATGTCACTGCTGTCCCTGCACATTTTATGGGACATCAGCCCTCTGCTGACAGGAATAAACTCCTGCTCTCCAGGAACGGTCAGTAAAACTCTTTGGTCACCATCACCTTTTGTGTTTAAACTGGGGAGGATGTGGCACACGTTTCCCACCCCAAATGTACCAAAACCTCCCACCTCCCTCTCTTCTCCCTGGCACGTTGGGGGGCACGAAGCACAGGCTAAGTGGAGGGGCTCAGCTCACCGACACAGCATATTGTCCTTGCTGAAGAATGAAGGCTGTTCACACTATGTACAGCAGAGCAGTACAAGAATACTCCAGCTAGCTGGGATATCACATGAGTCCAGCACAGTGAGTTACCTCAGGCAACGATTCATCCCACTGAACTACCTGCTGCCAAAGCCAGCCCTCGTCTGGCCATTGCCCTGGCAGGGCAGCATTTAGCTCAGAAAAACCCCACCAACCCAACCCTCTGGGAACTCACAACCAACATGAAACAACATTGAAGATACTGTAGACTGTCACAGGACAACAATTGCCTTGCACACACGAAATACTGAGGGGTTTTGTTCTGTATTTTAAATCTGTATATGTCGCACCTGTACGTAGGGGCAGAGCAAATATTACCCCACTGAGTGACAATATTCCAGCTGAGACCCTGGGATACCGCTTGTTTCCCTAGTATTTAATACTGGCACCAGGCAGTGATCACCAGCTGAAAAGGGCAGCAGCTTATATTACCAGTTTTTTCAGCGATCAGTGCAGGCAATATGCTTGGAATGGCTGTCTTGCCAGAGAGTCGTAAAAGCTATTTAAATCTGAGTAACGCCACAGCATATCTGAGGGTGATGGAATAAGGTACGGAGGCTGCAAGCAGAACTGCAATGATAAAACATTAAATGCCAATATGACTTTAGATATTATTTTATGCTCTCCTGAGAGTTGTAATTCTTCAGATATATGAAGCATTCAGAAAAATGGAATTGAACTCTTCATCACACAATTTATTTTTTTTTTTACAATATTAAAAATGTAATTTTACCAGAAGCCAGGGGGACTCCTATGTTCTTAATATACTTAACGACTTTTACAAGCTAATACTAAAACTGACTGAAACAGCATACACGTTTCTTGTTCACACTGAAGTTTGATCTGAAAGCTATTCACTTTAATTTTGCATTTTAATTTCTATATTCTTGTGTTCTTAATACTCACAGATTTCAACAGTACAAAAATCTGACATCATTCCTGAAAAGTCCGCGTTCACACAGAATCCAGCAGTATTACCATCATCTTTAGTGGCAGCAGGCTTAAGCCCAGAATTCTTAAATCTGATAGACATTAAGAGATGGAGAAAATTTACTGGTTAATCTAATTTAGCTAGCACAAGAACATTCTCTACAAGGCCAAGGTTATTAATGGCAGCACAAGTAGCTGCATTTGTGCAGAGGCTACTTAACATTTTCCATTGTAATACTCTGCTTCAGGATAACTTTGAACAATTCAGCTAAACATTCCTGATGTTAGCTGTCTGACTAATAGGATCTTTTTTGGGAAGCTTTTGCTCAAGGGATTCAGCTATTTCCAAGACTGAGGTTACAGAAAAGAGAAGGGGGGAAAAAAAAAGAAAAAAAAAAAGGAAAAAAAACCCTACAGTTTCACATGAAAAGTGCTGGTGCTTCCATAAAGTGAAACAAGAGTTTTGATCATCACCCTTGCTGAAAATTCAAAGAATGACCAGGGATGAAGGCTGAAAAACAGCACAGATTATGGCTGAAAATAAATAACGTGATGAGCTAATTACAGAATTAAGAAACATAAGAAATTAAAAGCAGGTGCTAAGAAGCAGCTAGGCAGAACAGCCTTGTCTGGCTGGGAAGGTTTCAAGGCTAGGATGGTTCATCACATCTACGGACTTTGGCCTCAACGCTGTTTTGCACTCTGGCAAATGGCAAAGAAGCCCATTAACACCTCTCCACTGTCAGGTACATATGGCAGATAATTGCATTGCGCTGCTGCTTTCCACTCGTAGCTCTGAGAGGGGATAACTGTGCTTCCAATACAGCCTCAAAATGCAATTGGCATGGCAGTCTACACAGATTCGTACAATCAAATCTGCTTTACTAAACTTCAGAAATCTGAGCCCTCAAGACAGGAAAAACTTGAATTGTCAGTGCAATCTTCATCCAGTTACTCAGCACACAACCTTTTAATGGCCTAATCATGTACTATTTTCTCTACAAGATGTAATAATTGGGCAATTATACTTAGATTCTCCAAATAATATCAAGGACCTGCCGAGCATGGGCTGGATTGAGCACACGAAGCACTTCAAACGCATATGACAGACATGGCATCTGTCTTAAGGAGCTTACACTCCGAAAACACAAGAGAGACAAAATCGCTGCTTATTGCGCTGGAGGAGTGAAGCGCCGGCATTCAAGGACCTGCTCAGGGTGTTTATCCGGATCTACTGTATCCAGGTTTAGACACAGGATTCCCGCCAGGCTCATGTCTACATTGCCAGGCAGTTGCAAATGATGAAGCAGCTCATATATTTCATATCAATAACTGCTCTTTACATAAGGAAATTATTCACCTACGTCTACCAACGTCACTACTTACACTCTAATAACAGCAGTGGCAAGTTCACAGCTATTGATTGCCTGGGTGGCCAGCAGAGGTGGTGGCAAGGAGAGTTTGTAGCTAGTGGGCGACAAGACAGGGACATGTTTCTCTCCAGGCATGATGGTTCCCTCCTTTGGAACTGCTCAGCTTATACAGCTGAGGTTCCCTTTTGCCTCCTTCAGGAAAGCCCTCCTACATTTTGTAGGAGAAAAACAAAGCTTCAGTTGTCCCACGAGAGGAAGCAGCAGCCGCCTACGAAGGGGATGAGAAATTTCAGATAAATGCTTGATTCAAACCACTTTAGTCATTTAAGAGAGCTGAAAAATACTGTAAGTATATAAAAAGGCATCTCTTCTAATAATTTTGTGATACAATGAAAATTCTTGTGACTTAAAAGAAATGTTCACACCAACAAATGCTATAGGATTTTATTTTCATGCCATCATGTGTAATTTGCAGACAGCCACAATCCAGTTACTTCATGACCACATAACTGGTTTAGTGCTCGATTCAGAAGCCTCTCTTCTCATGTATCACCTTATTTCCCCTTCTACAGATATACAAAATTAAAATGTCTGGGTATCCTCCCCAAGCAGGAGTTTTACTTTTGAGACTGGGGATTCATCAAATATTCATTGAAGTCTTACAAAAAATCAATTAGCGAATGGGAGAGTTTTGCATTTCCATTTAGCTTGCTCAACTGTGATCCACGTTATCTACCCCAGAACAGATGCTGGTGGTCCACGCAAACCCAGATCTGCTTCCTCCTCACACCCCCGCCTCGTGCTAGGCACAGTTGATATCAGCATAAACAAAGGGTTATGTTGAACTTTTCTAAAGAATCAGAGCTTACGCAGTTACGCAGTCTCTTAACTCCACTCTGGTAACTTCTGAACTCATCAGCCAGGTACAATGAGATGATAGATCGGTGGGTTGAGCCTCTGAGGTCCTGGAGTAGACCTGCCCAACACCCAGCCCTGGAGCAGCTGGAGCAGGCAGTGATGGAGAGGCAGCCACATCACCCGCCAGGAGCCAGGCAGCTGAGGCACAGCGCTGGGCCAGCACACGCTCCAAAGAGGGAAAGGGAGAAACTCCTGGAGGGAGTGAAAGGTACGTGGCTGTTGTGTGTAGGGGTCACTGCGAACAGCTATTTGTGGTTGAACTAAAAAAGACTAAAAAGCCACAAGAAACAAAGTACACGGCTGCTTGTGCTCACATACATAACCGTAAAAAACGCTTTTCTATAAACTCTGTTGTTTTTTTCCCCCTAATTGTACTAGAAAGCTGGACAGCCTTAGAACATGACTTCAGGAGTCACGTCAAAACTGATTTAATTGAATATAACCTTGTAGTCCATGTAAACAAGTTAACATTGCTGAAGATCATAATTGCTAATCCTTTTGGAAACTAGTTTTTTCATAGCTAGTAACAACAGGTTTGCTTGACTACTGTGTTATGTTAAATATTACAGCAATTAATATGACCACACTTTTTTGCTAAAAAAAAAAATAAAATTGTAAATATTTGTGTGGAAGTCACATATGTGATGCAAAGCAGAAACTGCTCAAGTGCTACAGTCTGTGGTAACACCAACTGGCCTTGATCATCATACTGCTTGCTCACTTCTCCTGAACTATATAAATTGGTCATTATTAGTTAGACTTCACTTTAAGGCGTATGTATTGCCACATCTTGAAACAGGCAAGTCTGTTGCAACTGGTGTATTCCTGTTACATAATACATTTTCCTACCTTACATGCAATCTGCAAGCTAATGGCTACATTTGCTAATGTTAAAGAAGCCAAGTGAAAGATCTGGGAACAAAAAAAAAAAAAAATCAACAAAATCCATGACAGACAAAGCCTACTTTAAATCCTTTGATTTGCTTTCAAACATCAGGATGCACAATCAGGCAAACACTGCATGTGGGATGAGATCCCTGGATATTTCAATCAGCTTTCAACTTTCTAACCTGTTGGATATGACTCTCCATCAGTTTTATTGATATTTAAGAGACTAAATCACACACTGAACGATGAAGGCAGGACACAGTTTTGTATATGAAACTAAATTTGTATTGCTCAAATCCAGAAGAAAGAAAAGAAAAAAAAAAAAAAAAAAAAAGACCAAACTGATGTATTGTACAATACTTAAGGAATACCACCTCTCAGTAATGGTGAGAGATTAATATATCAATCATTTAAATTGGAAAGAAAACTTGTTGCACACATTCTTTTCATTCCATAAAGCTTTTGAAGTCTTTAGCTGTGTTTCTATTGGATAAATACATTGCTACCCTTCCTTGTTTATTTTACTGACACCTTAATGCCCTTTAGTATCATTGTAAAATGGATCTGGCCGTTTTCCTCACACATGTATGTTTGCTTTAATTGAAATAAGACATTAACTTTTCTCTCACTAAGGAGCTTTTTGCCAAAGCTGTTGTTTTTAAAGACATCCTCTACAGCTCTGTGCAATTCACGGCTGCTCGGCATACGATGCGTTATGTCAACAGCAATCTGTTCTCTCAATTAAAAGGTCAAAAAATAAAACACAGGCCCAACTTTGTATAAACCTCCTTCCAGTTGTGAAGTTGGTATGAAAAGCTTGTGATCCACTCCCTCTGGACTAGTTAGTCCCACAGAGCTGCACCACCATCTCCTGAGCAGTGCCAATGCATTCAGTCCCCTGCAGCTTAAGACCAGGGGCATAAAAAAGTTGAACTCAGGACCACACCTGCCACCTGAAACTTCCACCATTAATTTGATGTTCCCATCACAAAATTTAAAGCACCTTTCCAACTGCAGACAAAGATTTCCAGAAGAATTCATGGAAAAGTAAAGCACAGAGTGACAGAAGGCATTGGATTTAGAGCAGTATGCTCTTTTTGCTTAAAAATCAACAAGCTGTGGGCAAAATCTGAAGAAAATTGAAGCATAAAATCCAAGGGAAGAAAATGCACAGGCATGGAAAATCATGAGGGATGTATCTCTCACCCCAGGGCCAGCAAACTGAGCAGCAGCTCTACAGAGAGCAATTCAATTCCTCTTACTGCACACATCACACGTATTTCTTATTTCAGCTGGTGGTATTATTTGCATCACCAGCTCCTAATGACTTCTTACGGAGCATGAGGAGTCCTTTGACTATCAAGTGAGAACCATTAAACAGTGCTTGCTTCTTAAAGCTATCTCAGATTGTCACCAGTGACTTGTCGTATCGGAGACTCCTCAGAAGGCAAAAACATCAGGCAATGCTGACCAACAAGAAAATTAACGAATGACTCTGTTCTTTACAAGTGTTATTGGGTGGGATTGGCAGTGGAAACCAACATCTTTGTTAGCACCAAAAAGGACATCTGCAACCTCACCAGACCTCTACTCTGTACTCTGTGCAGTTGTTTACAATGTGCACAAGTGCTACCTGTTCTTACCTGGCAGTACCTCATACTCCCACTGTTCCACTCTGCACAGCAGTCCAAACTTTGACAGGATGCGCAGGAGTAGAAATTCAGCCTCTAAAATGTTTAAGTATTTGGGGGAACATCGTGTGGTGCTGAGAAGAGAAAGGACATTATAACCCGTGTAGAAGGGGGCGAGCAGCCCGGGTGTCCTCCATGTGGGCAGTCAGCAGCAGAATGCTTACAGTTTATATAGAGTTTGGTCCAACTTTAAGAGCACCAAAAGGAGAACGGAAATAGTGCATCATCATATCATGACGCCAAGATAAGGCACACCAAGTACGTCTGGATTACAGCAAAGCTCTCCCATTAAGTTTCACTTTCCTTTAATATTAGTGTTAAGGATTAGTGTCTGACAACAACTGTGGCAGTTAACCGTACCTGAGGAATTACACTTGTATTTTCAGTTAAGCAGAGTGGATGGTCCAAAGTCTAGCATCCTTTCCTGTTGCCTGTCCTGAAGATAAGCCCAGGGCTCCAGTATAACCAGACACATTTCAGGCCATTACAAAGGCTCAGAGATGAACCTATTCCACACTGTGTTGGGACTAAGAGCGTGCACCGTCCATTACTGTGACTCCTCAGGGAAAGCGTCACCTCGAACTACAGGAGCACTAAATTTGTAACTATTTACGCAACACCAACTTGCATCCACCCTACCTTACACCAGCACAGCCCTTCTATTTTGTCTACACGTGAAAAGGGAGTTTGGAGAGAGGACTACACCCTCTCGTAAGCAGGCAGTCATGGCACCGTGACCTAAAGTAGCGTTACAATTAAAGAGATAGCACTTCACATGCCACATAGGCTCAAATTATCAGTGCAATTAGAGCATTTTACACACAGCAGTGGAACAGAGGCAGAAAACGGCACAGCAAAACGGGACCTGTACAGGTGAGGATCACAAGTATCGACCAATTCAACCAATAGTTATTTCTTCAGCATCAAAGGTAAAATAATCATCCCCTTTCCTCTACTTTCAAATCTCACTTTTGAAAGATGTGCAAAACAACTGACTTAGAAGACCTGCCTGTAAGACTCATGCCAGTGACAGCTGGATTCCAAAGTCACATTTTCTTTTACAAGGACTGTAGTTCTGCACAAGCAGAAAACAATTAAAAAATGGTTATCTCAACACAGATCCGCACGGTTAGGAGTGTGACGATGGCAAGATGTGGACTATGTGTTTAACTGATGACTGCAGAGCAGGCATTCCCTTGTGTGCATGTTCTGCCTCCTGTGCGCACACGTTACCTGTGGACACAAGATGTAGACAGAACCACAGGGCAGAGGCTTTGCTTGCTTCTGCAGTGACAATAGGCTCGCTGATCGAAAAGCAGTTCTAACTTCTTTAGAGGTGATTTTTAAGGACTCTAATGTCACTACTTTTTTTTTTTTTTTTTTTTTTTTTTAATTAGTATAGAGAAAAGCCTTCCACAGGAAGAAAGGGGAAAAAATAGGTAGCGCTATGATAATTAAAAATGAAAAGGACATGTTTTACTGTGCATGAATGGTCAGCTCACTCACATTAGCAGGAGAACATGTAAAAGTGAGGTTCCAGTACAGAGATAGAGAGGAAAGCTCACACCAAACCCAGCATGGAGACACAGCCCCATCCCTTTTAATTCCTAATCTCCACAGCTGTTGATTCTCATTTACAGACCAACAGCTTCAACTGATGCTACCTCCCTCGCTCAGGGGCGCTTCCTCTCATTATTTCCACCATGACAGAAGACCAAAATGTGATTCAGAACAGAATAGTCAAATCATCTCCAAAGTCTACTTAACACCTCTCACCTACTTTTGTATCTCATTCCCCGGTCTGACTCAAGTCCATGCCTTTAGAAGGCACAGATCTTTGCTGAAGGCTTCCATATTTTTTCATGGACTTTAACATTTACCACATTCAATCAAGCTATATAAAATTCACAATCTTGTTAAACTCTGGCACAGTAGAATATTACTGCCCTCTTTCCCACATTTAGATCCTCAATCTTAAAGAACTAATTCAAAACACGCAGCTTGCTTTTAACCTATGGCAACCATTTACCTTGCTAACACCTCCTTTGCAGACCTTCTAGTACAAATGTTAGTGCTGCTTCCTTGTACACACAGTCACTACAGAGTCTTCTATTCCCAGTTATCCAGAAGATGGATTTTTCTATCTCAAATGCCTCATCTTATTCTAACGATCTGCTTCTACTTCTGTTCCCTGGTGGTTATTTTGGTCCTTCAGAAAACTAGAAAATTAACACGGTTTGAATATTACTTGTAATAGGAAACGAAACTCAATCGTGTGGCACTGTAGCAGGATACTGAACTAATCTTTGACTTCCGAGAAGTTCATTGTATGAAAGCTAACAGAAAGGTGCCTGAAGTTTCCACGGTAAAAGATCACGCTGGCAATGTGCCAGATATGTGAGGGCTGCACTCACATATCACATACGGCTGCAAATTTGCATCTGTATTTAAATACTGCAATCACTAGACTTTAGACTGTAAAAAGAGTAAGTTATTAGTCTAACCCACAGTTTTCACACACTTCTGACTCTCCAAAACATTCACTTTAGAAGCTGAAATATTCCATGCTAGGTCCATATTTAGAGGATGTCATTTATTTTAAAAGACCAAACCACGCTCCTTCAGCCATTTCAGGCTCTCAGAACTCATCACACAATTACATGCAAGAAAGAACTCAAGAAAAGAAAAGATAGAGGGTGAAAAAAAAAAATCAGTGATAGTTACATGTGTGACTGGCCACGTATTAACCCTTTAAATTAACATTCTTGATAAAAAGGTAAGTAGCCTGAGTCCAGGAGTAAAGACACATCCAGACGGCAAAGTTAATGCAGAGTAGGTATGTTGTCCATTTACACCACACTAGCTCCTCCAGGTTAGCTACTTCTACAGTTTCTGTCATGAAGACTCCAGTAGCATCACTGAATTTCACAGAATCAGAATCATTTAGGTTGGAAAAGACCTTTAAGATCATTGACTCCAACCAATAACCAGTTTTCATTCCAGATTCTGACTTCCATCCAGTTGGTAGCAGCAACAGAAAATGGAAACACAGCTTCACACAAAGTGGTGGGGTTCAGTCTCCACATAACATTAGTTCTGCATGTTCTGAATGTGAAGCCTATGAAATATTTGTGATATGGAAGGTCTATCACACCAGACTGTCCAAACAGATTAAAATAAAGATGAGCAACCACTCCAACTGACTAGGACATTATGGTTGTAAATTCTCAAGTAAAACTGGGAAATTTCAAATTTCTGCTGTAAAGTCAGCTATACCAAACACTTGTAGTGATTACTTTTTATTTGATTCCAAGGCAAATAAAACCTATATTATTTACTATGACTAAACATGAATAACTGCCAAACATTTAGAAAACCTGAGTGACCACAGAAAATTCCAGTCCAATAGGGCCAACAAATAAGGAAATACTAAATTATCATTAAAATTTGCCTTTATTTTTCTTACAGGAGAATTCTACACAAACCAAGGTGACTGTTTCACAAGACTCTTTTCCCAATATACTGAATTTTCAAGAGGATCATGGACAGTATAAAACTGTAAATAACTTCTCTCCTGCTGAGGTCTACAGCAAAGCTTCTTCAGTTATTGTAATCTTGGAGAGCCTGAGCCATGAAAAGCTTGCCCAAGTTCTGTGCATTAAACTCCTTAATATTCTGGCAGTAGGTATTAATTTGACCTGTCAATAGGAAAGAAGGGTAAAACCTTGTCAGTTTTGAAATTCAGAAAGACATCCTAGAACATAATTCTTATAAAGCCAAATGTGCATGAATCATTCAGGATTTATACAGAGAAGCAACTAAAACAACTCAACTGTTCCAGATTTACGAATTTTACATTTTCAGTATCGCCAAACAGGTTTGGGAAGAAGAAACTAAACTAGCAGAATAGGTAAACTGGTATGCTCAAAACCCCCTTAACTTTCCTACAATTCTACTACATACAATTTCTGAAAAGACATATGACAATAGAAAGAATAAATAATTCTTGCTGCTCTACTGGAAGCTTAGTCACTTTAATTGTTCAATTTAATTGCTCTAAAAATACTACAGGACTGAATTTTGGTTCTGCTCTTATGCAGCTGCTGTACCTATTAAAATATTTGTAACAAATATTTTTCAGTAGCAGACTGAAAATTGTGGTACTTCTGTTTGACATTTTGCTAGCCTTTTCTTCCACCTAATATTTCACTTTATTAGCTATTTCAAAAATCATCAGGGTATGAAGACTTGTCAGTGCTTTACAAATCAAACATGCCCATCAAAACATTTTTATACACATACTGCTACAAGTTATTTCCCTTGTTAGCTAGGAATAGCAAAACATGAAGCCAGTTTAATCAAAATTAAGGCTGTTTAGAAGGCCAATAAACTCTCAATTTAATGCTCTATTTGAAAAGTTTTTAAATGCCTCAGAGACAAAAGAGCTAAGTTTTATTCTTTATCCCCAAACTTTACTTCATCTAAGTTGAAGTGGATGCTTTCAATTCTTCCCCTGACTATGGTAAAAGAACAAATGAAGAGAGTGCTTTGGCTGAAAACTGTTTTTTCCTTTAAGTATAATAGTTTTCAATTCCTCCTCTCTTACAAGAGGTGATTCATCTTAAGTTATCACTTTCATAAAACGCACATGTATACACACGCACACTTCTGTTGCATTAAGCTATGCTAAAGCTGAATGTTTAAACACTTTAATGCTGCTAGGATTCATTAACTGGTAAAAGCTATCAAAACAATAGTTTTTTGAAAGACTCTGGAAGGAATAATAAATCAAGACCATTATTTCTTCTAAAAGCAGCACTTACTAGCAGTGTGAAACAGTATTAATATTAAAATAATAATCTCTTGGTCACTCCAAAATTTAAGAGTGGTAGTTCAAATTCAGGGTTTTTTTAATGCCAAAGCACTCTTTTCCACATACTAAATTACCAGGACTTTGTTAATTTTCTCTTAGTAGAACACACTGTGATATCTAACTGATCAAAAAACCTTATAGTTAAACAATTTGCTTTCTTATAACGTTTCCCAAATTTAGATTACTTACGAGGGCATCTATGTCTTCTGTTCCATGTTGCCATTTTGAGGTCCCAGATATTTTTACCCTTCCAGGAGGCACACGACAGGCACTGACTTTGGTACCAAACTGTGGCTATGTACTGCAGCATGCCAGTGAACTGGAGAAACTGGGGGCCATGGCACCTGTCCCTATGCTTTGTTGCCATTTAAATTTTTATTCACACCTTGGGGTACAGGAAGATGGCGATAGTTTCCCTAAAACTCCGGCGGTACAAATCAAAGAAATTACCCCAGTTCTGTGTGAAATTAAAAGTAAAATCATCTCAGCTGCTGCAACAGCCAGTTCAACATCTAGGGATATTACCAGTAACTGAAGGCTGCAGACTACTGCTCTGCTCTGAATCAGTAGTTCCAGCCCAAACAGCTTATTCCTGCCTCTTGTCTGTACAGTCCCTAACTTGAAGAGTTGAGGAAGCAGCTTATTGACTGCAGTAGTAGCTACACCTATTCGTGCAGAAAGCCTGCTCTGTGGGGCATTTCTCCAGCTCTCCTTTAAAATCCCATTTCACCTGCTCAGAAAGGAGCACCAGGAAGAATCTCTGGCTGCTGCTCCTTGCCCTTTCCCATCAACCCAGGAGACACAGATGGTCAAGCAGGAGCTAAGTACCATGGCAAAATAAGAAATAAAGGGAGAAAGTCTCCCATACATCAAGTTTAAAGCTTTATGCAGCATTCTGATTAAACACAGTGGCTTGCTTTCAAAAAATTACATATGTTTGTATCTGCATAGGTAACATGCCTCTGTGACTTACCTAGATGGTTTAAAATTCCTCTGTGTGTGTAAGCTTACTTTCTAACAGAGGCGTGGACTGCCTACTAGCATTAAGTTGTTGTTCTAAGCCAACTTTTTTTTTTTTTTAATACTTCAGACAACAGGGCTACAGATCACAGGTTAAAACCACTGCCTTTGTCCAAATAAAGGGCAGTATCTGGAATACTGCCAATAATGGCAAAGGTAATGAAGAATTAAGATACCTTCCAAGGCGACCACTTCACTTTTTCTCAAGCTAACATTCGTATATGAAAAGATGAGTAGAAGAGGCTGCTAGAACGCTACCTGCAATAAGGAGCGACTCCATTCTTGGAGGTGGCTGTGGTGGTTTAAAAAGTTTATTGATGTCCTCCTCAGGAAGAGGGGCTTCTCCTCGGCTCTGACGCTGTATATTTTCTTGTTGACGTCTCTGCTGGTACTGAAAGTAAAGCAACAGGAACAGAATGCAGCAGGACTTCGAAAGCAGCAAAAAGGTTTTCTTTTCAGATGCTTTTTACCTAACCAGCAAGTACGTATTAAAAATTTTACTTACACGATGCAATTCAATTTACTTCAAATAACACAAACACAACTCACAGTTTATTTCAATTCACTGGTAATAAGCATTCCGCCCCACCCCCCCCGCCAAGTTGTCACCTTAAGTAAATGAGGCACTGGAAAATGATGTGGTACTGAGGTAGTGGGGTTAATTTTTAAGATTTTTTCAGAGAGATGAATACTGTATCTGATGGGAAGAATACAGCATGGTAGATAAAGGCTTCCATTTCCCCATGCAAAAAAAGAAACCAAGGCTGGAATATGTAGGTATGAGAAGCCATTACCTCAAATGTTATACAAACCAGAAATACTCAATTTTATGTGAGTTAAAGGTCAAAACAGTATTAATCTGAAAGGGGAAGAGAACCTGATTAAACAAGGTGTTTTAAGCTAAAAAACATTAACTGTAAACTGAGAACAAAGTGGTAGCTGAAATAAAGTATAATGGTTCATTTCTCCATTCCAGTTACTTAGATATTCTGCTACATTGATGCCATTTCTTTGTGGGTTACCAGAGGATATACCAGAGTAGCAGTTTGTATAAATTATTCTGCTATTACAAAAAAAAAAAAAAGAAAAAAAAGAAAAAAAAAAATGTCAGGTTTGTTTTCAGTGCTTCCATTTGCCATGTAGATTACTCAAACTTTATAAAAATTAAGGCAGACCATTTCTTTAGCTATTGGATAGAAATTTGTTCTTGCAGAAGTACACACGTTCCAAAACATGTATGTGACACTTCATACTGTATGTCACAGCCAGGAATTAGCTGTAAGGTTTGTCTATCAAAGCCCTCATATTCAACACCAAAAAGCCCTTTAACATAAACTGACCAAAGAGTACAGGGTGTTTTCTGTCACTTAAATGTATCTGTGCATAAGAGTCTGAAAACAGTTCATACTTGGTGGCATACTCAAACGAAGTAATTTTTTTTCCAGTAGTAGTGACAAATACATGTTTTTGGACAATGTTAAAAATAAAATCTTAAATGCCCATATTTGTATGTGAATTGCATGTAGTTCCTTCTTTCCTTGCATTACCCCATTCACTTCTCAGCAGTCTGCCTATTATTCTCTATTGAAACAGCTTGCTCTTAATCACAATTGCTCCATTTTAAAAATGAAGTTAAGACCACTAACTATGCTGCAATGAGCCACTACTAAAGCAGCTATAGTTAGTAAAGAAATGAAGTGAGACACCATGGAACCTACTTTGCTCTGGTTTTCAAAATAAATAGATCCCCTTGTTATTAACAAAAACATTTGAAGTGGATGCCATCTTTCTGTTCAAATTAGGCAGCAAAGGAAAATAAATTTTCTGAAGATAACATGCATGAAGCTTCTATGTCCTCAGGAATTTACAAACCCAGGAGAGACCACTGATCATGTGCTGCTTCCCTGAAGTACTCCCTCTTCAAACTACACTTAAGTGAAAAAAGTCAATTTTGATTTTAAAATAGTCAGTGATGAAGAATTTCAGATGAACCACAGATGCTCTTTTTAATTATTAGCTACTTTGTGTAGCAATATGCAATATTTTATCTTTAAAGTCGCCTCGTCCATTTTCAGTTGGCCAACACTGAATCTTGTCATATCTCTGCTGCCAGATTAGAGAGCTGGAATTTATTTTTCATGCAGGTACTTCTTGAGTAAGCAAGTCACTCGCTAACTTAATTCACGTGAAATGTACTGCATTCACTGCTTTCCAGGCTTTTAAATCATTCTCATAGTGCTTTTTTATCAGCATTCTTCTATAATTAGACACAGTATTGCTTTATCATATGCAGCTACAGCAAGTAACATAAAGTAACAGTCTCCAAATCACAGAATGGTTGAAGTTGGAAGGGACTTCTGGAGGTCACCTTGTCCAACCCTCTGCTCAAGCAGGGCCACCTAGAGCCAGTCTCCATACTCAGCATTCTCTAATCAGACTATTTTGGATTTTAAAGAGGCCCTTTGGCATCAGGAATTAAAAGTCAGCATCGCCTGATCGGTATCACTATCCACTAAACCAAAACTGACTAAAATGTAATTTTCGATCAGAGAACAGTCTGCTGTTTTTTAAATATGGACTATGTTCCTTTATTTCTAGATGCATGACTACGTGTGATGGTATTAAAACATGGTTTGTTTTGGAACAATTCACTTGTAGTTTCAGCTCTTTCATTTACTACACCTCTAATCCTTGTGTCCACAGCATATTTGTCAATGATTTAGGTTTATCGTATATCACTAACAAACATGTAAAATTGCAAAGAAAGACCAATCCACATTAAATGTCAGCAGAAGTGAATCCATTTGATAATTCCTCACCGATTAGCACATTTTATAAATCTACTTAATGGACATCTTTCTGTAAGAATTCCATCTTGCTTAAATCCAGATTCATCTGTCTTGGATAACACCACCCAAACTGTATTTTGTGGGACAAAAAAATCTCATTCAGGTTTCCCATGTTACCAACCTGGTGTTTCTGCTGCTGCTGTTTGCTTACATTCCTCAGGTAGGTATTGTATTTAACAATGTCTTGGCTCATCTCATCCACTCGGTCCATCAGCAGCTGCAGACTCTTCCCTAGGTGATTACTGAAATACAAGAAACATTAATGAAAGTCTGATTTTATTTAAAAAAAAAATATCTTAAATTTTTAAATTCTTTTCATGTCACTCGACCAGTATTTCTGCACTATTGGCACAGTCTGCAGTTTTTAAGTTCCTGGTTATCTTTGTTCATATATCTATTTGACAATACTTTATATGGTATCTCTTCCTCTATCATCTATGCCACATTGCATATACCATACTTAAGTTTTTGGTCTTCGCAGGGAACCTCATAGTCACAAAAAAACAATGCCTTGCGTGAATTTACAGATGCAGGTCAAATGTTTAAAAGAAAAAGTCTGATGCTTTTGTGACACATAATCCCGAACAATGTTCCAGGAGATGTGTTCAAAGAGTTTGATTTCAAGTTACTGCTAGCTTTTTCACAAATATTTAACTATCCCTTTGCAGGGATAGTTAAATATTCTTCAGAACTCCATCTCATTAACTAGTCTATCAAACCACGCCTGGAAGTTCGGCAGACATCGCTTGATCTTAGCTGTTGAGAGGGAGTGTTGCATCCAGTCCAGCCAGCTCCACATTCCATACCATAGGCAACATGGAAGCAGCTAGGCTGGGCGCGTCCAGTTCCAGTTATGCGATCTACTGCCTTGGCCAGACAAATGAAGTCTGTTAAACAACTTTTATTGTAACCATTTTTAGTAAAGGATTCAATATTTTGTAGGAATATTCAACTTAAAGTATAGCTTCCAAGTTAAAGTTTTGGAAGTTTTTAGGTTGGTGCCCATGGAGACAGTATTCATCTTAAATTGTGTTCACAGGGTAGAGCAGTAAAAGAAGGATACTTACTGCTCTCTATTGATCCTTTTGATCAGAAGCTAGTTTGTTGGATCTGATCTAAGCCTTACCCAATCCTACTTGGCTAAAGATCAATGACTGAAAAAGCTAAATACCATCCTTCTCCTCCCCAACTGAAATGCACTACTATTCATGGGAGTTTCTTTCAATTAAAAAGTTTGGTGCACTTCAGAATCATACCCTTCTGTCACTGCTCCTCCACGTTATCTGAGGTTCTTTCTGTCTTTTACAACACATTCCCACCATCCAACAGCCTATGGACTGGAAAAACTCTTAACTGGAAAAGACATGCATGAAGTGAAAAGGGAACCACATACGTGATACTATGCACATCCCTCTTCAAGAGCAAATTCTTCCCCAAATCCATCAAAGTCATAGCTGGAAACGCGTAACACACTGAGGCACAAGAGGATACCTCCCGAGAACGTAGCTGAAGACCCCCTTTATCTCCGAGTACTAGGACAGCTATTTTACTAGCTGAGCTGCCTGCTCACTGAACAAAAGGCTGTAACTTCAGACCACAATTTATTTACAAGCCAGAGTTTTGAAATCTCAGTTGGGTACAGGGGCAGATGGTGCGGAGGACTTGAGTTACACAGCAGCAAGAAAGGCGCCACTATAATAATTATTTTTAAACTTCCTGGGGTTTTTTTTGTTGAACATTTCAAGCGCATGATATTTAGAACTGTGGAATATTGCCATGGCTAGGGGTGTGAATATTTTCGGGTTTTTATAGAGTTTATATTATACAGAGTTAGTGTTTGAACTGGATATTATCAGAAATGCCTACGTAGGTACATATTAATAGCCTTGTAGGGTATGTGGACAGAAGGAATACATAATTATTTTACAGATAGTGTCCATATGAAATATAGGTGGTTACAAAGAATGATTTTATGTGAATCTCTTTGGGACCAGCTTAGTACAGCAGAATACAGAAACAGAGAGTTATTGTTAGAAGCTGCAGTAATATAGTGTTTTCTCTCATTGCCAGGGAAACAAAAAGCTAAAAACAGATAACTTAAACAGATGTGAACTTAGACATGAAGTGATAAGTATGCTGCAAATACAGGACCAGCTTTTTCCTCAGTTCTCATGTGGTTGATACCCTCTTTTGCTCCACCTCTTAAAACAAAACAAAAAAAAAAAGCCAAAAAAAGAAAGACCAATAGGAAGTAATTTATAAAAATGTATACATACAATGTTTAAGCAGGTTTTATTCAGCTGAAACTTATTCTGGTGAGATTTAGGAAGTTAAATTGCATTGCTCCGGCCCATAAGACTCATCATACATTTACTTAGCTCAAAGGCTTTTCCTGACCTTGTGCACACCCCTGCAGCAGAGCTCAAAGGTCACGCTGCTAGGTACCTGAATGCCCCCTATGCATCAATGCAACTAAAAAAATTGGGGGGCGGGGGTGCCAGTAAATGCTGCTTACATTCCCATCAAGACTCACTTTCCTACAAGGCTCTGTGATAATTAAATGTAGACAATGTGGAGCTCAGCACTTGCATTTGCTGTTCTGAGGGCACTGGTAATAAACTGCATTTTCAATGGATGCATTTCAGTCAGCTGATTCAGCGAAAGAGTCAATTAAATTGAATTTACATTAGATTAGCAGGTAGTGTAGATGAACAGGAACAGATTTATAAAGCAAAACAGCTGGCCCTGAGAAATCAATGTCCATGCTATGTGTGTTTCAGGGGGTTTCTTATCACTAGTTCTGATGTGGTCCAGTGATCTGAAAGCCCATTAGTAGCTGAAGCACAGTAGGTATCCTCCCAAAGCCTACTTTCACTTTAGTTTCATCTGAAACAAGTCAGGTCTGAAATCACCCAGTGGTGACGGACTGAGCACACTCCTGAATGGAACTAAAAGACATAGTTCCACCTTAAGATAGCACCAGGAGATCACCACACCTCAGGTACTGTTGAATCTTCGTGGGAGAACAGCATCAGCTGCAGAATTGCTATCACACTAAGCATCAGAATGTCCACACATGGGGACTGTGTTCATTTTGGGGGAGAAATATAGATAATAAAAGGGGAAAAAAACCAGAATGGAGCTACTTCTGCAGTTAAGACACACAAAAAAAAAAATCATGTGGATTCTGACACATCTAATGAAGAAATAATCTGAGAACACTTCTTCAACGGAATTGTTATTAGGATCATTCACCTGTAGTGAGTGACCTTTAAAACTTCCAGAATTTTATCATTTGAGACTTAGCTGTGTAGCTTGGATGACAATAAAAAACTGCCAAAAAAGGACACACACATACAAACTGTCGAAGGGAAACTGTCAAAGTCTGTTTAGAAAAAAAAAAACCAACAAACTAACTAGAAAGTTTGGCCTCCGAAGCAATTTCTTGTGCTGTGCATTTTTGCTGTAACAGCCTTACACTTGACAGGGTACAATCCTTCACCCAAAAGGGCAGATATGAAATCAAGACCTGGATTCATGGATTACTTCTGATTCCTTGTTTAACAATTATCGCATCCAAAGGTCAAAATGTTCAGAGGGTGAGAAGCAGAAACCTGTTCACTAAGTAGCCTAATCTGCAGATAACAGTCATGGCACTTTCTGCCTTGTTCGTCCTCCTGGTGACCCTTCTGTTTGCTGGTGGTATGGTCTAGCACCCACAGAAGGAGAAAGCAATAACTATACGCTGACAGAACTCACAGATCACTCAATACAAGAGAGCAGCCTGTTAGGGTACAGATCTGGCTAAGAGACCTCAATGCAAGCCTCCCTCTTCCTGAGGGAATCCTTGTACCACCTGAACCTCCCTTTGCAGATATATTTTAAGAGCAGCAAAGGTGCACAAAGCCAGTTTAAGAGGTCCCAGCATCAGCATCTTCCAGTCTCTCCCTCCCTCTTTGCCCAAGGATTTAGCACTCTAAGCTGTATGGATTCAGCTGTTTGCGTGGGCACACTTCAGACTTTCAGTCAAACAGTCTACTGTAAATGCAAAAACACCCTCAGTTGGGGTTTCTTCCCTCAGTTGGGTTTTTTGGTTTTTGGTGGTTTTTTTTTTTTAGGGAGGCTGAGGGAAAGGCTGGAAAGGAAGAGTGGGAGCCTGACTTTTTCCACCAGACTATTCCACAAAGCTATTTGTACAGCCATATTGTGAAGCAGATGAGGGAATAAAAATCTTTGAGGGTGGGAGGGGTGTAAAGATGAAATGGGGGTAGCAGGGAGGAATGATGCAAGCAGCTGGGGCCAGAACCTCAAACTGGCTCTGCTTCTGTAGGATTCATAACGGGGAAACTACACATGAAGCCCACATTTACTTTAGCATCTTTAATCAGGAAAGGACTCCACACACACTCACTAAAGGTCTGAAACACAGCAAAATGCAGCACCAAAGCTCTGAAGAAAGGCAGTAATTCATGTTGTTCTCAGCTTCCCGTGTCCTGCTCATTACTTTTAACCGTATCTACACACAGCATGTGGGCCTTTTGGAGAAGTCCACCTACCTGTGGTGGCCCGGGAGGGAGTAGAGTCTCCTAGCCTCTGAGGTCTGAATTATTAATATTTAATATTAATATTAAATATTTAATTTAATTTAATTTTGCTTGCATCCTGGTTAAGGAAGATGAGATCAGGGAGCAGCAACAGAAAGCATAAGAAAATGCTGCGTTTGCTGCTCGGTTTTTCCAGTTTCCATCAGCTCTACCGAGGCCCCTCTCAGAGTCACTGTTTTTTGGGAAAGGTGCCACCCTGGTACAGCACTTCTCCTCCTGGTGGGAACAGCTTTGGGTGGATTAGAGAGGTACTGCTGGGCAAAGCACATCTTTTTGATTAAATATTTCTAAGGAACATTCCCACCGCTTAGCAGAACTTGTTTACATCTCAGCATTTTAGCCCGAGTTCAACCTGTGCTCTTTTTAAGAGGATTTTGTTTGAATGAGATATGTAAGTCAGGAGTCTTGAGCTCTGTTCCCTTTTCTACTCAGACTTTGATGTGTGCCTTTGGGCAACACATTTACCCTCTCTGTGTCAGCTTCCCCCATCTGCAAATTAGAGATTTTCATAATTATCTTAATAATCCGTTAAGCACATTGAGATTTCTGAATAAGCAGTACCATGTATAAAGGTTAATATTGTTTTCAAAAGCCAAAGTAACCCTCCTTATGTCACTTTTGCAAAAATACTGCATCTGATGTTTGAAAAATATCTGCCAAGTAGATGTTACTGCAGTAAATGTTCAGCACATGTTTGCTTCTACTGACGCACACTATTAGAAAAATTGCTTGAGACAAATTGAGATATTATAGAACAACCCTATTATGAAGCTAGACCACAAAAAAGCTTTTTTTAATTTAAACTAGATCATCGATAGAATAGGGAAGAGATGGATGAGAATGGGAAAGTTGGTTGTAATTATTTCTCTGAAGATCTGGAACATTATCTGACAGGATTTTAATTTTTGAGTCTCTATCAAAAGACTGGCAATACTCCAAGGTCTTCAAGACATTTTGGTCCTTAAGGGTAGCAGGAGGATAACAGTTTGAGCAAAAGGCCTTTACTTGCTATTACTTGCGAGCCTTGTGCTGTTCTGCCTTCAACTTTTTTCCCTAGAATATTCCAGTCAATTCAGATTTCACAAGAGAAACAAAAATTTATACCCCAAAAAAGTAAACTGCTTTATACAATTATCACAAATGTACTTCAAAAGGAGAAAGATATTAAGGTGTAGACAAAGTACCTCAAATAGGTACAGCTTCAAACTCAGACACAGTGGGTGGCTGAACATGTGAGAATCTTGATGAAACAAACTCTACAGAGAAGAACAGCTATGGGTAAATAATTTCATTGCCAAAACCATCGCTTCAGAAGATAAAAAAAAAATTCAAGGATGCTCCCGAAGGACCAGAAAAAAAACCCCAAAAGCCCAATCAACCCCCAATCCACCCAAAATGAAAAGAAAAAAAAAAAAAGAAAAAAGTAGCCTTAAAGTTACTGCCAACTAATTCTACAAGAGCAAACTTAAATGAGGAGGATATGCACCAAAATTTAAAGTTGACATCTGAAATGTTTTAGCCACAACTGTTCAAAGACAAAATAAGGAAATGCAAAGTGAAAATAAAACTCCAGAATAGTGGGGGTTTGAACTCCCTTACTTCAGGCAATATATTATTTGTCAGAAATCTTCATATCTGAATTCAAGTAAAAACTAGTTAAATATTTCAGCAGGCAGTACAAGTCACCCTACCTTGAATAAACGAGCTTTAAAATGTTTTAATTTGCCAGCTGCTGAGTTATACCAATTTAAGATATTACTGAATGTAACCTGCTTGGTAAGCAAAAGTAGCTATCAAATATTAAAATAAATAAATTTAAAGGACACATACAAAAATCTCCAAATAAACCTACTGGGGTAACTTCCAAAACTTAATCCCCATCAAACAAAACTAAGCACCTTAAGTTCCTCAAATAGACAAGGTAAACCAGAAGAAAGCTGCCAGGAAAGTCAGCTCAGGAGATGTAATTCAGAAATATCTCTAAAAACTGATGAATCTGTTGAATTAATTCTCTATGAGTGGGAAATTCTAGACTTCAATAAGCTCAAGAAATTGCTGCCAGTATACAGGATAGTAACTTAATTGAAGTTCAAACTTAATTGAAAAGGCACTTTTAACCAGGTTTATCATGAATCCAGTTCCACTTGTGTCATCGTTATGAGCAGCACTGCACTGCTCCAAGAAAACACCCATTGAAAAGAAAATTTGATTCACTGAGGAAAAAGTTATCTTGTTCTTTTTCTTGTTGTAATGGATTCCAAAACACAAATGATGATGCTTCCTTGTTTTTATTGTTCACTTCTCATCTCATTTACTGATAAAGAGGACCAACACAAAAGCCTGTCTTACACCAGGCTATTAACACTGTCATTCCAGAAAAGAAATTCTTTTGTACAGTTCTTATTTTTCATCTTGAGTCAGGTCAGTGGTACGGTACCAGTTACTACATAAGATGTAAAGCTGATGAGAAACTTCAACTGTGGTTTGTGATCTGTTCAAATTCATTTCCATTTCCAGAATTGTATCAAGTGACTAGCAGCAGCCTGTGCTAGGATCCAGGGTGTTGGATAATCCCAACCCTTTTTACAGGAGCAAATCCATAGAAACAGTCAAGGGCAATGCTGTCAGGTCACCCGGAAACCTGCTCTATCCTCAGCACAGTCCTCCCTTTCACAGTTAAGTGGTAGAGCTCATGAGGAATCAAATCATTGTCATTTCCTACACCCAGTGCCCACCCTCTCCTCAGACGGTAACAGCTTCGTGATCTTTCAGCAAGGGAAGAGCCTGACAGAAAGACTGCAAAGTCAAGCAGGCTGAACATCTTGGCAAAAATTCTTCAATTCTTTAATTCCAAGGTGCAAAGTCACAACAAAATTACAGACCAAGTATCTCTTGGGAAACCTCTTGTAAATTCCATGGCAGAGTTCAACCCTACACCTTTTCACTCTCGACCAATTTCTCTAAAAGCTATCAGATCACTCAATAGATCCTAATAAGCTCAAGAAAACAGAGTGGAAAATTTCTGCTCACTCAGGCAACATAAGGACCACTAGGCAATACGGATCCATTAACAACAACCTTACATGATGGGGGCGCAGAAAAATGGGAAAAGAAAGACAGACACCACTAGTATTCAGAAAACTTGGTGTCAGAGTGGATCAGAATCTGGCAGGCAACACCTTGAGGTAAAAAGAAGTGTTACATCCCAAAAGCCTATTAGTGAATACATTGCAGTTTCAACATGGAACAAGATACTGCATCGTTCTGTGTACCTGGTTAGTTTGGTCAGCCCAATAATAATCCAATTAACTGTACTGAGATGTGTAAGATCTAAGCATCACCAAATCATATTGCTAGAAGTCGTACCTACTTTGTGATCATAAATGTATTTTAGGGCAAAGTGCTATGAGAACAAAAAATTATGAGATCATTCTAGAAACTCTTAAACAATTTCTGACATCATGAATGGTGGCTGTCATGCCAATCGATTTGATCATTTGTACCCTTTGAGTATTTCTCAGGTAGAGGCTTTATTATTTTGTTTTAGTTTCAAGTGCACCCTGCTACCAAAGCAGAACAAATGCAGGGGTTTTTTTTGCTAAAATAATCTATACAATTACTTGAGAAATATTTAACAAAACCAATTTTTATTTCCAGATCTATTTGCCTGAGTTTTCTGAACGTTAATATTTTCTTGAAGAAATATATACTACTGAAAAGATTATACACTTTCAAGCAGTATAGGTATATGCAGATTACAGACTAAATTTAGTCCTTGCATCTAATGCTATAGTTTTACCACGCAGTTTTTCCTTCAGCAAAAGAACATGAAGGGTAAAGTCTTAACCCCATTAAAAGTCAAGGCAAAGCTTCCATGGACTGTAATGAGACTGGGATTTCACCCAAGGTGTTAAACTGTGGTTTGGGAAAGCGAATAAAAATACATCCATTATTGTAACAAGTACTTACCTGCTAGCCAGACTGAGCAATTCATGTCTATCGGCTACTGCGGATTTCTTTTCCAGTTCCCACAACATCACATTGATCAGGTATGAATTCTTAATTACAATGGGCACTTCTTCAAACATGTTTTCATAAGCAATATTTGCTTTTTTCAAGCTGTGAAAAAAAGTTTAAAAGTATTTATTTAATATAACCAGTAATTCTCTTGTTCTTTTTGTTGAATTGTTGCTCCAACAACTGGCAATTTGGTAAAAATTCTTGTAGTTCCACAATCAAACAAAAGAGTCACGTTTTGGTAAGAGAGCATTTGTATAGCAAAACCTCACGTTTACAAAGACTAGGAAAAGCTGCTCTAGGAAAAAACTCTCAGAAGTCAAGCGGCCGCTCTGCTTGCTAGTACATTACTTACATGAAAAAGCCTCCAGCAAAAGACTGTACTGACAGGATTAACTCTGCCCCTTCCAAAATATTTTTCTCATTTCCCTGCCATCAGGATTTCTTAAATAGAAGCGAACAGTTAGTTACCAATCGACACTGAAATAACTTTAAAATCATAAATACTACAATGAAAAAACAATTTCCTGAATAGCTGAATAATTAAAATTTTTACTGACCAAAAATTAGATTGATAAAATAGTGTGTGTTTTGGAGTAATTAAATTCCGTGATGGATATTCAAATACAAATCTCCAGAGTTGTTTTGTTGGGGTGTTTTTTTTTTTACAATATAGGTATAAAAACTATTGTCATAGGTTTATAATCAAGTAGGCAGTAATACTTGTCATAAAATGAGGAAATAAAGCCATGATGTAGAAGTTTCTAAGGAAATATATCCTTAACTTCTTAGTATGCATACTGGATTTTGGAATAAGTCTTTTGCTTTTTGCCTTGTTAGACCCCCCCACCCTTTTATTTTTTTTTTGACTAAGCACAGATTTGTTTGTTCATCATGGAAATGTTACATTTAGACACCAAGCCATGAAATTACTCTGTTTTTCCTCAATGCAGACAGTTTAACAAGTGCTTGTGCTTTGTTGTTGAACACCAAGCTGTTTGTGGAAAAAGATGACAGCTAAGGCCTACATCTATTACAAGCAGCTAATCTTCCGAAACAGAATAATTATCCTACTTTACTCCAAAAGATTGTGTCCACACGGGGGAGTTAATTTGGAATAAATACAGAAGAACAGCTATTCCAGAATACCTGTTCAATTTTCCTTCTGGAAAAAAAGAGCTTTATGACAGACCAGTTATTTCCCCTTCTCCATTTCTTTTTTTATATTTTTTGACTCTGTTCCCAGATACAGCTATCTTCACCACAGTCCTTACAGCCAGCCTGCTGACCATCTCCACAATGGTTCAAGTTCCACCATTTCAACCTTTACTCAGATGCCCAAAGACAGACTTTCATGCATTCTCAGCCCACTGTATCAGTGCACGCCTATCGCTACCTATATATATCTATCCAGCTTTGCCAGCACACAGTTACATGAAATTTTAAAATACAGTATTTCATTATCCCATCTACTCTTGTGCCTCCCAAATAATCCAGCAAAATCAATGAGAAAACATTCTTTTAAGTTACTTACGCTTCTGGAGAGAAGTCTTTTTCTTTGCAAACTTCCATCAGTTTGGGAGTCAGCCTATATGCCTTCAGTGACAAAGATCCTTGGGCAGTCTTAATGGGATCTATAATTAAAAATGGAGGATGCACATTATTACTAACCCCAGACTGCCTTTTTTTGTGGGTTTTTTTGTTTTGTTTTGTTTTTTTTTTAATATGTGAATGATATAAACAATAGGAAAATAACTAGGTAGTCCTATTAAAAAAATTAAGACAACCAACACAGAAAAGACACTATAGCAGAAGTAAACCTGTTGTACTGAAATGTAAAATACATCCAACTATATAGAGTGAAGCTAATTAATAAACTTAACTTGGAGAACATGGGGGGATCTAGACTCATTCTACTCACATTATTTCCTCATTAAAGGTCTAATACACGTTTCTTTTCTTTCCTATGAACTATCCACAGAGCTTATGTAAGAGCTACTGCATTTAAGCAAAGATTTTTCCCTCCAGTCACTATGCAGTAAATTAAAATATTAATTAAACTACATTTTAGACCCAAAAAAGTAATTTACAGTAGTAATAAGCTAATTCAGATGAAGATGCCCTGCTGCTTCACGCACAACAATGTAACTGGTATATAAACAGACTAGTTCTGCCTTGACATACTCCACTGAATTTAGGGGTAAATTTTCTAAACAAACTGTTACATTCCTAGGACAAAGAAGCTTAACACTTGTAGCATGATAACGGCTGAAGCATGCCAACATGACAATAAAAGCTGTGTTAACATTCATGTTGTCTGAAACTTAACACAGTAAAACTTTTAGCAATCGGTGATAAAATGAAAACCAAAATGGACTGAAACAAGTGGAAAATTCATCAAGGTCTGATGATGCAATGTTTCCAGCCAATATAAGTATACTTTAACAACTTGTTCTTTACTGTAATCCAATTGTTAACATACTGAAACAATTTTGGGGCAGCTCATAAGATTGATCGTATTCATTAGTATTTTTTCTGACAGATACTCAGGACGTTACATTTACTTCTCAGCTGGAAACTATATGCAAGTCTGCCAGATATGGCAAACTGTGAGTGTTTGGGGAGGGGGAGGCTATAAAGCTGTTAAATTGCCTACGGTTCTGATACAGCACAGAACATCTGGTCTGGAGAGCTTGAGGAAACACCATTAAATAGGCAGAAAAGAAAAAAATCTTTGTGCTAAGAAACAGTCCAGGTTTTGTATGCTTCTGTCAGAGGTATAAAAAAAAAAACTTGGCAATTCGTGCGATGATTGGTCAGTCACGTACAGAGCCAGACACGCTAGCAAGCAGGGTTTGTTAGACATCTGGTCGGGTTCCACCAGCCCCTTCCACGAGGGAGGGGAGATGAAGGAATAAAAATGAAGCAGCTACTCCAGCATTCCAAAACGTACACATCAGGGCTCTGATAGCAAGAAAAATAAACAGAAAGAAGGAAACCCTGTCTAGACTTAGCTGCTGCTGAGGCTGCCGTAGACACAGGGTTGGTATTTACTCGAAAAGGCCTGCCAGGCTACTCTTACAGGCAAAAGACAGAATACAAAAATAGTAGTAATAATATTAAGAGGGGAAAAGAATAATAAAGGAAACCTCATACTAACCGTAAATGAGAACTACAGACTCCTCAATTGCATGCTGGTAACTGAACTGGGAGTCCAGGAGGGCACGAGTGACAAAAGAGCCATAGTACGTGGACTGGTACCAGCCAACGTGAAGATGATCAATGTTTACGTGGCGAAGGCTTCGCATCATTTCCATCTGGTATTGAACTAGATTAAATGAAAAGTATGTTTAAAAAGTAAACTTACACAATCTGCATGATTTAGAGAGACCTTGACATTACATGAGTAAATTGCATTTTATTTTATTTTCATTTTTGCAACTGTATTGAAATTTGTTTATTCACTACCAGACTGTCTTTGCCAAAATCCAGAGCTTCCTCACAGAACGCGAGTAAGACTAGCCTGAGTAAGCAGACTTTTTTCAGCTGCAGTTAATTGCTAAAGTGATCAACAAACCATTACACATCATTTACAGTGTGTATTACCTTGGTCATTCATAAAAAGAAAAAAATTCTGATACTGGGTTTCATTAAGCAGGAACATTTTACTGTTTAATAACAGAGAAATACTGTGATTTAAGTTGTAATACTGTCTGGAGTTAGATAACATTTGGAATCAAATGGGAAAATTATTTAAAGAGTATATGAGATAGAAAATAAAGTATGTCTTTTTCACAATGTAAAACTACATTTTCAGTATTAGAGTTTAGGGGATCAGCTATAGCTGTCAGTTTTGATTGCATTTATCTTCAATTTTTCTACACTTTCTTCTTTTTAGATGTCTATAAATGCATAAGTATGCATGTATGTATATATAATACACAATACACATACGTATTTATATACAATAAGTTACTTTTGACAGTAGAGAACATTTTTCATCAGGCTTTTTACACTAACAGCTGTAATGTTTCATTGTACCAACGCATAAATTCCATTTCTACGAAATGCTTCGCTCAGATTGCCTTGACAGAACAGAATTCTATTCAGGAATGTTTAACATAATCCCATTGAGCAGATCAACACACCTTATCACTTATCAGACCTTTTAAACAGACAGACACTGTGCCTGCTGGTTAAATTTAAGGAAACATTTCAGTGTGATTAACGGATGAACTAACACTCACAGCCAACTAATAGGAAATCAAATGTAACAACGCTACACAACCCTTCAGTTTTGTCTGCAGCTGCAAAATTTACAAAGATAAAAAACAACTCCCTCCTATGCATTCATTTTTGTTAATTTTTTCAAGAGTTCTCCTTGTGCAGATGAAAATATGATATTCACTATTAAAGAAAGCAATACAAATTAGAAAACGCAATGTACATTTTCAGATCCCACTTCATATCCTTTCAAGAGAAAAAGAAAATCCAACCATATTCTTTAAAGATACGAGGAGACATTTTTCAAGATTGGACAAATGTTTTTCCAACTTATCACACTTACAGCACAAACTACATTCTGCAGTCTGCTGGCCCTTTTCATTAAATTGCCATATCTTACTGACGGTATTTTTAAAGTAATCTACATACACTTACATAAACCTTTGCAGACTTTTTCCATCAGCGTATGTTGGTGCTTGCATTCTATTTCATAATATCTTAATAGAAATGACTTGCAAATTGTGTTTCATCCAGGACACCATGATAACAGAGCACTCCAAAACTAATACAGCAGAACCATCTGGGATACAGCCTGAAATCCCATAATATGCTGCAAGCAAAGCAAAGGCCCATACCATTTGGCTGTCTCTAAACCAAGGCAAATCTGAAAATCTACACTCTTCAGGACAGACAGTAGAACTGATCAAACAGCTATTTTAAAGTCAGTATGAAAACCTTCCCCCTGGCACAATCAAAATAAATTTTAATCCCACTTCCATTGCACAACTTCCAGAAAGAGTGGCCAGTTTGGGGCATATTCCTTCAAGAGCAGCCGCAATGTTTTAGTGGATAGTCTCTCAATGCTTCTCACAAAACCAAAGCTACGATCTAGCTTGTCAAAAAAGCTCAACTTAAAGATTTTGTTCAGGTTTTTGGGGGGGAAGATGTTAAGTTTCCAAATTTTAAAATTAAAACATAAAGAACACAGACCTCCCTCAGAACAAACTAAAAAAGACCTTGCTGTTACCATGATTTTCAATTGAAGAGCCACACGATCTGTGTATTAAATGTAGCTAGAATAAACTATTTCGGTTAAAAGAAGCTTTTCAAAGATATATCTGTGTGGAAAGCAAATAAGACTTGCTTTTGACATGACGTGCTACAACAAGCTAAAAGATGAAATTATGGTTAGATCCTTTCTAGCCAAATGAAGTCATGAAAAGGAGAAACTAGAATGATATTTTTAAAAGCAGCTAAAAGACATACAAGATTTTTGAGAATGAAGTTAAATGCAGATTTTCAGAGAGCTGAGCCAGACTGCTTCTTGCAGTGACACTTCTCTTGTAATTGAGGACACTGTCAAAGTAGAGGTGGTCATGTAATGATAGGAAAAAGATACTTTTATATAGATTCCTATGAAATCACGTGGTTGACCCATTTCTCCCTTGAGAGGTGTAATGTCAAAGAGAGGGAATACCCTAAGAAAACATCCAGATCTTTTACAAACTTGAATAAAGGCATATCATGCTCTTAAAAGTTTTCATCTGAGAGGTAACCAGTAAACAAGTTCCAGGACAACTCCTTTTCTTAAGCACAGTGTAACCAGCAATATGTAACTGAACATAAGTGTAAGCGATATCATCCAGAAGAAAAAGGACTCACTGAAAACCACCCAGATTTCAAGTCAGCAATTCCTCCTCTCACGACTGTAAGCAGTTAGATGATAATGAAGGCAATAGCGGAAAAATCTGAAAGAACCAATAAAGCATCAATAGCTAACATATCTGCCTTGGGAAAACAACTGCAGAAATTAAAACATGATGCAGTCCCCACCAGGGAGAAATGGAAACTCTTTTAACCAAACATATATATATATTTTATAACATGTATTAGCAGCTAGATAGCTCCAACAAGCTGCCAACTTGCACAAATGGATAACAGCCCCCAAGCTGCTTTTGTTGGTATAGTTACCACAGTTTCTTTGTATCTTTTGTCCAATCTACAGATCAACTTTTTACCTAGGAGTTTAGCACAGACTAGGCGTGAGACTGTCCCAATCCTCTGTCTGCTAGGAGATGGGACAGTCATGCACAACAGTTCACTGTTCCAAGTCATAGTCCTTCCCAAGGACCCATGCCACAAAGGTGCCACTAAAAAGTGCCACCAAGTCTGAGAGAGCCCAGAATCAAGGTGAGCAAGGAAAAGGGCAGAGGAACAGCCAGACCAGGATGCTTCCCCCCTCTCCTGCATATTTAAACAGTCCACCTATATTTTCAAGCAAATTATTTGTTCAGGAGTGTCCTTATGATGAGGACAGCCAACAGTCATGCTTGCACTTCTCAGTGTGCTTCTCGCGTAGAGAATGCACAGCCCCCGTCTCCCAAACACCTCTGTGCAGTGGATTATTTTTTTTTTTTGAAAGAAGATTCTCTTTTTTGCTTGTATTAAAAAACAAATGAACAAACAAAAAAAACCCCACCAACATTCCCCTAAAAAGCCCATTTTTTGGTTAGTTTGCAAATTGCGGTGGAAGGGGCATTAATGCAGCTAGAAAGTGTTACTATAACTTGTCTGGAAGCAGGAGTGCAAAACAATACAATTTCGGTGTTTTGCTTGAATATGACTGATTTCTGTGAATTTCTACTAACAAAATTCACTGACTGAAAACAGTAAATCCTATTACAGTTGTGTGGTGGGTATTATTTCCCCTGAATTCAACTACGTTTTCACAAACTTGTAAAAGATTAAAGAAAATACTAAAATTACGTAAACACTTTTTCTTTTTCTAAAAAGTACTGGCAAAATTAGAAATTTTATCTGGGCTTTAACATAGAGGAGGTATACACCCTACCTTACCGATAAAAAAATAACATACCCAAAATTACATAATAAATCAGAGGCAAGGCCAAGAACTGAACACTAATGTGATGACCCATTCAACACTGGGACAACCCAGCCACGTACTCTCTCAACTGAGGCACTTTAAAAAAGGAAAAAATGGCCATGTGATGATTTTTAAACACAAACAAGTCTGACACCAGAGTTTACAAACAACAGACAAATTCACATCCTTCTTGCAATAACAGCTTATTTCTAAACGATTCCAAAACAAGTGTTCTTGCAACAACTTGATACATGATGCAAGTTCATTTATCACTAAAACCATATTATTTTTATTTCTTTATAAACAACTCATTAAAATCCAGCTTTCAGGAGGTCACATGACAATGCACATGTTGCCAAAATTTATTCCTTCAATAGTTACCGTTACCATCAGATGAGATGCATTGCAGCCTGGCTACATTCAGACTGCTGGTAAACATTGTGACATGTGAAACCCTGATCAAAGATGGCCTGAAGGCAAAACTTTTAATGGTACCTCAGATGCTTAAGGTCCTAATTTCTGAAATGTATTTTAAGTTGATACACCTTAAGAGATATGGTTTTCAGAGCAGTAACCAACGAGTCTAAAAAGCCAAGACCCACCAAAGTGGAAGAACTTTGTACCCAGTGCCAGGTGCCACAGACCAGTTTTTACACTGCTGCCCACCAGCTCGCTGCAGCGCATGCTGGACACAAGCAGCATTACCAAAGGAGGTAACAACTAACCCTGTGCCATGAACCACTAATATCTGCATAGCCTTCAGTCTGGGTTTCACAATGAAGTGTTTGTCTTGACTCAAGTTTCCCAAATTTGTCCTTAAAGTGTGAACCCAAACAGCAGAAGTTACACATCTTCATGAGGGCAGGTCGCTGCTCCCTCACCTACAACAGCCTCCTCAAAAGACTCTGGAGTATCTGAGGATGAATAGTTTCCTTGCAGAATCTTGGGCATGCAGAAGACAGATGAACTAAAACCTAGGGTTGCCACTAACTAGAACTTCAAGACTGAGCATGCCTTCCAAGGGACATGAAAGTCCATCAGAAGAAACAGCATCCAGCCTCTGCGCTAACACTTCTCTGAATTTAACTGGCAACATGAACATGGCAAATTTTGGGTATTCTGGTCAAACTATATACGAAAATAGCTAAAATATTCCTTTCATAACACTACTACTAATGTGGATAGTATTTTTAAGGCAATTACTTGTCTCTTTTGAAGTGCTACCATGTGGTAGCATGCGTACTGAACAAGTGCTATACACTTAGCAGCACAAAAAATTCTGTTTTTTCTATACATATTAAGCTTTGCCAAACCACATGTATGCTTCAGACAGTATCTTCAATGACTAAAACAAGTTAGCAGATGCTAGTTCAAGGAACCAGCGTATGCATTTGAAAAGAAGGAAAATTGATTTATTTGATTTAATTAAGCATGAAGAATTATGGAGACAACAGATTAATTCATTTTCCCTCCACACACACAATCTCAATTATTTGTCTAAAAAACTATGAATCACAATGGCTGCATCTATTGATAACAATTCCAATTGTGAAGATACAAATATAATTAGTACCACAACTAACTTACTCTGGTTAAAAAAAATGCAAATTAAAAGGATGGGCAAAGAGAAAACAAGAATTCACAGTTAATTCTGGCAAAGGCATTGCTTTATCTGAAAAAGCCTTTAGATACTGCTGAAATATATTTCTTAAGCTTAAGTGTGCAACACATATGCATGCATATATTTGCAGATTTTTATCTATATCCAACACTTCTCCCAAGACAAATGCACAAGCTCAGTAACTCAACAATTCTCCTATTCAGGCAGAGAAAAATTAAAAGTAAATATTGCCTTCCTCAATAATATTCATTTCCTCCTCCAAAATATCAAGTCAGGGTTACAAAACAGTACTCTTATTTTATGCACTTTTGCTATACTGGGCTGAAAGCACCTGATCTCCTCTAAACTTGGAAGCTAAGCAGACCAGGGCCTGTAAGTAGCTGGATGGGGAAAAAAAAAAAAAAAAAAATCACCTGAAAATAGGCAAAAGTCCAAGAGTCATAGTCAATCACAAGACCACAAAAACAAATGTGAGTCAGAAGACTTAATTCAACTCTATTTTAATTGCTAAATTCAAGGATGAAGAACAGGGCAGAACATATTCGTCCAAAGTGGATTAAATTTGTTTTGAGGAATTGTCATATTTAAGTAAGTTAGCAACTGTGGTGGAAGAACTGCACACCATTTGAAAAGCATGCCTTACAAATCTGCATTTTCTTTATAGCAATTGCCTCCACCTATGCTACTGATGCTACTGCTCTAGTCAGAGGAAGCTCAATCGTCTTCCATGAGCAGATGCTCATAACAGCAACTGAGGCTTTGCTAGTGCCTTAATGCTTTCTAAAGCAGAAAGTCCTTCACTTTATGAGAAAGGCGAGAAACAGAAGAGGGAAAACTAAAGTAACTGTTCATTGTGTATGCGCAGTGAACTCATTCATTTTTAACCTTCATCACAATTCAGTGTTAGTTTTACTACAGCACTGTGTGATATTAATTGTGCTTTACAGAAAAACGTGCGGGACACCCAGAGAAGGTCTCAGTAGGTGAACAGTGAAAAGTAGCTGGAACATAATAGAAATAAAACAGCGTTTGGAGTGCTTCTGTCTGGAGATACTTACCCAAGATGTAAGCAAGCATGTGTCTCCAGACTTATTTACTACCAGTTTAGCCAGCAGTTGCCCATGCATAGATTCCACCAGAGCTGATGACTTGGCAGTATGGGCAGAGGTAACTGTCCTGGAGTCTGGGACACCACACCAATGCAGCAGTAACTGCCCATCACTACCTTGTTGCTTTACAGAGGTGGTTCCAAGACACTGGCCAGCACAAGGACATACTACCTACCAAAGCAGGGCAAGGTAGGGGAGGGTAGCTCTGTTGCTGGTGGGAATAAAGGAGGGTAAGGACAAGTTTTCAGAGAAAAGCTGTAAAACAAGGGAATGGGGAGCACGGGGATGTGCGTGACGGCACAACGGGAAAGCAGCAAATGGAAGCACACCACTTCCTGCACATGTGCTGGCACTCACCCAGCGTTCTCTGAGAGCCAGCTTGGGGCTCTGGTCTGAGCACATAACCACTGAATTAGGAGGCAATCAAACCGATCAAGCTATCATATTATCTGATTAACACATGAGGAAACACTTAGATAAACCCTTGGACAAACTAAATAAATCTCACTGACCACCCAATTCTCTACACAACTCAAGGTAATATTAACTTGTACTGTGTTAAAATAAACACCCAAGCCTCAAGAATAGTCTAAAGAACATGGGTAGACCTGTCAAGATAACTTGAAAAATTGTCTTCTAAGGTATTCAACATTATACCAAAGGATAAAAGCATTATAATACCATCTTCCAGAAATACTAAACCACTTGAGTCTTCTAAAAGCATCTTTTAATTCAAAAATTCATTTTAAACTAGCACCTTGAAATTAAAGTTGAAATCAAGCAATATAATTTCCCTATTTCGTTGACAATGATCTTTAAGAAGACTGCCAGAAGAAAATTCAACATATTTTGAAGGTTTTCTGCCATGTATCCAGAGTAGTTTTCTTGGCATTTATATGGATACCTTCACAGTATCTTACAAACATTTACCACTTAATCCTCAATCTTCTCTTATACGGCAGGTAAACATCCATACCTAAGCATCCATTTGGCTTACTACACTACTATTTTTATGTTGACCGAACATGGATTTGATAGAAGATTAAAATCTTTATCAAGAAAAAAATTCCAGTCAGCCTACATTGCCATGACAGCAGTAAATTATACTACTAAAAATGCCATCTGGGCAGCTTAATTCTTGCTTTCCTTGTAAAAGAGCAAGAAGATGCTATCTCATTTCCTAATAACTTCAAATGCGTAATGAAAGCCTTGAATGTTTTCTATTAGGAATGCATTCCCATAAACTCCAGCACCTTGAAGCTTTCACTTGACAGTTTTTGTCCAATGGGTCCCATTCTAGCCACTAAAATGCAAAGTAGGATTAAAGGCATGAAAGGGATCAGCATGGTCAAAACCCAACTGTATGTTAGAACAAACTCACACGAATAACTTTAAAAAAAAAAAAAAATTAAAATGTAGTAAAATTTCCTTAAGTTTCTTTACTAGACATTGATTTTTGCTTGTTTACTCTAGTGAGGCTACACTAACAGATTAAAGCTCTTTCTTTATAAAATATTTTCAACATACCTACCTTAGTGCTAAAGTTACAAAGCAATTAAGCACACAATAACAGAAAAATGTGGTGAAAATCTAATTCCTTTCCTACATAAATGTCAATCAGTCAGATTAATGTATTTTTATGAAATTTGGTATTACATAAATGATCAGAGAGGTTATTAAATTATCTGGGGAAAAAATGGAAAAGTTTATAGATCAATGAATTACACAGTCATTTTTACTTTTTTAATTTAACCCAAAGTTTTCACATTCAACAATTTGAAAGCAGACTGGGGACAACACTGAAATGGAAACAACTTAGTAATCGCTGCAGTTTCAAAATCAGTACTGTCATACAGTACAGACCACAAGAAAGTCAGTCTCATTTTATTAATAAGTTTTCAATAAATGAAGAAAAACAATAATGACTTCACATAAGAGGTTTGGGGGCTTTTAAATCCCCCACCTCCCCTTGAATGGCAGAAAACTATTTTTCTTTTTTGTAAAGTAAAGCTTCAAAGTTTGACTATCTTGTACCGCTCCTAGTATTTCCATCGCAAAAATTCAAAGGGCAGGGGGAAGAGGAGACATCTTCAACAGCTTACATGAAGCCAAAACACCCATCTTGCCTTACCAGATACAACAAAGCAAGTGGTTTTCTGATGCCTTGGTATTAAATATCCACACGTCTGTTTTGAAGACTCTCTCACACTGTTCTTAAGTTACAAGCTCACAAAACATGGTCTGAACACTGAAGCAGACACAGCCCTCGTACGTTTTTCCTGACTTGTTCTTCTAGTAAATCAGGATTCATTAAAAGAAAAATCATTGCTACAGACTGTTTCTCCAACTGAAATTTACACAAGCTATTTGTTTTCTATGACCTCTATCCACCCATCATGTAGGGACAACGCTGTTAAACATTTGGAAGGGAGAATTAGTCAGGAAAAATTCCAATTTTTGGCAAAACTGTAACTACCCTGTTAAACACATGCATTTTGAGTCAAAATTACACAGGTATCTAGCTTTCAAATGTGTTAAGTGCTCTTGGGGGGGAAAAGAAAGAAAAAAAAAACCCCGATGAGCATGCCTTCAGCCTCAGGCTTACAGCTTCTTCTGCTGGGAGTCTACATGTGCAGAGCAAGATCTCCCTGTGCACCAGCAAGGCTTGAGGCGGTTAACAGCTGCTGCTCCTTTAAGGAAGAAAGGAGGTCCCCCACACAATCCCCAAAATTCACATTAGTTTTACAAAATCTACCGCTTTTATCTAGCCCAGCTGCTGTTACTGGCTAATCAAAGGCATCATATTAACTTCTTTCTTTCTACTAAGAACAGCACTTAACTCTCATCTCTCATTTAAAGCAACAACCGGGAGCTTTGTATAATACCTAGATGAACACAATGTCACAAGGACATTTCAGTATACCTCTTACAACACTCTTAAAACACCATCTAACACCCCTTTGTAACACATCCCGTTGAGCAGGTAGCCATTTAACTGTCCACAACACAAAGGAAAATGGAGACATCCCATTCAACTAGCTTAGAGAGCAATGATTAAACTATATGAAAGCTCCAACCGAGAGTAGCTTCGTTTGGATCTCTGTTGTACTACCATCTATGCACACTCCTCATCAGTCAAGTCCTCAAGCCATAAGTAATAAAAATTCACATAAGGTATGAGTAAGTCCAAATCCAGGCAGTACTACCCAGTAGATAGATGAGAAAACATCTCTCCATTACAAGATCCAGGGGACAGCTCTTCACTTTACCAAGCACTGACTTCTAGATAAAATGACTTCTCACTTGCAATCCCTGCCAAGATAAAAATCTTTGCCCTTCTTTTGCTTGCAGACAGAAAGATCTGAGAGTGAGGGGTTCCCTGCTGATTTAAGTTCGCGAGCTACAGATCCAACCACTACACAGGAGACAGACATTCAACATCACTTCTTATCACTGGGAAGAGGGGGGAAAAAACCTAAAAAGCAGCAATTTTTACTATCCTAGTGCTAGCACAAAAAATTCTTAACATGCATGTTTCTGAAAGGATAACTGAACAATGCTTCCATCTAAACATTTCTATAGATGAAGTGAAAGGCTTGTGTTGCACATGTGGAGGCTGTAGATCCATACTTAGCTGATGTGTAATGAGAGCCAGAACTGAGTATCTGAAATAACTGCCTTTTTTTTAATACATGAACATATTCATCAGGGATACATGTTAACACTAGTATTTTATTGTAGCATGTTGGTTACCAAAAGCTGTTCTCAATTCTCTCTTAGGATAGTTTAGGGTTTGTGAAATAATATGAAGGAAACTGACTGTAGGTGAGCTCAAGAATAGAAGATCCGGATTAACATTTTCTGGGGAGCCTGAAGAAAAATACTTGGTTTTAGAGGAAAAGTAGTACCAGTGGTTCAAACCTTGTGAAAGAATTTGCCTAAAAGAGTCCTACATTATTGCAATTATATGACAAGACATTTTCACATCTCATGAAAACTTATGCCTTTTTATTAAATCCTCCCTGCCAATGGTCATGGCACAATCATTTTGAGAGCTGCCAGCTGCACCAAGAAACAGCAGGTTAAATCAAATTCTGATAGACAGTCCCTTTCTGCATGTGAAAACCTGCCTCCTTCAATTCCTGAAGCCAAATAACACTATGTAAATGTCAACATGACAGGCAACAGCATTAGCAGGGTATTGGAGATGCAGAGTTATTTAGTGGCCATAGATGCTAGCAAAAGCTTACAGCGATGAGACACGTGACTTGCTGATCAGAAAATCATCATCCACAACTTATAGCATCCAAATTTTCAACACATCTCATCCCATACAATTAAGCACCGCTGTTAGAAGAAAAAACAATGTGTTAAGAATTTTGCAGCTAAATCAATTGAGGAAGTATGTCATGCCTCATTAGGTGAAACCTTGTTTTTATGCCAATTCCAACACAAAGATGTTAAAGAACATCACTCACATCGTTGTACTGTTTCCTCACATGACTGCTGCTGCAACAGCTATCGATTAAGTAGCATGTGCAACATTTAATTAGTTAAACAGTATTAAGGTACTTAACAGTTTAAAAGTGTAGTTTCAGGCATAAACATACAGATTTCTTAAATAACTCCAATATGATGCTTCAAGACAGAGTTAGCAACTGACACCACAGGTGCCATGGAAAGCCACCAGACAGTTTTGAAAGACTCACTGGCACCAACTACACAATTTTGACACAAGAACCATGGAAGTATTTTTTTTTTTTCCCCAGTTCCCACTACCCTTCTACCAGAACGCTCACTCCTTAATCTGGGGAAGAAAAATACTATTTAGCATGCCACACTTCCAGGGTGGGGGCTGCCATCACCAGTCCTTGTTTTAAGACGCAAGAATCTACTGAGGTACCTAAACAAGCACTGTTTAATCTTTAGAGGCTTTCCATACAGACCTGAAGAAAGTAAAACCTGGTACAACTAAATGACATTTTAACTGGCCAAGACAGATCCAGCCCAACTGTGCTGATGCATTAGCATTCTCCAAATCCCATAACTATTTCTGTATCAGACTTCCACCTTGTCTTGGACAACTGAATGGTTAGCTATTACAGGTCCCATTTTCTTCCCAAGGAAATCAGATTTCACATCATCACTTATTGCTTCCTTGTTCTCACTGATGTATGTATACATATGTGTATACACACGCATGGGGGGGTGGGAGGGGTGGGCAAGAATATACAGAACCCTGCCTGTATTTAAATGTGCAATTAACCAAGAATCAAGGTGGACAGAACATGGTAAATGTAACACACATGGCCATACTTTTATATACATGGAAAAAGGATGTTGTAAAGCAAGTTCAACAGTAATCAAAGGAAAAACAACTTCTCAGCAATGAACAAGACAGAAACCTGACAGCATGTGCTTGTTCGCAGTATTACAAGGCTCATTTCTATCCCACTCCCCCCCACCCCCGCCAAAACAAAAAAAAAGAAAAAAAAAATACAGCTTATGATTTCACACCACTGCCCAGATAATAACCTGACAGTTAGGGAATTCAGACCAAGGTAACTCAGAACAAAAATCCCCATCTCGTTGTGCATTAGTGCTGCAGTTCGGAGCTGTAACACTGAGCGGTATCTGCTGAATGGCAGTACCATTGGTATTACTCAGTAGAGTTTCTAAAGCCCAGGCTAACACCAGCGACGCCTGTCATTGGTATAATTTCTTCAATGTGTTCTCAAAGAAACAATGAATTCAGGCCAGCCTCACAAAGCCTTTTCCATAGCACAGCAAGAGGAACAATAAAAACAGGAGTGGTTAGATATTTGAGGTGAAAGACAGCCATGCCTTCTCACAAGCAGCCTTTGGCATCTAACAACTTGAAATCATGCACTATGTTCAAATGTAAAAAAAAAAAAATCAAATAATTTGAACTAAAATGGCCAACAGTTTAAGAATATTAGATTTAGAAAATAAAGCTCATGGCTTTTAGATCATGCTACACAAGACAAAGTTAGGGTGGTTAGGGTGAATTTCTCCCCTTTCTAAGGCTTCTAACATCATACAGCAGGATTCTGCAAGCCAAAGCTAATATTTCAGCAATATAGCACTTGCAACTTTTATATCTAAATGTGGCTTGTTCTTTTAAAGTAGCCAAGAACTAAACTCACACCCTGTTTAAACAGGCAGAAAAGTGCTCTGTGCCAAGGAGGAAGTTATAAACTTAAAGTAGGTTTTGTACATGGGAAACAAGTTGGGAAGCAGAGGGACAAATCCACGGTAATCAATTCTCCAACTAGTAAAAGCACAGTGTAATGTGCAGTACATCAGAGCTGGAGGGAGGAGGCTGCACTTCCACCGCTCGCTCAGCTGAAGGACTCCCTGATGGGGGCTGGCCAAGTCAATTCTTTCCATTCCTGCTTCTTCTCTGAAGATTATAAACCCTTGGGACAGCATTCACCCCAAAGCAAAACAGCTTCCTTGTTTGAGGAAAAGATGAATCATCGAATCACTTGGTGGTACCTATATTTCACTGACTGCCAAAATGCCTTTGTAGCTAAATTATATTTACAACCTAAAATATAGCTGAAGGCAAAAAAAGTTCATCAAGATTAATACTACCCAAACAGACTTCAGATAAAAGACATGGTGATGATGAGGCATGCAGGGTTGTGATCAGCAGCACAAAGTCACTAGTGGTGTGCCCCAGGAGTCCATACTGGGTCCAATACTCTTCTGTCTTCTTCATTAATGACCTGGATGATACAACAGAGTGCACTCTCCTCAGGTTTGTAATTATACAGAACTGGGAGGAGTGGCTGATACACCAGAGGTTTGTGCTGACATCCAGAGGGACTTCAACAGGCTGGAGAAATGGGCTGACAGGAATATCAAACTTCTGCAAACGGAAATGCAAAGTCCTGCCCCTGGGGAGGAATAACCCCAGGCTTCAGCACATGCTGGGGGTGATGGGCTAGAAGGAAACTCTGCAGAAAAGATCCTGGGGGTCCTGGTGGACACAGAGCTGACCATGAGCCAGCAGCCTGCCCTTGCAGCAAAGGAGGCCATTTTGCATCCTGAGCTACATTAGGCAGAGCATTGCCAGCAGTTTAAGGGAGGTGACCCTTCCTTTTGCTCAGCACTGGTAAGACACATGTGGGGTGCTGTGTCTAGTGCTGGGCTCCCCAGTATAGGAGAGACATCTGTCCTATCTCAACCTGCTCTGAGCAGAGGGATTGGACCAGAGACCTCTAGACATCCTTCCAACCTCAGCTATTCAACAAACCTATGACTGGAAAAAATGGTTTAGTAAGTTAGAACACAGTGAAGAAAAAAAAAAAAAAAAAGAAACAAAGAAAAAGAAAAAAACCCCAACAAATCTTAATTCAAGTCACATAAAATCATTGCTTGATTTTTTATTTTTTTTTTAAATGGGGCCAAGATCACAAACGTTCTGCTACATCGTTAAGAAAAATTATGGCAATCCAAGTAAACCAAGTTCGGTTTGAGTAAAATACAGGCTTTTAGAAACAACCAACCATAGTGTGAAATTTCAGCAAAGATAAGTTTTTGTCGTTTTAAAAGTAGTTATTTTCATTCTGCATTCATCTTTTTGTTAGTTATTGAAAACGTTAAAAGCAATTATGCAGAGCACTATATAATCCTCAAAGGATTCAGCCTAAATACTTTTTCAAATGCAAACAAGACACTAGTCACAATAGGTACAAAATCTTTGGTTAACAGTCACAGACTATATTTATTTTAGCCATTCTCACTGAATGTCAAAAATCTAACAGAAACAGTTTCAAAAAATTAACATGGGTAAGCCAGTCCGAAAATATTTTGTTTCCCAAACTGTGCTTAGTTTTGGGACTGCAGTTCAATATGGTAAGCAAACATGAAAATACAGAACTGTCAAAAGGACAGAAAGCAAACAAAGCCAAGGACTGAATAACACTGAACTGCAAGTTCAAGAAGACTTGAAAAAGAGAGGCTTAGAGAATTCATTTTGTTCAACAGATGGGGAAACATGGCAGAATGAAATACAAATTAAAAAGCATCTTAGCACAGTGACCATGATCTCCTCCATTTAAAGCTGCACTTAAATCAAGAAAATTGAGAAATACTATTGCAGCCATCAACAGCAAAGTCAGTAAATTCTCTTGAATAATAACATAACCAGAATAAAATCTAGATGAACTGCTGAAGAATCCTTCTCTGCAACATATTACAAAGAATCCTGTTTTCTGAAGTATTTCACAGAAAACCAAAATCTACATGTGCCACAGTTACACACTCATATCAGAACAATACAAGTTTGATAATCTGAACAATGGCAACTTTGAGGTATCTGGAAAGGTGATAACTCAGAAAGAATAAGCTCCATTTCTGTTTACTTAATTATTATATAAATTAAATCATTATTTTAAGCTTTCCAGATTATTTTATTTTTATGTATCGCATTCATAGCACCAGGTGCCAGCAGGAAATACTGCAAACCTTTTCTCTTCCTCAGAAGAAAGATGTTTATACTACTCTCAGAGTCTCCAAACAACTACTTAAAAACTGCAATTTGTGTTTCCAACACCTCCTCCATATTTTATCATAAGAATATACTCAAGGGGACTGGAAAAAAAAGAAAAAGAAAACAATAAATTCTTCCTTCTGTAGGAAGACTGTGAGCCACAGCACTGCTGATCAGAGAGCATTAATGCATCCACATAGACACAGAGCTTGTGGGGCATGTGCACAGAGTCCTTAGCCATAAAACACCAACTAGATTGTGTTGGTTGGTAGCATAATAAAGATTTTTTTTCTGTGCAGTAAATCATTTCAGTTACTGTTTAGCTTAAGAGTCTAATACACTTTTTCTACAAATCATCTTGAGTTTTTACACTCTGAGTTGATGGGTCTTGGAAACCATGTCCCACTCCTTTGGCAGGTGGAACAGCCACATGGAAAATGGCCTTGCCAGAGTCCTGTGAGTTAGAAACACTCGACAAACTGACAATTGCACTATCAAAACCTCAGCATGGGAGAGTTGAATCCACAACAGTTTCACAAATCCAGACTTTCCACTAGGGAAGTCAGCATAACCCAGTCCATGGTAAACTATACCATTTCTGCAATGGACAACCCTTCAGTGAGATTTTTAGGCAACTGGCTATCAGCTACATGATCACTCCAACACAACTGAAACTTTGCCTGTTCAACTTTTTTTTTTTAAAGGAGCAGTGGAGCCCATGCTGTTCTCCTCAACTCCTCTATTACCACAAGGCCATGTGGCAATGAAAGTCTATCTTCCAGGCCTCCTTTCTCAGGCATTACTTTGGAAGCACGAGGAGGAACAGAAATACTACCCAGGACTTAAAGATATGCCAATTAGCTTTTAAAATAGACTTCCAAATTCTGTTTTGGAGAGCAATTGCTGATCACATCACACTGGCTCTGGTAGCCAGCTGTCGTTTTAAAAGATAGCTATAAATACATGAAATACTCCCCTGATATTACTTTTCTATGTAAGCAATTGTAGCTGTTACAAGGAGGCTATGTAATTAAGTCCCAAAGGGGAGAGACGTTTGCACAGCCACAAAGGAGAGATCCACAAACGGAAGAGCGTGTATACAGAATAGTCTTTGTCAAGGCCTGCTCCATGTTACACAAGCGTTCACAGACTCTTGATCTAAAGTGTTTTTAACATGACTATCTCTTTACTTCTCCTTTCAAGGACAAAAGCAATAAAGAACTTGTTTTCCAATGCTGCATTTCAAGTGCAAGAACTGCACTTGATCTTTGCTTGATTTTGCAGTCTGACTGTTTTTTTCTCCAGAACTCAAGTGTAATATTCAGATCTACAGAACAGTCAGATTTAAGTGTTTACTCGGTTCCTACTTACCTTGTAGTTGAAGCTGACTAACAACCCACTCTGGGTTTTTCGTGAATTTTGAGAATGGGATATTTCTTTTTCATGGAGCCAATACAAGTGATGAAAGAAAAGACAGAAGGCAGAGACAGTGGCTGATGAGCAACACCATTAAATGTACTTGAGAAACAAAAAGTCACACTAAGCAGACTTTATAGACATTTTACTCGCTGTCCCCTACAATTTTCACTGGTAAAACTTTCCAAAATGTGGTTTTGTTATACTCCTAAACCACAAATCACAAGTACTAAAATTTTCGTTAACAGGCACCAAACACACATCAGCTTTAGAACAGCCCTGTAACTCAAACACGGCAGGGATAGCACACTGTTTTATGCACGTGAGCAGGTGCAGGAACACAGAAGCTGAATTTCTGACCTCCGAACCTGCACAGAGGTGATGGCTGCTGTGCAAAGACAAAGACCGTGAGCCACAGAAGTGTCCCAAAGATCAATTTCCTTCCACAGCTACCAACTGCATCACTCTAAGGGATCTCTTCTTGAAAGTCATAATTATTACTGAAAATACTGAGGTTTCTTCAACTGAAAGATTATTTTGAGCTGCTAAAATTTTAACAGCATCTATGCAAGATATTAAATTGCATGAGTTAATAATGAACACATACAAAAGTAGGTAAATGAGCTTAAATAAATAAAACCTGGAGAGTTTAGGGTTACGTTATCTTTACAAGCAAGCTCAGTAGAAATCAAATTGGATCAATACATGAAATTATAAAGTATCTTGTTGAAATACAGTTTAAAAGAAAAATACATTTACTATGAGACATTACAATGCTTCTTCAGGTTATAAAAGGGTTCCTTTATCTCCAAATACCCATAACATGTTTAAAATACATTCTGAATTTTATTTTTCACAGTGTTTGATATAAAAACAAACCAGAAGGTTGCCCTAAAGATAAATGAAACATCTGGTGAAACATGTAATAAGCTTCAGGCTCACATCTGCTACTGAAGTTAGTATTCCCGCACCATAGCTACAAGCTCTATGCAAAGCTCTATAAGAATAACTGAGAACAGGGAGGATTATAGGGAACACATTTCTCAATCTAAATGGATATTTCCTCTTCCATCTGAATCAACATTGTGCTTCCATATGTATGCATTCATGTCCAGCACTAACCCTCAGTGGAAAATAATTTCTTAAAGTAAAGTTCTCATTTAAAACCTATCCTATTATTTTATATTGGGGGGGGGGGGGGGGGGGGTTGTTAGGCAGTTTTATGCATATGCAACTACTTATCTCGGCATATTTATATACATACACATATATCTCTCTCTCTCGATAAAACTAGACATACATACATATAGACAGATAGATATAGTTTTCACTAGCCTTAGACCACAAGCAAACTTACAATTAATTCACACATATGTCATTACATTTGACAAAACTTATTTGTAAAAAACAAGAGTAGACAGTAAAAGACATAGTTACTGTTAATTATACAAAAGTGAAGCCCTAAGTATTCTCAAGTAGTAACTGATAAAACTGAATGTAAGATGCTTTCTAAGGAATAAACTATGTGCAACTAGCATTCCTGTTTCTATATGAAGGTTGCTTAATATTTATCTTTTTTTACCCATTCACTCCTAAACTTTCAATTTCTTCCATAAACAATGACAGCAAAATGTTTACATTTAATGTCAACATAAATTGCTTTGTATTTGTGACATTTTAAAAAGACCCTTTTGCGCCACAGAGTTTAGAAAAAGGCAGATATCTGCACAGCAGGGAAAAAAGCCACTTACATTTTGCAACAGCTGTGAAAGATCAGTCCTCCAGAGTAACCGAAATCAACGACAAACTGAGAAGTGTTTAGGAAATAAAATGTTTCCATCACCTCATACTATCATTCACTTCCATTAGTGCTGATGAAAGAGAGACTGGATTTTACACAGTGTTATAAATGGTAGGAACATTACTGACAGTGGAAACAGAACTAGTCACTAAACATTCTTTAGTGACCAAACAGAATTGGTCACTAAACAATTCCAACATCAAACCTGGGACAAAAATCAGAAGAATAAATACCCTATGGGCATTTGGTTAGTCAGACTTAGAAGATGAAGAAGTGATATCCAGACCCACACTTATTTTTCTTGGATAAAAATTTCACAGCAGAACTGAAAGCGATTAAAATGTTTAATGCCATCACAGGAACACTGAAACTTTTCCACTGAATAGACCACACGTTTACACAAAATACATCGCAGAGAACTCTTCCAGTACAGGGACCTTTTCTCCCACTCACCTTTGCATAATAGCCTTTATTACAACAATAAAAAAAATTTTACATGTACTTAATGCGAGACATGAGACAATAACAGGGAACAGATGAATGTAATGTGGTCAACTAGGGAAAACAGAGATTAAGAACTGGCCATGGAAAACATGGTTAAGCGAATAGTGTCATGATATAAATCATGCACGATACCAAGAATCTATCACACAGAAATAGAATTGTGATACCAAGCATACCAAATTATTAGGTGTCGATAGGCTTGTGTCCTGCTCCTTGACACCCTGCAGAAAAGTGATGAAAGGTTCCAGGAGAAGAATGGATAAAGAAAGGGACCACCTCTGACATAATGAAAACAAAGAGGCAGAGGGGGCACTCGCGTTTGTTCAGTTTTAAGGAAAAGCAAGCAAGCTTCAACTTCTGTTCCAAATAACTGTTGCAAACAGTCTACCTTGCAATGTAACTTCGAATACCCTGAAGACAAGTGCAATGCAAAAGCTTCTCGTAATTCAAATGAGCTGGGAGGCAGGGATGACACGACCCCAAACCCAAAATAAAACCAGTACAAATGACCAAAATGTTATTCTGACATGGATAGCCCTGTGAAACTTATATGCTAGGGTCTATAAATCATTATCTCTTTATACTACCCTCTCCATGTACAGCGGTTTGGAGGAATCTCAAGCTAAGTATCATTTAAAGATAAATACCCAACTAACCTGTTTTTGTGAGCTCAAATTTAGTTCTTCCCTTAATGAAACACAACAGTTGCTCAGCTTTTCTACACCATTTGACAAATAAGTCTACAGCTGTGATACAGATAATACTTTGCTCAGGCTTATTTCAGAATTGCTGTATCTGACACATTATCTAGATATTTAAGCTAAGAGTAAAACAAGTCACCTCCCACAACATTTACAGCTCTTGATCATTTTATGATAAAATAAAGTCTCCACTGTGTTAACAAGACAACAAAGCATGTATGATGGGAACAAAAATTACACTGTTTCATGTTACACTCATTCCTTTACCCCAAACTGCTGCAGAAATGAGTGGTCCCTACTCAGTCCTCCTCTTCCTCCTGCTACGTGGGCTGCAGCAACTTGTTGGATTCACTCTCCAGCAGAACAACAAATCTGACTTTGTGGTCATGCAATCGCTAGATTCTACTCAAGGGAGGAGGCAGGAGCATTCAGCCAAGCACACTGAGGAACAGTTGGGACCCCTCCCATCCCTTGGCTATTAGATTAGATTACATATATTACAGTTCACCTGCAGACAACAAATCACTCCTTCTAGAGTGAACAGCACTGTAACTAGAAACACCCAATCAATATTTTTTTTTGTTATATATCATTCAAAAACCCTGTCCTAATAAAATAACAACGAAGGGCTAAATTATACATTACAGTTAATTTACCATTCTCAAAACCATCCAACTTAATCAATACACTGTTGCTTCCAGGCCACAATATAAATGCCTCTGTTACCTAAGATTCGCTTTGCCAGGGAGTGAGCTCAATGACAGATGCTTGAATTACAAAATTTAACAGCCAAGAGACTGCTGTAAGAACATATTTAAATTAAACACTACCTACAAGGGTCTCCCTGTAACAATGATCATTTGCTTCAGAAATGGCAGTGCAATGAAATGGTCTGCTCCTAGTAATGCATGCCCTAACAAGAGCTATAACTAATTAGGAGAATCAAAAGAAAGAAACTTAAATAGCATTAAAATGACTTAAAGTCATCCAGAACTTAAGGAATTTATCAAATAATACATATGTACGGCCTTACTTTGTTATTCACATATGAGAAACTGAAAAAAACACTGTAAAACTCAAAGCAAGAGCTCTGCAACACTAACTGGAAACTAATTAACTAAAGTTTAGAATGTGGAGGAGGACAAATCCACACTCAGAGTGCCCTATGTATGGATATGAGATTTACACAGCAAATGATTAAAAAGAAGTGTCAGAATTCCAAAAGAAAAAATATTTTCTTTAAAAAAAAAAAAAAAAAAAGGTCTTCCATGTATAAAGCTATGTGAAGGGTAAGCATTTGTTTTGTCAACTGAAAGAGGTATTTGGGGGGTTATATGTATAAATACAGAAAGTACTCTAATGATAATGGAAAGCTCCAAGACAGTTTGAAGTAGAAAAACAAGCAATAGAAGACTGTGTTAATACTCAAGGTCTCCTGGCTGCTTGGAGTTAAAATTACTGATCTGAGTATTTTAATATAAAATTAAATTATTGGAAATACTCTCTGAAAAGTTATATTGCCAAGCAGAGCTGCAAGGCTTGGAAATGTTGACATGTCTTTAAGTCATTCTGCATTCTTCTCGCCACCCTGCAGTGCATGAAAACCAGTCCCCCCACATACATAGCTTTGTGGTGCTGTCGGCAGGTCGAATTATGCAGAGGAAATAATGGTACACATTATATTGCACTCTGTGACCAACTAACAACTGCATGAAATAAGTCAAGACAGGAACCATCAAAGAAAATGCCTTCCCCTCTGCAGAACTCTGTACGGACAAGACTAATCACAAAGACTGTTATTCAAACTCCAACCATGAATTGCATTTCTTGTGAGAAAGAAAGAGATTTCTGTGCCTGGGAGACTGGGAAAATAGCAGAACTATTAAAAGGATTGAACCATATGTTTAATTTTGCAGCAAATGCAGGATCAAGTCCCCAGACTGAGTTTGATCCTTCAGATCAGATCACAAAAGTATGAATCTTCCCACAGCACCAGCTAACGCTTCCATGCCCTTTCTGGAGAAGTGGCATCTTTGAGCGTCCTCCTACTGAATGAACACTAATTCACCAGCTCAGGCTTTATTTCAATAGTCTGAAGCACCTTTTCCCCATTTTTCAAAACTTCTCAATTTCCTCACTAAATTGGACAGCTGATGAAAACTAGCCAGCATATTTTCTTATTCTTCCCCGTTGGCCTCCTTCCTTAGTTTGACATTATCTACGGCTCATTTTCTTGTCAATCCAAGCAAACTTTACTTTACATGAAAAATACCACCTTGAAATACATCTGCTTTTATTGATAAGTAAAGCTCACTAAATATACTGCTTGCAAGCGGCACCTGGGGATTCTCTCAAGTTCTATGCTAGACCCATCCTTAAGAGAACCCAATCACAACTTAAAACACAGCCATTCCTATGTACAGGAACAACAAATGGGCAATCAAATGACCCAGTCTCTTGATATTTTCTTGCTTCTAAATCTGACACCTGCTTTCCTTTGACTTTGACCAGTATACTGATAATTTCTTCATATCAATTCACAAAGCTAATACAGATAGTTCTCCAACACAACCACTTCAATGCACTGTACTACAGTATAAAGATGACTGGAGCAGAAGGGAAGAGGTGTTATAGTTAGAACAAATTAACTTATCTCTCCAATTTTAAGGCTTTTGTCTGCCTTTCCATTTTCTGCGTGTAAATTCTCATTACTGAAAGAAAGCTTATTTACTTTTTGCTATTACTACATCCCATCCCCATTACCTTTTTGCAGTATTTCAACTAAACTTACTAAGAAAAGCGCAAAACCTGCCCTTTATGCTCATGAAGAGCTGTCCAAAACCTGCTGCAAATCCTTTGCATTCTTTTGAGAAGCCACTCCTCTGTCAGGATGCTTAAGAAAGCTTGATAGAAGTCTATTAATCTATCAGGTCTATTTTAATACCCATGCTCAAGTTGCTTACACTTACAAGCAGGGAAATATGGCAGTTGGTGCATTGCACAAATGCAACATGATCGCATTTTGGTTTGACAAATATCTTAACGTGAATAAACAAATGTATAGCAACCCCTTCGGGCCCACCTTTCTAATACAGGTTTTAACCGCTACACCACCCAACGGATGTTGCAGGGAGGAAGACACTTTCCTATGCACTTAGGAACTGAAGGACCCATTTACAACTTCTGAGTCACTGAAATGTAATTTATGGGAAAAAGACTGAATTCCATGAAAACTCAGTCAGCAGTTTATGAATGACTCTAAAAAATCCTCTGAGAGACAGAGCTTTTAGGCAAGTAAGAAACAGCAGAGAAAACATGCTTGTATTTGAACAGAGACAGTTCATTAAACTTGATACTAGGAAGGCTGAGGTACCATAAGGACACAAACAGTAGAATATTCGTAAAAAACTGTTTCAGTATATAAATAAACAAAAAACACTCACAGACACATTCTGGTGAGATGGAGGGGGCTGTTAAGTGCAATTACAGTGCTTAATGAACTCATGAGGAGTTTTGCAAAAAATCAAAATGTATCCGCTAAAGCACAAGAAAGACTTGATTAAAAGCTAGTACCTTATTTTAAAATACATGGTGTTACACAGAAAGTTTCTCATAAATTGAAAAGCAATTCCTGTCTCTAGTACAATACAAAGTATCTCCCCTTATTCTCTCTTCACTTGCATATTTCTGTGAGGGTGTAACATAGTACTGCCTTTTAAACCTGGAATGAAAAAATTATCATCTCCTTCAGTACATACTTTCAGTATTTAACAGGTTAGTTATGCACTGCTTTAAGCTTTTATTTTTATCATTTGTGGTTAACTCCATTCAGTGATATGCCTTTATTATGCCTAGATCACAGATAACTTTCCCATCCTGGGGTGAAATGTCAGTTGAGATCTTCCCCGCCACCAAATTAGCTACTCTCTGTGGGCTTCCCCCTCTCATAAATGAAAAGCAAGTCTAAGAAGATCTGTCTAGATAGAACAAATTTGGCCTCCGAGATATTGTCAAGAAACATTCACAAGCTACCACCCAATCTTTCTCCCACCTCTGTAAACTGCTCCCTTCGCAGTTGCCCACCACTTCCAAGACCCTCAAAAGACTCTCAGTACCATAAAGACTTTCACGTTTCATGTAATTTAAGAAAGTCGAAAAAGGAGTCTGAAAAACAGCAGGATTTCTTCTGTCCACAGTGTTGAGTGTGACTAGATTAGGGTCAACTCAATTTGTCAGTGTCCTTTCCCTCCGTTATCTGACACTAGTAAAATTTTCAGAACTGGGTAGGTAGCCGTCTTATTCTAAAGAAATACTTTAAAATCCTGTTTCAATCTGCCCACTGCAAGGAACAGTGCAGTTACCAGACCATTAATCATCTTTTGTGGAATTTTATACAAAATAACTGGAAGACTTGGGGTTTTTTTTCCCCATTAGTTGTAATTGACTTATACAAATTACATGGAAAAAAACTAAGGAGTCATTAATTAATTATACTTAGAAAAACAACATGTTAAAATATTTCTAAAGCTCTTACTTCCCCCACCCCCCTTCAGTATCACAGTAAGAACCACAAGCTTTATTTATTTTGGAATGACTTACAACCCATTTTCCTCTAGCTTGTTATAATATTGTCCACTGTCTTCCAATAGCTGTGAAGTATACTCTTTTTCAGTACAAATTATACAATCTATTAGCAAGTCAGCTGTTTTTCCTTCTTTTTCAACTTCCATGAAGGCCATCCAGCTATAGTAATTTATGGCAATTTATTTTCTTCTTACTTGTAAAGAGAAAAAATTCCTACAAAAAACAGCAGATGGAGCAAACTTCAAATACTGTGACTCTCATACCTGTTTGGGTCTTGTTCTCCAGTTGGTTTTACAACAACATAGTTAAACATCTCAGACAATATTTTTAAAAAGCATGTTTCAACTAAAGGAGGAGTAGAGCGCACCATTTATATGCCCAGTTTTCAGATAAATTATGTTTAAAATAAATTCTGGCCTGAAACACTGGAATACTAGTAAGTATAGTGTGCCAAAAATGCATACCACCACCTGATGGCACCTCAAACAGATTAATTTAATTATTACTTTCATATGTATTCTGAAGTGACAATATTTTGCATGAACAGCTCTCTTGCTTAAGAAAATAATATGGTTTTGTTGACTAGAAGCAAACACCTTTCCGAGTATGTAGACAGATCACTTTCCATAACATCTATGCAGTACACTAAGATTTTGCAATCCGTACCTTACATGTGTTTATCATGATATACTGTCTACCATGATGAAGCACACAAGGATGAAGTATATCTAGTAATTTTTTAAAAGCACAAAAAGGATGTTCCTCTGAAAAAAGGGAGGGAGCTGGTATGCTTTAGCTCTTCACATGAAGAACTACTTAATGCTCAAGAAATTTGACATCTCACAGCTATTTCCTTCATTTTCAGAAAAGAAAAGCCATAGTTTAATATGAAGAGAAAGGATTAGTCCATGAAAGCCTGAGGGGGGTGGGGGGAAATTAAAATCTTTTTTAACAGAAGACACAAACTGAAAATAGAAAACACTATTAAAAAAGAAATCACCAAATGTTCTAGAACAGATGCCCACATCTTGATTTTGTAGTGTTTATGTAACTGAAGAACTGAAAATCAGATTAGATGACACAAGGCAAAAGACTGCTATCCTCATCTCATCCAAAATACAGATTATTACCAATTTATGGTGAAATACATTCACTGCTGTCAGATGTTCAGCAATTGTGTTACTGAGAGCCACAGAAAAGCCTACATGAAACACCATAACTGCATTTCTGGCATGGCTAAGGGAACACACATATTAGGTTTCCATACAAAAGTTCTCTCTTTACTTAGGTTAGCAGCAGGAGTTATTTTAAAGAATTACACATTTCCCTCAGTGTCAAAAACTCACAGGTCCTCAGGGTCTCTCATGGAGGTAAAATAATCACTTAACACACAGTTCATCAAATTTCTCAAATGCTAGTTTTATATGCACTGAATCAAATCCTTCCATTTTTACAATGTAGGAAATAAACTTACCCATTTCAGCCTTATCTTTATGAAAAGAGAGACTATGGTCAAAAATAATTTTTTGGTTTAATACATTGCTTATAACTTCTACTTCCCATCACCATTTCATGCCCAATAACACCAAATTACAATTCACACCACAGCAAATACATTATTTCTTGATGTATAAATTCCCCTCTTTTCTCTCCACTTTTTCTGTGGTCTCTTTCTTAGTCAATTTAACGCCCATATTTCTTTCCATTGTCCCTGCTGCTTAAATTTTGCCTGTTTACTTTTATGCAACTCTCACCAAGTAAAGACAAAAGTAGTAGACCATCACCCTGTAAACATAAAAGTGGTATCCTATCATCATCTGCATTTCTCTTAAGCATAACTCTGATATGTTTTGCCAATCTTTCTTTGTCTTTCAATTTGCTGCTGGGGCCTGGGGCTTATCCATCTAAAATTTTCTCCAAAAGCCTATTAAGGACATTCTTTTTCCCCAGTACAAATTGTAGGTAAGCATTTCCTACTTAAAATTAATAGCCTATTTGGTTTGTTCCAGTCCCAGTATGAAACTGTTTGGCACGTATCTATTCCTCAGAAAAATGGACTTGTAGCACTATTTGACTGCTATGATATCAATTAATTACTATGTAAAGTCTTCATGATACAGAACCATGTAACTTCCATTATGTTACATTAAAATTATTTATTGTCAATAAAAATGAGAACATCTACTTTAACAGCAATGTTTCTTAAAAAACATATTTATTTATTAAGTATAAATTAATAAAATGTAATCTTCAAATCAATATTGAGCTGCAGTGAGACTACTACCATGTTACTCTTCTTGAGTGAAATCTAATTAACTTGCACTAAAAGTAGCCAGTTCAGTTAAAAAAAAAAAAAAAAAAAATCTCCTCCAGGGCTGAATCATTAAATACTAAAAACTTCATTTCCAGCCCACTGTGAAGGGAAACAGCAAGTATGTGTTTCAAATAGGTCAGCTGGATTATTTTCTGTAAAGACGATAAAATTACCTGCAAAGAGGTACGTTTTCTTGAGCATTATTATTCTGTGAAGTTTTCTGTAGAAGAGGCAAAGCAAACAAATCTGTCCTTCAAATGAGCAATCCAAGCTTTTAAAAGAAGTCACTTCATATTTCTGGGGTTTTCTGCATCTTTTAAAAATAATTGTGTAAAACATTTGAGAGGCCCTACTACTTGGCATGATACCAACTTAAAAGAAAACAACATGCTCTTTTGCCAGATTCCAAATCAACTTGATGGCCAGGCCAGGAACAAAGAACCACCATGCTCTCAGATAACAATTTAATAAAATTTGTGGCATCTGAAGTAGCAATCTTTACCTCAGCATGATACTTGCAGGCATCAAATTTAATAAAATGACCTCAATAAAAGTTAATCAGAAGTGTTTAAATGTATTGGCAATAAAACAAATTTTATGGCCAGTGGAGTCAGTTATCTTCTGTGTGACAAATTAACTGAGCACTGAAAATGGGTGATGCATCAGTACCATTTCAACAATGAAAAACACATGCAAGTTAGCCGGGAGAGGAACCCCACACAGAAGGAGCACATAAATGAAAGAAACCCCCACAACATCATACATTTTGTACTACACAGAAGAGAAAACCAACCAGAAGTATTTGGTTTTCTTCAAGACAACCATAACTTTATTGAGGCTACAGCAACAGGTACTCCAATAATGCCTGCTCTTTAATTACATCCCAACAGGTACCATTAAACACAAAAAGAAAATAGCCATGGTCAGAAGGTTTGCAGCAGGTATACTTACAAGACAAGGGATTAATTCCCCACAGCTATCTATCATGCAAGTTTGAACACTTACCAGTATGAACCTCTGAAATTTCTAACATAACTAATACGACCCTAATTAACTTTCTTGGAGATCAGAAGATAAGCTAGAGTGAGCTGGTTAACATTACACATACACAATACATTACAGGAGTAAAAGCATCAATTTTAAAAACAGCATCAGCAGATGCATTCAGCTCAAAACCATTCAAACTTGTTTTCTGAACTTAAAGCTGGTAAGTTTTCTTGCTGGAGACAATCCATTACCTTTCCCATCACAAGTCATTCTTGTGCTATCTAAAGTTTCTAAAATTGTCTCCTGTAAGAAAGACAAGCTCTGTACAAATGTTTCAAAAGATCTCTCTTTAAGGAATTACTTAAATTATGTTCAGCTCTAGTTGCTCTTATTTTAAGGAAGAGGTAGCATATAGCTTTGCTAAATGAGATGCATATCACAAAAGCAGAACAATTAAACAGCAGGTTTGAGATAAAGAAATATGCAAATAACAATTTTGTCTATCCTGAATACTTGACCTTATGATTTTGCCTTGCAGCATGAGATGCATTATTGCCTACTAAGAAGCAGAAGAAAAAATACTTTTTCTTGTGAGGCAACAGCAGCTGAAATGAAAGATTAAAACCAATTATCAGTCTTGTCAAGTCTGCAGTATCTTAAGGGAAAATCCTGTGGGGTTTTTTTTGTTTTTTTTTTCTCCAAGGCCAAGGTCAAAAAACATGTTTTGCTTATTGAGCACATGGCTAATGCCAGCCTTCTTCCACCACCTCTCACTGTCCAGTGTCTTAAAACCAGAAGAAAGTCACTACTACACAAGAACTGGTGCATGTAATGAGGAAATCACATTTCATGAAGTTGTGGGTGTGCATGCAGTGTCCATTTTTATCCTTGCATACTTTGAACCAGAATATGAATTGTCATAGTTCCAAAAAATTTTTGAAGCACTTTTCTATCTTAAGAATACTCTGTTGCCTTTCTAAAGATACTATGAAGGATATAGCCTGTGACACTGTTTCCCTAAAAGATAAATTTAGTTTTCATATTCTAACACCTCTTCAGCTGAACACCCAATGTATCCTTTTCCCGGCACATATTAACTCCTGCTAACTCCTGCCTTTATGTATAATTAGTATAGACAAGCAGGAATTTTATACACGCATCGTTAAAACAATTAAAAAGATAGCTCTGATTTTGTTATTCCTAACATGAAAAAAAGGCCAATTAGGAATAAACTAACTGTGAAAGTTTTCTTTGGGCCACAGAGAGGTGCACTCATACACTAAAACAGAAATGCAATTTTATTTAATGTTTCTAACAGCAACAAAGCCGTGCCTTAACATAAGCAATTACCAGCTAGTAGTGTCTAGCTCACCTAGCATTGCTAGACTGTCACCAGCAGCACACACATTTAGCGAACAAGCACAGTAAAACTTCAGGCACTACAGGATTACTGGTTTATGATTCCTCTAAGTGACAAGAACAATAGGGAACACAGAGAGAAGCTTTAAGAGAGCAAGTCAAAAGACTTCAATTCTTTTAATGATAAAACTCTGATCTTCAGCATTTAAAAAAGATGGACAAGTTGCAGTGCTTATAACTCAGTTACAAGAGCACTTCGTTTCCCTTTCCGACAGTTCCCTACAGCTCCCACCTGTAAGACCACAGTTCAAACAACCACAGGGGAAAAAAACCACAGGAAAGGAACGCACACAACCGAAGAGCTGGAGAAGCAAGGAAGAACAAGAATCCATTATCGCCTTTTGTTTAAGGAAATTAAGCATTGCGATGTTAGACATTCCAAAATTAGCTCAGGACAAACCTCACACGTTTCTCCCACAACTACCCAGGCATCCCAAAGAAGTTACTGAAATTCTTCTATGCATCAGTTTCTTTAACTGTAAACCAGTGATAGTTTACCTCACAGAGAGGTTATGAGGCAATTAACTGATCATAAAGCGTGCCAAGATCCTCAAATGAAAGGTGCTATGCAAGTGCAGGGTATTAATCTCACACTCTAGGTACAAATCATTCTCTTATCCCACCTTCTACCTAGTGTTGGCAGCTTTACAACCATTTAAACTCTCTACTACATAACATTGGCTGGGCTCCCCACAGCAGACATCTTAGACACAGTGCACTTTTGTGGTTCAGCTACCTACACTTTCCTGCATAAAGCAGGGCATTTGGTTCAAGACATCTGCAGCTTCAGGTAGACTGCCCGAACACACAGCCTGTGAGCTGCACGCAGGCACCGAGGTTTTGGCTGCCATACTACAAGATCCATGAGACTTCTGTCACTGCATGTAACATACGTTGCCAGATACCATCTAAGTTGCATAAAAACTGTAGCGTAGAAGGAGCAAAAAGACCACCGGCCATCTTTTCAAGTTTAACTTTTAATTGTATACTTTTCAAAATGTGCAATAGTTCTATAACCAGTCAGAACGCTTCCACTTCATTCATCATAATGTTATTTAAATATTAGCTAAAGACTTCCTTCTAAATAAATAAAACAATCTTAAGCTTGGAGCAGGCATTAACATAAACACTGGAAAATTCGGAGTCATGATTCACCCGTGATACAGATCCAGCAGAGGCAGCAGAAAGGACGGTGTGACAAAGAGATAGTGCTTTTATCAGCCTGGTCTGCAGGTCACAAGATCAAGTAGAGAAAAAATTTCAAAGCAGGAAGTGCAGGGGAAAGAGCAGCAGTGCAAGCAAGGGCAGATCTGCTCTATGTTAACAGGACAAGCTGGGGGAAGGAAAGAGAAAGATCAAGGAGGGAAATGAAAATAGTTGTAAATCAACTGTTGCCCTTAATGCCATAATCTGGATGGGAGATGGGAGAGACTTTAGAAAAGAGGTGACAGTAAAAATTAATTTACCATATAGTGATATTCCATACAAAAAGATGAAACAAAAAGTGAAACACTTTAGAAAGTTAAAGAAAATAGAGCATTTGCGAGGTCCCAGATAGGATGGAAGAACAGCGGTTTTGGAGCCTGCGCGTGTGGATGACATGATGACAACAAAGCTGATTCAAAGACAGCCTGGTGGGACAGTATGAAGGAAATGCAAAACAAACCATAATGATGATCAAAGTTACACAACACTGGCTAAATCCACTTTAGTTGTAGGTTCACTGTAGTTTATAGTTATGATTTACTAGTATAAACAAAGCCTTTTTTTTTTTTTTTTTTCTTTCCAGCAGCTCAAAAGTGCTTTGCAGTTCCCCAGGCCTGAAACCAAGGTCCCTTTCCATTCTTTTCTTCCAAGTCTCTTTTGAGTACTTTTCCCTTTCCACAGAGCCAACAGCAACAGCGTTTTATAGATATACAGTGCGCTATACACCTTTCTGCTATACAGAGACAAAAAGAAGCATGCATATACATTTACAGAGGTTCTGACTGGAGAAGAAAAGTATTCTAGGAAGAAAAATACCAATGGCACTTCTAAATATTTAATAATTTTTAATTTAAAAGACCACTGAAGTGTTTAAAAACACCTGATCAATTACATTGTCCATGTCATGATATATTAGCTCAATTCCTACATTAAAAAATGGGGGGTGGGGGTGGGGGTGGTGTTAACTTCTAAGAGTTTGAATGGATTTATAGGCGAAATACATTTAGTATTATTAAATAAATTTAATTAAAGCTTTACTTATTCAACCACATCTACAATTCTCAACACTTCTAGCCATTTCTTGATAAAACTGGAATGGTGATCTTGTTCTTATCAAGATATGATCGTGATCTTTCATGAGAGTGGAAGAACTTATTCCCCTAAGAGTTTCCTGTAATTTTTTTAAAAATTAGGGAGGAGCCAAAGACCTGCAAGACCCTACCAGGAAATGAAAACAAGAAAGCCTGCCTGAGCTGAAGACCTGGAATTTAGCAGCACATTTTCCTAACAACAGCTTATACAAAAGCCTGTTGTGAAAAGTAACTACCACTACTTTTGTCCTAGTTTATGATAAACAAAGCATTTGATCAACTAGTTTCCATACCTACACAAACACATTTGACAGAAAGAGTAAGCATAGTGGAAGCTGAGTCAGTGTTTCAGCTAACTTTAAAAAGAGTTAATGGGGATTGGGAGTGCACATAAATATTACGCTTTGACACTTGAACATAAAAATTGACCGCTAACATTTACTTCGTTTGGCCAACACCTTTTTAATGTTAAGCAGGGTACCGTATTTGAGAGCTGATCCCAACAGAAATAGACTCATTGTGAAAGATATTTGGAAGTCTCTTAAAATACACGGGCTAGGTCCAGATAACCACAGACAGTCACAGATCTATTCCCATTTACATGGCATTTTCCAGTTCATGGCTGTACAAGCGAGGGCTCGGCTACAGGTCTTGCTGGAATAACTGCTCAGCAAACCATGCAATCAGGGCCCCTGCCCACCCAGGACCACGCAGCAGCACTAACTGCAAACCAGCCAGAGCCCTTGCTAATTGCAGAAGCACAACTACAAGGAACTACAGGACTTAGGTCCATACAAGTCAGTCCAGCAGCTCCTGTGGACACGTGTTTAAAGAGGTTCATTTAAGCTTTGAACCAAGTTAAAAGTACAGTGACACAAAGAGAACTTCTGAAGAAAGGAGAAAGTGAAATACGCAAGAAGGTTATATATACAGTGCATGCGCACGACCTGAAAATACAGACTTACTGGTACTTAAACTAAGATTATAAAATTTCCTTCAATGCAAAAAAAGTGAACAGTAAAATTAATTAAAAATTTAGCTGGATTATTAAACTTTATTTGTTCTGAAAGAGAAAAGGTGGATTAATGAAACAGTTGTTTGCATATATTTAATGAACATTAGATTTTACACTCAAAATTGCTAAAAAATATCAAGAAAAGTTAGATTTTCAGTAATATGTATATATATATATATATATATATATATATAAGGAAACTACCTTTTGTTTGTAACCTGGAAACAGAAAAAAACCAACCAACAAAATCAAACATTTCAAAGTGGGGAGTATTCACCCTACTTCCCCCTCAATCCCCAAGAAACTTCTCCAAATGATGTGTTCTCATTTTATAACCTAGTACATCTCAAAATCATACGAACACTACGCTGTGTTTACCATGTTCATATCAACTACCTTTCTCTGTTAAAGGGAAAATACTGCCAAATATACAATTGAGTAAAATGTTAAATAATGAAAAGTAAAACTATCTTTTTATCCTATTGAGAGATAGTTGAACTACAATGTTTGAGATGTTTTCATACAAACCCCAGTTTTCAATTTCAGAACCCTAAATAGTTTCAGTGAAATCAAACCACTTTCACATCAACCCCTGCACAAATGAAGACTTCCACATGTAGAGGTATATATGGAAAATATTACCAAACAAGTTGATCAAATTACAGAAGTTGAAATGCATAGATTTTAGTAATTTAGAAGTCTCTTTCAAATTCAGGATAAATAGGATATCAAAATCATAGGGACAAAGTTAAAAGTCATTTGATAGCCCTTTCCTCCTATTCTATACTGTTTGTGGCACACTAATGTATCCTTTGAGACCTTCCCAGACTTCCCCTCAACCTGTGGTAGTGTAGCAATACCCTTACAGTGCTTCTCCTCGTGACTCACCCGTGATAAAAGGTAAACCCACTGCATCTTGTACACAGGAAAAAAATTTTACTCTTCAAGAAACTTCTTTCTTAATGGAGACTTTATCAAATGTCCCTTCACCCTATCGACTCTGAAGAGGCAAAAAACGCTAATAGAAACAAAGTCAATCCTAATTAAGAGCTATTGCCATCCTTATTATTAAACACTAGCTTTTACTGTTTTATATACAAAGGAAAAAAAAAAGTAAGGGGAGGGAATTTTCAGTAGCAGATAAACTCAGCAAGAAAAGTAGTATTTTTAGAGGTTGAATAATACGCTTAAGTATCCACAACCAAACCAAATATACTGATGCTATCAAACAAGCAGTTCTCCTAGCTCTGTCAATCAGCAAAGCCTCAAAAAGTTACAACCTAGGCATTGTGATGGTTTTATTTCACGACTGCGAAACTGCATCAAAAATTTATTAAGAGAAAGAACAAAGACAGGTATTTCCCATATTCAAGGTAAGACGGGTCAGATTTTATTAATTTATTAGCAAGAATAAGTAGGATCAGAGGATGGACCTAAATGTTCCCTCTTTCATGTTAAAGTACCACTCAAATGCATGAAGGGAAATCAAAGGAAAATCGTAAGGAGCATTTCTGCATCATACAGAGGGCAGTGCTGGGAACCTGAAACTAGACCAGAACCCAGCTGTTTCACAATGCAATGTAGAACTGTGCAGATGGCCTACAGCCATGCTTACTCATGACACCGGCTCCTAAGGGACATGGCTGCAGCAAGCTAACACACACACATCCTTATCGATAACCACCTTCCTCCCTCCACCCAAGATGGCAGTGCACCGCTCCATGTGAACTTCTCTGTCTGACCCCAGCAAGCACAAGTTATTACCATTGCTCTCCACGGCACGATGCAGATGTGTCCCAGATCTGCTGAAAATCACCTAATGCTCTTCCAGATTACAGATGCCATTTAACAGGTGCTTTTGTTCCAAGGTTGACACATTGAACTAGCATCGCTCCCATACCAATTTCTGATTTGAGTACTGTCTTGGTTTTTGCAGTCCCTCTTGGTATTGTGGTAGATTAAAATCTAAAGCACAGCGATGACAAGGAACATTGACACTATAAACAGACACCTCTTTAAATAAAGTTGTGATCAAAGCATTAAGTAGCCTAATAAAACCCAGGTGGCTCTAGCTTATCGTATGCCATACTCATTATTCCAAGTGGCCCATTTAATAGATTTCCAGGTGTCAAAAAAAGGTTTGTTGCCAGTTATTTCATTTCTGGCTCTGCTTATGTATCTGGTGCCTTTTGATAAGAAAGTCTAATTAAAAAAGAAAAGTTAAAACTTAAGAGTCATGTTTTCTGCCACAGTTGGCAAAACCACAGAAACCAGTGTGGCTTTGTATTATTTGCTATCTACATAAAGCTAAAATAATTACAAAGGAGACACCGAATGACTCATGTTTGCCATAGTTTTCTGTGTGTTTGTCCTTGAAAGTCCAAAAAATTTAATGGCAGCTTTAAGAGACTTAACTTGCAAGTTTCAACTAAAAACACAGTCAATATTTTTAACTACTTTTGAAAGTCTTTACCTTTAAAAGGAGTATAAGCTCTGACAGCAAGCAGACACAAAAAAAAAGATTATTTGACATTTATTTGTCAAATATAATGATGTTTCAAGTGAAAAATTAATTGTAAGAAAAGTGTCTTGGAAGATTCAGTCAAATGACACAGAATGGAGCACAGTGAATAAGAGGAACCCGCTTTCAAATATCATTTTTAAAAAGTAAAACCAAGGGCTCAAATTTCTATATTTGAGGACGAAGGGACTTTTTGTTTTTAATTCTACATCATTATATCAAAGTAAAATTTTACAAGGAACCCCCTCATGCCTCACCCTGCTACTCATTATTTCAAGTAGCGTCTTGCTCCCCTCCCCTCTGCAAACCAACCCCCCCAAGCACATTTTAATTTCTGACCTACTATTTCAATTCATTTTCAAGCAAAAGAGAAAAAAAAGTTTGCATAGAAATCAGGTTTAGAAGTCTAACATTTTTTAAATGCTGTGGCATTTAGCCTTCTAAATCCCCATTTGCCTTTCAGTTATAACTGAAATTTGTTTCCAAATTAGCCAGGTAGAGATGCCAATATTCCACTGAAAGCCATTAAGACCTGGACACCTAAAATCCTGTGCTGTTTCTAAAATGTTTGAGCAAGTATGTGTTTGTAGAATGTTTAGGACACCCAGAGCTAGCTGACGCCTCTGGGCATGAGCACAGTAAAGCATAAATCAGGTTGCGCTTCCTACTTTGAGAGGCAGGATGGAGCACTAACCTTGCTCCAATTTACATCTAAACATTTCTTATTCCCACTCCTCACTCCATCTCCTCAGCATTCCTCTTATCTTCAGCACTTGGTGCCTATTGGAAACAACTACTATATGCCTCCAGTTCTACTGTGTGTAAATTGATCAACCCCAAAGCAGTCCTCAACTGTCCTTTCCTCTAATCTTCCATCAGGAACACACCACACAATGATTTTGACACTGTACCATTCTAAGAAACAACAAGCACATGATAGAAAAAGAAAAGAAAAAAAAAGATGTATTTCCAGGGAGACCTTTCACTCCTTTTTTTTGTTTTGAAATTACTTCTTCCTATTCCAGAGGAGAATTGCCACGTTTGGTCTAGTTCCTGAATACCTGGTGCTGCAACCTTGTCTTTCTTGCAAATGATGGGAGCTATGTAACTAGAGAGCAACACATCAAGTCTAGAAAATCATCCTCAATAGAAGTAAAATAATCTTAAAAAAAAAAAAAAAACAAAAAACAAACCAAAAAACTGCCCTTGTATCTGTAGTTACTTTTTGTAGGACTCAGGATTATGTTTTTCAACTAGAAGAACCATTAGGCTCAGGGGATGAAGATCTTCAGAATTTCCCCAGAAACAAAGACCTCCATTTTTAAGAATACTTCTTGTTCTACTGTGTGAAAACAGCTTTCGAGCCTCAGTGTGTACCAGGAGTGGCACCCAGTGTCCAAACTGCATCCTTACAACAGCGTCTTCAGTTTCCTTCTCAAACGGTCTTCCCTCATTCCTTTCTCCCAGGCTGCAGCCACAGAAAATCAGCAGCTCTATGTTTAAACTGTACATTTCATAAAGTACACTTTAAGTAAAGCAGTTTACATAAAAATTTTGCCAAACTTTTAATCAACAGTGCACAGATGAATCATATTTTCCATTATTTAATGTAGAGAACAACTACCAGGTCCAATAAAATACTTCAATTAAGCTATACTGCTACAGATTTAAACTCTGAATGGAATCAACATTTGTGCAGACTATGGTCTTTCAACTGTACTCAACAACAGACTTCACAGCTATAAGCTGATTTATTCCTGATCACTGGTATTGCTTTAATAGCCCAAACCAGTTTCTCTAAACATACTTTGTTAGGGCAGATCTAAAAATCAACTTAAAAAATGGTGGGTGGGTGGGGGTGTGTGTGTGTTAGAATCTATTTCACGTTTTGCAGTTACACAGGACTTTAAAGATCATCTATTGTGCTTGGCTAAGACAACCGAGTAAAAATGAGACAAGCAAATCTAGCAAATAAAAGTTTCCTCCCAAAATTGGTCAGAGGGATAAGACTTAGATTTGAACAAGATTTAACACCTGGAGTAAGCTATAAAAAAGCTTCCCCCAACCTTCTGCAAAAGCTACAACTTCTCTTTTTTTTTTTCTTTCACTATCACAAACAGTTCAGAGTTGCACAAACTGGATTAAGATAAAACACTCAATGATTAGAATGATTATCCTAAAACATTAAACAGCTATTACTCTATACGTAAGCAAGAACACAGTATGGAGCAATACAAACTGCTAAAAAGAAAAAACAAAAAAGAACATGCTGGGGCAGGGAGGGGGTTGTCTATTTCCATATACACGTGGGAGTCAAATCACTAACACCCCTTTCAGTATTTTGCCAGACTTCAGCTGGTCAGTTTTCCTGTTTCACTACTATCAAAATCAAAACCTAACACCCACCATAACCTCTCTCCTCTCAAATAATGAAGCTTTGCATTGCCCATCTCACTACCTGCCTCACATGTGCTAGTTCAAGGAACATTCCGTGCACCTCTTCAGGAGTCAAGCGCCTTACAGCTGAGTGAAATTCCGAGTTCATGGGAATGTGAAAGATTAGATCTCAGTTACACTGCAAATATCTCTGAACCAGCTTTTCTTTCCCAACCAAAGGCACAAAACTAGCACAATTTAGCACTTTATCGAGAACTCTAAAATCCTGATGTTCACTGTAGTGCCTCCCTAACTCAACCCTCTAATTTCTCTGCTGCATAAATGCATGCTATAAAAGTTCCAAGATACATCATACAGATTAGTTTTTCATATATAAATATATATGTATATGCACATATATCAATATATATTTTCACACAGATACATATTGAATAGCATCTTCAAATTTTGAATTACTTCCCCACTAAGATTTATTTTATTTCAATGAGACTTCCACTTGCAAAACCATGCACATATTGCACAGCAAATATATCTCTGTTAGGTGCCTAATATGGCCAGGGAAACCATTTTGATTATTCTGTGCCCGCTTATGCATTGTCCTACAAAACAATAAGATAGAACAGCAAGAAACTAGCAATTAGGAGATGCACATCGGGAATCACTAAAATCTACACTAGCCAAGTCAGGAACAATATGACTGATGAATAGGCCATATTATATTAGGATTGTTAGCAAGTGTTAAAAAATTATCCTTAGCAGATGTCCCTTACGACCTAAATATATCACACAAAGAACATGCCTTCTAAAAAAGTTTTAAGAAATCTTTCCATTTCTATTATTGACTAAAACTCCGCAGTGCTGCGTGTTGGCTATAAATATGTGCATCGAGGCTTTATCACACTAAATGTACAAAAACGTATGAGTATTTTACTGAAGAGTAAACAATCTATTTTAATGTGTATTTTTCTACTGCATGAATTTACACTGAACTGAAGCATGTAATCCAATAAAAGAAATCAAACTGTGTATTCAGCAAACAGTAAAACAAAAGACAAGCTGCGTACTACAGCAACTTCTCAACCAACACACCACAAACCAAAATACAGTCTTGAAGTTAGATGGGTGAGAACAACTTTATCTGCAATAAATACATTTTGTAGATACAGCTGATAAAGAATTGTATAAATTTAAGCTACTATACACTATCACATGTGCAGCTATGCATACCCTGCTCATCTTCAGCAAAGCTTTAAAGTTTTTATTTTCTTAAATATTACTGTTATTAAGCTTCTATACACTGGCTTACCAGACTACAGTGACATGCAAGATTTGCTCTGTTTGTGCTTTCTCAGTTTCTACATATATTTTTGATGGCACCACTGGATTTAACAATATATATTAATCACAAATAAATAATGCTAAAATATAGATCTAAACTTCACCTCTACCAAGGACTTTTTCTCTTTTCTACCAAAGACGAGTGTTTGTCTAGAAAATCTTTTGTTTGTTAATCTTTGTGAATCAATTTCTTATTCCTTCAACTCCACTGCTGCAGCAGGTTTCCTGTTAGCAAAATGGATTTCAAGTCTGTTACTGAAGTATGCAATTCAATATTCAGTACTGAACCTTGGGCTGGTAACGTGCCTCTGTCTTTCCATCAATAAAATAAACAAACAAACAAACAAAAAAAGGATTACTTGGGTCTAACGTGTTCTATACTTTCAGCATGTATCATTTTCTTCTAGAAGAGAATAATGCTACATAGTTTTTCCAATTATGGAGTTGAGAAATCCGCAAGACGTTATGCAGTGAGAAACAAGAACCAAAAATATTCTTCTTAATTTACTACTACTACTTATTTTAATCAGTTTTTATTATTTTTCACACAGATGTATTGATTTGAACGGCTGTTCAATAGAACTATTGGCATTTCCTTCATTTTGGCTCCCAAAAAAGAAATATTAGCACGTGGGATTTGTTCATTTTGCTGAGCTTTTCTTTAGCTCCCTCAAGTTTATTGCAGCATTCTTCAGGGAAGGAAATGGCTAAATACTTGCATTAGCAAAAAAGGAAAGGAGGGGGAATGGAAAGAGGTAATAAGAAGGTGTTAAAAGAACACTCTTTTCTCTTGGTCCAGTCACACTGGGAGAAGTGTTACCAAAGGAACAAATGAGCATAGTCAAAATATCTGGCCAAAGCTACAGGGGAACACAGGGACCACAAGCAATTGGTCTCTTAAGAAAGGACATGCTACAGACCAAAACAAGACACGCAAAAAGCACAGTGTGATCCAGGCAGTCCAACGGAAACGTCCACTCCTGTAGCACGTTGTCCAAGACTGAAGAACCATAATAAAAGATGAAGAAGTAGAAAGTGTTTAGCAGAATTGACATCATCATCTTTATATGGTCTAGATTTCCTTCTGGATGAAGCTTTACTTGCTCCAAACACAGAGGTACCCTAAAGCTACTGCTTTTCTGACTTTTAGGCACCCAAGGCAGCACCTACCTCAGCTGGGCAAGATGAACACAGGATCTACCAAGATGTCTATTATATATTCTAGCAATTGTCTGAAAAACTGTTTCCTTAAAATACAAATGGTTATATCCACGCTTTTTTTTCCTGAATTTTGGTACAGCAAAATTCAAATGTTTAGTAAAAGATAGAGCGTATCTTGGGGGGGGGGGAGCCAGCAAGTTTCATCTTTGCCATATGTTCACAGCAATACCTTTTCATACACTAATCTGTAGCAGAACAGCTAAAAGAATTACTTAGGAGTCTCTGCTTTTAATAGCAACTAGCACATTAGATACTGTTTACCATAATATTTCCACAAATCAATTATAAAATACAAACATGAGGTCATCTGCATCTGTGCAATCTAAAGTGTGAGGGAATATAAAATATTTCCTTATTTCAGAGCCCTTTCCTATTCCCAAAAATGAACAAATACTACACTAAATGGATTTGTAAAAATCAAATAACCTTCAGATTCTTTGTAATTAATCAAAAATTATTTTAAGAACTTTTGATTACTCGGAGTAAATAACCTGTAAATTTTCTATCCCCCAATAAACAGCAAGTGTAAAGTTTAATGTTTCCAAATCACTATCACAGAACTACAATATAGGCATAAAATTCAGACTAATGCCTGAAATCAAAGAACAGATATTAAACATCTGAATATATTTCTATTATTTAATTGGTTATCATCATCTGTGCACTTTTATGCCGTTGAGCTGACATAGCTCTGACATTTAGCAAGAAAGATCAAATTCAGAATAGTTCACTTGTAATATTTTACCCAAATTGCAGGTAAAATAAATTGGGCTTTCATATTACTGATTACATAAAAGTTAATGAGTTTCTGAAAGTTACAAAACTATATGAAATATCCATATAGCAAACCAAATGATCATACAATGATTATTAATAAAAAATACAGCTAAGATAGAACACAAACTATGAAGTAAAAATCTCCTGGTTTCAAGTTCAAAACTTCCATATAGTGAAATGGTTAAATGCAAAACTGAGCTGGATACAATCTTCCAGCTCATTCTAACGCTGCTAAGAGTTACATACAGCAAAGTATCACTTAAAATAGATGTTTCTCTAACTTCATTTTCAGGATTACTAAATTATTATTCTTAAGCATAATTTTCAGTAAAGTGTGAGAGTTTATTAGATATGACAACAATATCCATTGCAATAGTGGATTACATTAAAAAAAATATCAAACAAACCATGACTGGATTTATCAGAATCTAAGCAGCCATAAAGTTTTTATGTTTAAAAAGTATTCAAGGAAAAATGCCATGAAATAGGTTTTCTTAAAATAAAAGTGTTTTTTTTAAAAGAGAGAAAAAATATAGCATAACTTCCCTCCTTTTAAAAGCAAATGACAGTAACTTTTTTGCAACAAAATTTTAATGGAAATGGATTTAAATAAAACTTTAATACGCCTGGTGCTCTAAAGAGCAAAATGTTTTCTCTCCTTTGACTCAAAATTAGACATTGAACAAAAGGGTTTACCTACCACTTTAAAGCATTGACTTTACAGTAAAAACCAACTTGAAAATCCAGAAATGCAATAAACAAAGCATTTCAGGCATTTTGTGCAATACTATCAGAGAAGCAATCGTTTATATGCATTTAAGTCTGCACAGTCCAGTAGTATAAACCCACTTAAACAACCTAGGAAGCTCCACCACAAGCGCTATCTCTTCTTTCTTAGTTACGTGTGGTAGAACTGGGAAGCGAAGAAGGGAACCTGCAAAACTAGAAAGCTCCTGTTCTGCTCTTAGAATACATATACACACACACAAGTCTCTGAATCAAATGCTACCAATCTATGTACTTCCTTAGAACATGCAGCACATTTAGGCTGATTTAAGAAACGCAGAGACATTTGAGTCAGTAGAGGCTGTATTTAATTCCATGCACTTTTTAACACTTTTTGTATAAAAGACCGTATGAACCTTATCAGATGAAAATAATTTTTATCCCTCTTTTGTCTGCGCGCCCCAGGTTCCCTGGCTCAGAGCAGCGCAGCCTGGAGGCAGTGTGCTGGGCACGAGTGCCCTCTAACGGGGGCTGCGCCGGGACCGCCGGCTCTCACGCTGCTGCCCGCCCCTAGTCTGAGCCGAGAGCGCTTTAAAATGGAGATGAAGATACACGCACATACAGCAGAGAAAGGGGAAGAGTATTTAAGGTAATTAAAAGCACTTTTTCTTAGGAATTTTTATTACAAGAACATACTTTGCGGTAAATTGCTGTATCTGATACAGGTAAGTCCACATATCCGCACCTACACGGCATTTTAGGCTATGCACTGAAAAAGCAGCCTTTTATCTGAATTTCTTCTTCTTTGCCCAATAAAGACAACCACCTTCAGAAGAGATAAGTCTGCAAAGTACGAAAACTTACGCAAAGCATTTAACATGCTGCATGCCTGCCACTCCACTGAACCATTACAATTACGCAAGCTGTGTCAATATTAGTCTCCTTTTAGGAAACAAATCAAGAACTCGCACTAGTGACAGGTAAAGCACAAAATAACTCAGTTGTGATTAGAAGATTTATTAAAGTACCTTGATTAGGTGATACATCTTATCACATTGCAATTAAGCACACCTAATATCCAATCTCTCTGTCAACCACTATATTCCAGTATCAGCTTTGACAACCCACCAAAAAAACTGAAATATGGAAGACTAGATTAGACCATTTGGAGTATTTAACAACTGACCATCCACCCTTTGTCATAACCATCTGAATTGCTTATATAAATTAATCCTTGCCAAGCCAACAGACTAGTTCATGAGTTCTTTACACCCAAATGATAATGAAAAAAATCCAACTTAAAATTCAATATGCTTTTTTACACAGAGCACACAGTGAAACTTCATAAATGCATGCACAAACCTGATGGACTTTTGCCAGCACTTAGTAATTGAAAAGTCAACATTTACATAGTATAGCTTTCTTCCTAAATTACTATTGGAACTTAAGAAAAACACGGTTGAGGAATTCAGATAAATGGACTACAACTGGAGCCAGAACCAGGGCTGTGATTTAGGAGCTTTTGGGTCATCTGTTCCTGTCCTTAGTGAAATGAAACCTAAAATTTCATGTAACTAGATTTGTGCATTTCATAAGCACTTCATTCTCTTACAATAGAAGACAACACAGATGACCTTCTCTATTTTTGCCACCTTCTACCTAAGGAGAATACACCTAAACAAAAAAAAAAAAAAAAAAAAAGGGAAAAAAATCTGTCATCTAAAACTGCATCTGCCTATTCAGAACAGTTACAGCATGCTCAAGTTCTGTCCTGCAACAACATAAAAGAAATAAAAGAGACTACAATGATAAACCTTTGAGTTATAATACTAGCAGATTTAAAATGGGAATAACTGGAAGTTGCTTTCACAGGAGAAACTGACAAAACTTAGCCTTGACAGATGCCTTCACAGAAAGGCCAATCAACACACCTAGGGGGTTGTGATTTAATGATATGAGGACTTCTACAGCAATACCAGCACAAGAAATCAACCTTCACAGAGTCCATTTGGTCCTTATAGCTATCTACATACTGTCTGGGAGATTATGGTTTGACCATACAGGGGTTTCAGGCACCTCGGGGGTTCATACTACCTCTCCAGTTGTACTCAACGAGGCTGTTCATGGTGCTACACTATTAACTTGGTAAAAGAAGAAAAACGACAGTAGCCTTTCTTTATAAAGATGCTTTTTGAAAAGCCAAAATGGTCCACTAAACACCACCATACCTATGCACTGAGACCCAGTATGCTGGAAAGCATAAGAACTCCTGTGATTTTGGTCTTGAAGCCCCTGTAACGTCAAACCAGTGTAGCAGACCACAAGCTTTACTTCAAGAAATGCAACCTCAAGAACAAGTTCTCCAATAAAACAGGAGGGGCCTCAACACAGCAACACATTCAGCATTCTCACTGCAGCAGGCAAAAGTTCAAAAGCACACGTTTAGTTCATTGCTTTATCTTAAATTAACTTTTGTCAGCATGTTCTTTTCAGCTACCTGAAGCACTCTGCTTCTGCATGGAACACATATCACAGGTGGCTGTACATGCAACACTGGAGGTAAGGCTCAGCAGTAAGAATTGCTGCTACCCCTGGCCAATTAGAACCCTGAAAAAGTACTATATAGGAGCTACATTTCTCCATATGCAGCTGCATTCATTTGAGACTAAAGGAAACTGTGTCTTTGTGAAAATCCTGTACTATGTTATTTCCAGTTGTTACTGACTGATGATACAACTAAACACAACCTGCAGCACAAAAAAATACAGGTATTAGAATCTTTAATCATCAGGTAAGAAAGTAAAAATCATCAGGGGCAGGGCAAGAGGAGAAGGCAGCATCACTTTTCATCTGTAGCATTTCAGAAGGAATCTAATGGAAACTCTGCATAGCTATAAAAGAAGAAAAAGCTAAAACCTTCTAGAACTTATTTTCATGTATACATACAGTTATGTATTACATAACTGCCTCGAAGTTTCTATTGGCATAATTATCACAGAACTTAATTTATTATCTCAGCTTTGCAAGTAAGGTACTAAAATCTATCAGGTTGAAATAAAATCTGTTTCAAAATACCTTATCAAAATAATGTCTCACAAGATCTATACCGAATGACAAGATGTATACTACATTTTTAACTGTTGCTTTCCATGAAAGGCATATAAATTTCAAAATAATGTCTCACAGGAGCTATAATGAATTACAAGATGTATACTACATTTTTAACTGTTGCTTTCCATGAAGGGAATATAAATTTCCTTTAAACAGGGGGAATAGCTACTCAATAAATAGCACTGAAGATAAAAACAATGAAGTGCAAAGCATTGAACCTAACATGTCACTTAGACATAAAATTTATAGTCAAGAATAATACATGTATTTCTTAGCAAGAAAATACACGTCATGCATGACGCCTTTTTTTTGAACCTTAACTGAAAGAAAGCAAAACTATGTTCAGACAAAAGCTTGCAAGTGCCCTAAAGTGAAAGTAATTCTCAAAAAACTACCCTCACAAAGGCAAGCTGGGGTATGGCATCATTTCACAGAGGTGCCTAAGCCAAAAATCCTTACAGCAGAAATGTGATTTTCCATAAATGAGTTGAATCCATCAGGTGGAGGATGGGGGCCACAGGAATAGGGGTTGTATGTGTAGACAACAGGAAGTATCTTCTTAAATATCTGTGTTTTGAGAAATAATTTCAACACCTATGAGGATTTAAGTGCACCAGTAATAAGGAAACACAGTTACCTGAAAAGTAAACGCCTGACCAGAACTCCAGAGTGCAGCCCCAAAATATCAAACATTCATGTTGAAGCTTCTTTTGCTGAAGACTCAACAACGTACCCCTGTTCTGCACTTTTCCTCCATTAGCTCACACATCATCAACTAAACTTCAGCTACAGATTTCTAACAGAGAGCTGAGCTGAACCTTCCCACCCCCTCCAAAGATCTTGTGCTGCAGCAGGCCAACCTAAGTGTTTAAGACTTCCCTGACAGGAAAATCTTAGCAAAAAATTACACTTTGTAAAAAGAATCGTAGGAAGACAACACTGCAGGAGAAACTAAGATGAAAAACACCTGTGGACTCATAAATGGTAGACAATCCTCCCAGATTTGTAGTAAGAATTACTTGAAGCTAACAAAATATCCTCTCATGTTTTCTATATTTTTCTAGAAATAGTTTCTAGAAATAGTCCAATTGAAACGGCACTGGAAAATGTTCTTGCATTAAAAGAACAAGTTTGGGTATGTTGTTTTTTAAATCAAAAATTTCATTTTTGTAGGAATTCTGTTGCAGCAAACAGTCAAAAGTTAAAATTATCTCAGGAATTAGCAGCAAGAGACAAAATGGCACCGTAACAAAAGCATGTCTAAGCATATCTGAAGAAATGGTTGTTGCTACAAGTTAGAAATAAATCTTTATAAAACCAATTCTTAAATGACATGCATATCTATTTCAAGTTCAAATAAAGGATATTTTCTCAGCACCCTCAAAAACATGTTTTATATTAATTTGTTCAGTTTCAAAAAGGAAAATATTAGCTTAAATGTGTCTTGCCAATTATCCAACAGTTTGTTTGCTCAAATATCACCCTCCTGTACATTAGCTCAAGTCTCTTAACAATGATCACCTCAAGACCACAAGGCAAATGAGTATTTTTCAGGTGACCTGTTCCTAGAACTTCTGCAAAATGATACAGGTGTACTCATTCAATTCTCAGCATAGCAGGTTAGGAGTTTCCCAACACATAATCACACCATGGTTGCTCCTTGTTTCCTCCCCTCAGAAGAAGGGCAGCTGGGGTAGGGTGGCCCCTCAGCCTGGTCAACAATCCCTGCCTTAACATAAGATCAAGTGTGACCACAGTCCACAAAAAAATAATTTCTGCAGGCCCAGAAACTTGGTATCTCGATAGGCTTGTTCCTATTCCAGAATTTGGGGGGAAGGGGGGGGGGGGGGGGGGGCAGGGAATTTTTACAAAATAAAATACAAATTAAGGAAGAAGAAAAGACATTACAATGTTATTCTGACTAAAGAGAACAATGTTAAGTATCATTCTGGGTGATGGAGGCACTGAAGTGCCAAGACCCTCATACTTCTGCATCTCTGGGCCTGAATTGTTCAAATATATAAAGCCAGTCACGATACTGATGTAACATAGAAGTCTTGGGGGAAGGGAGTTGCCTTGTTTGGTTTGGGTTTCAGCATCCTGCATTTTAAAGTTCTGGCATACAACAAAAGATTTCTCTGCTGGAATATCTGTATCTAGAAGAAAAAAATCTTTTGAAAATCTGGCAGGACGTTTGCATAGGGAAACATAGCTCCAGGGAAAACAAACAAAGAGTATTCATAAAACTTTGTTTTTCACGTTGGCAAGACAGAAGACAACCCTATATAGAGGCTAAAAAGGTAGGCAACGCTCAAGCTGGCAACGTCAAGAGCCATTTCATTTGGGGTTTCATCTTCCCTAGCCTCTACCACATAGGTCAGAGGGCTGAACAGGCCCTAAGGAAAGGGGACACATAATGAACGTGAGCGCTGTGCGCTTCCTGAATGGTTCAGTCTATTTAAATGTATTTCACTGAGAAGAATACAGGGAGAACCTCTCTGTGACCCACATCGTAGAGGCTAGGAAAGATGAAAACCAACACAAAATGGCTCTTGAGGTTGGTTTATAGGATTCAGCACAGGCAAGCTCCCCTGACCCGGCTGCAAATTCGCTGGCACTGCTAGAGGCATGGATCAGCGTCACTGCAACAGGTTCACTTTCCACTCCAGCTAGAGTTTGCTCTTCTGTCTGTGCCTGCAGCATGGGAACAGAAGGTTGACAAGCTAAGGCATCCAGGTGAGGGAAGCTCCACAAGCATCGCCTTTTGCACCTTAATTATTGCCAGGATTACTGCCTACTTTCTAAAACAGGAAAAAGACAGACCGGTAACAAAAACCACTTTCTTGGAATGGAGTTTCTCCCAAGCAGGAACAGTTTAATCTTGCATACCAGATCACAGGCTTACAGCATCAGCATGCTAATCATCATATAGTGAGATTAATTAATCTCTGAAACTAAGAAATGTATTTCACTCCTTGTTTGCCTATCAGCTACATGGAAATAGTTCAGCCATTTTCTACAGGAAAAACTGAAGCATGGGCTCCAATTAAAAATTTAGATTACTCCCGTGCTTTGAAGAGCTCTAGAAGACAAGGAATCTTTAAAGCATCTTTTAGGCTTTAATAAAATATAGTTCTGACTCAAGCACCATATTAATGTAACACAATTTAGAGTCCCTCGTGTTTTGCACTTTCTTTTTTTTTCCATACAGCAAAGTGTATAACCCCACAACAGAAGCAATAAACAACTAAAAAATATTACCAAGTTGCAAAGGATTCTTGAAATGATCTCTCTTTTAAAGGCAGGGTCCATGATTCTTTTGTAATAAGATAAATTTAATAATACCTAATCTCATTATAGGCAAGAAAAAGCAGTTTATATTTAAAGATTAAGTAATCTTGCTCAAACCAAACTACCAAAATTAGATAGAATCAAGGTTCCGACCCCAACTACTTTGACTACATTGCCTCTTTAGTTACTCTTGAAGTTAAACGGTCTCTCTTTAAGCCCTAATAAAGAAGTGTTTCCCCTAATACCATTAAATACACACACATATGTATTACCAAGACTAGAACTGTGAGCCCTTCAAGTTTATTTTAAAGATTTTATATCATTCTGTGTCAAGCCAATTATGGTGATTTACAGTGGCAATAACAAAAAATCACTAGGACCAGCAAGGAAACACCAAGACAGAAACCACTGATGCTACTACTAGGTCACCTGGAGAAGCAAAAAGATCACCCAGATTTCAAGTTAACCAGATCCTCTTAAGGTTACAAAGCTCAGCTCACCAGGCTTTCAATGAGCACTTAACACATACAAATAAACCCAGACAGAGGCAATCTATATGCCTGACTACGTACACACATATATTATGCACACATACACTATACACAGAGCCATTTTAATAAAAAGCTTTAAAGTCTACATGAATTACAGACTGGAAACTAATGTAACTTCCTGTGTAGACAGTCTTACTCTAAACTGTGTCCATGTAATACAGTATTTATCCCTACAACTTTCCTTATACAGACAGGCATTCAGTTGGATATTCAGGATGCCATTGCAAGTAATCCACTGATAGCTCAAGTCAAATGAAAACACTCTCTGATCACATTCAAGCTTCTGGTCACTGGGAAAAAAAAATCTTCTTTTTTTGCACATATGGATTTTCTTTTTTACCTAAAGTTTTGCAAAACAGTAAACATTACCTTCATCAAAGTCAGCGTCATCTTCTGTATGCTGTGGGAAAGGGAAGCAATTTGTGATTTCAAGTCTGTCATCCACCACAAGACCCAGCAGCACTCCTTGGACCACTTCATTCCCCTGTCCTTCTTCTTGGTAATGTTTAATGATCTTTAACACAACCTAGAACACAAAACAAGAAAATCATAATATGCAATGGATTTTTTTGTCCTCAAATTACACATTTGGAATTTCAAATTGGTTGAAGTGCTGCATAAATTAGAGCTGCAAACCAAGTGAGCTACTGGCTTTAACAACAGCAGTTTTAATACGGGTTGAAAAGTAGGCAGCCATCCTAACATTACCAGAGAATAAAAAAGACCACTAAATGTATGGTCAAAATGCAGTTCTAAACCAATTTTCTAAAACACCCTTCTAAAATGAAATATTGATCTTTTTTACTTTACCTTGTTACTATAACTGTTAAAAGCTATCTTACAGGGGCAATAAGCTCTCTCCTGAGGGAAACACTGCACAAGAAACTAACAAAATTCCTTGAAAGTAACTAAGCAGAAACTGGTAGAAAATTTTTGAAAGGTACAAAATTTCAGTTGCATTAACCTTCAAAATTACATCTCATTGCAGTTTTACTTCAGATGATAGTCTAATTTATATTTTGTAAACTGTGTGTCACAGGCTACTTAAGAATAATGAATGATAACAGAAAGGGAAGAGGAGCAAAAATTACTCATCATGTTTTTAATAATTTTCACTTCCTTCCCTAAATCTGAACTCTACAATGAATAATTCTCATGAGATGATACTGTAAATTGGAACAGTATGAAAAAAATCCTCAAAAATAGTCAATCATTTGCAAGAAACACTTTAAACCTACATAACACTTTACACTTAACAACACGAACCAGAACAAGACATTACCTACAAACACAGACTTGAAAGAACTTATGTTTCGTCCAGCATAAGTGGGGTTTATTTCACTAAACCCTAATCCACCCAGCAAAAACGCACTAGAAAATGTCCAATGGCTGTGTTGTCATTAAAGAAATACTACTTCAGTGCCTGCTGGCAAACAGATTCATCCAATAGATTACAGTTCAACCACCCCAAGAACAGATTCTGTACAAATACTGGTTTTTGGTGAACATTCTGCAGGGGAGGAAAAAAAAGTTAAGGTCATATTTATACATCAGGAACATATATTTGTCCCTAGCTTTCTCCTTGGTTGTTCAGCAGATCTTTATGTCACAGTTGTAAACACACTATTAATGAATTACAGCAGCACAGTAGAGGTTAAATGGAAGGGGGGGGTGGGGAAGAGTAGAAAATAAATTTTTTACAAATACATTGCCTTCTTGGGCTAAATGGGAAAACAAAAGCCTCATATACAGCCTGGTGGAAAGGTAAGGATGGAGCAGGGAATGAAGAACGAATACATTTTTCATCCAAGTTGGATCTAAGTACCAAACAGGGCTAACACTCACTGCTGCCTTGTTTATTCACAGTATCACTCACTTGTGCTTTCTCTTGCATCTAGACACACTTGCATTGAAGCTTCTCAATCACAGGTAGATACTGTTTCACCCCAATATACATTCACATCTGTCCCTCGAGTCCTTTGAAGCCATACCTTTTTATCCAATTTGTTAGAACAGGTCTACAGAGCAGACTGACAAATAGATACTTCGGTTATATAAATCTCATTTCATGGGAAAACAGTAAGGAAATTAAGATCAGGAAGCACTGAAGGAGAATTTAACAGTGCTGAAAACAGTACAGCAAATACCAGTTTGAGATCACCTGGATGCAGAAGACAGCTGTCTACCACCAGAGAGCCAGCACATAAATAGCATTCAACTTGCATTTAGCATAAAGTTAAGCTTTATCATGTATTTGCCATAAGCTCCACGGTCAAGGAATCCATAACTAACCAGACAGATTACAGCACAGCATGCTCTCTGCCTACTATGCAGCTATTCTCAACATCTCTACAATCTTGTAAGCTTCACCTTTTCCAGTATTTTTCTCCTCATTTGCTCCTGAGTTTTCTATACCCACCAGCTCTCCCTGTCACTGCAATTCCTGTTCACCTGTTTGATTCCATTCCAGGAGCATTTGCGATACGATGACAATTTTATTGCAGCATTTCTGATTACAATTGCTTACAGAAAGCAGCTGCAAATGAAATAAACATGGGCTGCCATGTAGTATCGGTGATTTTCCAGGGAGATAAAACTAGGAGTTCAAAACTTTTAAATGCTAACCAAATACCCCAATACACAACAAAGTTATTATACAAGTCTGCAGATTTCAACCTCCAGCCTGAAGACTACAGCAGATATTATCCAGGGAGATACAGACTCCAATTCAGGCCTACCTGCAAGTTTGTTTTCTAACAGAGTCTGAGAAAGGTAGCAGAGAAGGTCATGAACTCACTATTCTCAATTTCACACCCGTTAGCAAGCTGCAGAAGTTCAGGTTTATGACTGCACTGGAAAATACATTAGCTACCGAAATAATTTTTAAAAAGATAAATGGACAAGTCTGAGAAATGCATCCAAAGACACATGATTCTTGTTTTCTTTTTGTTCTTTGTTCTGGAGAGTTTTATTTAGCACATAAGACACAAGTCTTTAGTACAGCAGGCTCTTAATCTTGGATTGAAAAACCTGCCACCAAAATACTACCATATGACCAACAAGGAAACGTGCACTGGTGCTTTTGTTTCAGTACTAAAAACAGACCTTCAAGCATAAAGTAGAACTGTTTCTCTACTGATAACAAGATCAGTTTCAAACATTAAAAATCACATTTCCATTTGTTTGCTAGTCTAGGTACAGCAGGGAGAGCTGATCACTATACAAACGACAATACCATGACATTTCCCTGTTTGACTGCACAAACCAATACTTCATATTGAGTAAACGACATAGACACCCAAAACAAAAAAGAAAAACACTAACTTGTACTAGACATTTCCCAAAAAAGACATAATGTTTATGAAGCATCAGAACAGAATCAGAATAGTTTTACTGGTCTGATAATAAATGTAATAAAGTGTTAATATAAATATTAAAAGTAACACAACCCACTGAGAAATACAAATAATTTTTTTCCAAATCACAGAAAAAAAATATCCCAAAGAAAGCTAAGTGAACACCAGTATAACCCATCTTTCATCCAATGATTATTCACTTTCCACACACTATTTACAATTCCCATCCTCCTATTCATCTAATAAGAGATAGTGCCTCTTTGTACAAACTGTAGTTGTTTTTAAATACCCTTAGACCCTTAACTGCTGTACAATTGCTACATGGAATTAACAATAACTAAACCACATTTCAACTCACTTATTTAAGTAATGCAGTTGGCCAGCCAGGAAAGGCTATGTACTCAAGTAGAAAACGGGTCAAGTAATTTGAGGAATATTTTTTTTTTAATAAAAAAAAAAACCAAAACAAAACCAAAAACACACACCACGAACAAACAAACAAACTTAAGATTTCTAAATTCTGACATGTCTGAACACACAAACCAATAATGGTATGCAGCTTGTTTTATTAAATAGAATTAGGATATAAGAAATATTCAGGTATACAAAAACTCTAGAAAAGGATACACAAATAACTCCTAAAACTCAGGTCCCCCAGCCTTGTAAATTTTGTGTTCAAAATACCAAAGCAATTCAATCACTTGGAGTAGCCACTTGACAGATTTTAACGGCTGTTAATCCTCAATTAACAAAAAAAAAGTTTGCAGTTCAACATGCTTCTAATCTTCAGATCTTCAAAGCACTGCTCTAACATTAAGAATGAAGTCATACTACACAAAAGAACCATTCTGAAACTATTAAAAATCTTCAAAGATATATATTTCAGCTGTAAGAGTATAATGCCAGTTTTTAATTTTGGCTACATCCTGACATCACAGTTGTTAAATTCAAAAGTTTGTATCTCATTACAGAAACACCTATAACATGAATCACCAGCTGAAGTATCATAAGCCTTTGGGAGGTCCTGAGAAGATTCCTGGGGTCATGAATATGCCAAGACACACATTTCTGTATTTCTCCAAAGAGAGACAACAGCAAATCAAAGCACTTAAGATTCATTTACGATTGTGTTCCAGAGGGCTGAAAGTCACGACGTTGAAACCAGATTTCCAGTACCTGTGTTGTGTCTTACAGATGCAATATCAAACAAGAGAGGTTCTGGTAACCCACTGGATACATGATGTAATGAGCCAATTTACAGTCTTAAATCAAGCATTTAAATCTTTTTCAATGCTCAGCAATTTTTCCCACCCAAGAAAGCTCTGTCGGCACAGCCAGCACCAGTTGCCAGCATCTGGGGAGAGGATGGGGAGACAGTATAAATAAGGCTGTGTTATGTAGCTGTTTTCAAACCCACCCTAAGTGAGACATGGGCATCAAATGTGGAAGGTGCCACAACTCCCACGTCCTCTCAATACCTAACACTAGTGAAACAGTGATCAATATTTAGTTTGGCAAAAGAGTCTTGAAAGCTCTTACTGCTAATAGCATCTGAAATACTTTGAATACATCCGTATCACATATGGACTCTACAGGAATTTGTAAAATGCAAACAGAGAACTTTTATATCTAAGCATTCCAGCATGAGTAATTTTACTTAAACTCCTAGCGTAGACAAAGACCAAGCGATAACTGTTGATGTAGTTTTGTAAACGGATAGATCTCAACTATCACTACAAACAATGACTCATGCAATTGAGTTTGAATTGAGCTAAACTCAAGGATGCCTAGAATCAAGACATCTACCTGATACATATAAAATGCATATATATCACCTCTGGAAAAAGCATTACTTAAGCTGTTTAGTAATATCCAGATGATGACATACCAAATTTTACATATCAAATTTTATACTAATTTAGTTGTCTTGCCTGCTTCCCCAGCTCACATTACACCAAAAGCAAATCTACAACCTGCGTTGTGCTGAAACTTATCCAATTAGGTATGCAAAAATGAAATTTAATTAAACAGCTCTGAAATACTCAGGTAAGCACTGAATGCCTTTGTTTTTAAACAAAGACTTGGGAAGGGGGAAAAAAAACCCAGAAAACTAGAGCAAAATATAACAAAACATGTCCAACTTGAAGAGTTCCAGATGGGGGTGGGGTGGGATATGTGTTTTGGGTTTGTTTTTTTTGTTTTGTTTTTGTTTGTTTGTCTGTTGTTCTGGGGGGGGGGGGAAGCGGTGACACGCGGGCTGGGAGGGCAGTGTTGGTGGTTTTTGAGGGTTTTTCCCCCCATAAGCTACCGGTAAGTGCTTATCCTACACTTTAAAAGGACAAGTTCTAGAAGCTGACGAGGCAAAACCTTGCCTTGAACTGATCTGTCTCCTGGCTATAGCACCACTTGCTAAGACAGTAGCAAAGTCTCTCAACTTTCCTGCCCGGAGAAAAGGAACTCTGAAGTGAAGTACAGACACCACTGCAATGGTTAAGGGTAAGAAAATGTGTCTAATACATGTAACAATCTGCTCTGGATGACTAAGGAGATAGATGTTTACAGGCACACACAAAAAATTCCAACTTAACCAGTGCAGTCCACAAAAACATGTTCTAGAAAACAGTCTGACAGTAAGGTATCAAAAGCACAAAATTAACAGGTTTATACCCTAGTCTTTTAGGTGTTGGATATGAAGCTTCATGGCATAAGACTGCCACCACACAAAGCTGTGGCATGAAGTGAACTGAGGATGAGAAGTGAAACTGAATTTTCCACATTACACTAATCTCGAGAAATTACAAACTCTACTGACAATCAAACACTGAATTCACTTAAATGCGCAGTCTAGCTCATCTGCAGAGATTTCTGAATTTTTCTAGATTCTCTTACTCAACAGTGCTGATTTTTTTACCATTCTGACATGATCAATGTCTAAACATTTACTCTTTTCTTCCTCGTGCTTCAATCTGGAATTAAAGCTCTTAACACTGTTAGACCAATTTTATCTCAGAAATTTAAAATAAATAAATAAATAAAGAGTTTTCCATTAAGACCTACAACATCTTAAACTAATTGCTTTGACAGGTATCTTCAATCCTAACTATGATTGGTGGCCAAAAAAAAAGTAATTTAGTTCCCTGACAAGTAATCAAAAAGATACTTAATCTGAACATACTGTCCAAAATCTAAGGCCAAAAGGACAAGACTGAGTAGACCTGAAAACCAAGGTAAATTTAGAAAAATGCTGTTTCTGAACAGCAAGTGCAGAAATAAGGAGTCTTGGCCCTCACTGTTCTGTCTAGCAAGAATAACAGCTGTCCTTTGGACAGAAGGCCTCAAACATCCAACAATATTTTACCTTTATCTTGACTGGCTAGAGCCTTAACACCAACAGTTACAAAGCCTTTGAAAATACAGTTCTTGGAATAGTAACCTTACATTTTATGTCATTCAACAGCTAATAAACACCAGATGTTAAAGTCTTATTTCTGAACTTGACAGAAATCTGAGGGTATAAAATCAATAATAATACAGGATGCATAACAGAATGATGCATGCCGCTTCATACCATCTCAATCAGGTGCAAATTATCAAATCTCCTTCTGACATGAGAGTGGAAGTTTCCTGGAGCTGAGCCTGAATTCAACTATTATGAATGATGCATATCGATCTGAGGTGGTCCTCAAACTACATATATTTTCACACAGAAATTATAAATCATAGGATTCTGTTCTTTTTGTCTCATGTAGGTTGTCAGTACCAAATAATTTTGGAAATCCGTATTATATTGAATGGAAAAAATTCCATCTTGAACTGTAGGGCTTGGGGTGGGGACAGGATGTTACATGCTTCTGTACTATTTGAATACTTCTGAGTATTTGGAAGCACCAAAGCTTATTATTCCCTGGGTGACTTACTACATCAGTTGGTACCCTACCACCTGCTTAGTTTGTAAACACCAAGATTTCAGATGATTTCACTACAAAAGGAAACATCAGTAACCTTCAAAAAGGAGTGCAGCTCTAAACATGTACATTATGCTGAGAAAACTACCCAAATCATAGCAGGTAACAGGTTATTGATTTAAACCCACTATTTTCTGTCACTTCTACTTGGTTTAGGAATTATATTACCCTGTAATTATAGGTATCTAGATGGTTTTCCATATTACCTCCTGCCTCATGCATACCATGCCTATATAGTGCTTATAGTCCTAACTCAACACTTTCTTGTAGATCTTTTTTTCCCCAACAGGATGAAGAAGGGGATAACATCCATACATATCATTAAGCTAGATATAACTTTGCCATTTTATCTCAGTAAGTGGGTGACTCAAAGCACAATTCAAAGTCAGCGACAGGCCAAGAAGCATTTTATTGCTCCTTCCTGAACATTAAGTGGTTATGTGCACTCTTCAGGGCATGGCTGGAAAAGCTGTACCTTGCTTACACTGAAGCTCAGTCTAGAAAAGTAGACATTCAGTTCATTTTTCACTTTATGTAACTCAAGTTACACAGATTACCCATATCTCAGCAACACATTCAATGCAAACTGAATGCAAAGCTTAAACCACCACCAGGAAATGCCCCATACAAAATACTTCCCAATTATCTGCTCTTTTAGTTGTTCTGTTATTTGGCTTTTTAAGAACTACTTCCAAACCACTGCAATGCAAGAGCTCTAGAATTTCCCTTCAAGCAAGAGGGAAACCCAGCATAACAAGAAGGGTCTTCCTCTACAGCGATACAGCCCGCCTGCACCTTCCAACAGTCAGTCTTCCAGCAAAGGTGGTCGTTCACACAGCGCAAGTCCCAGCTCATTACGGGACACTGCCAAGTGATTGACACATATATTGTATTTACTGGAAGAACACCCAGCTGCTGTAAACTTGAGCTTCTCACTCTTCTGTTACTGGAATACTTCAAAAGCTGTAGGGATTTAAAAAAAAAAAAATCCAAACTTAAAACATAAAAAAAAAAGTTACTCCAAATTATAAAAATCACTGATTTTATATAAAGCCAGACACAGAACATGAAACAAACCATTACTTAATACCTAGAGCTAAAACTGGTAAATAGCAAAATCTTTCATTTTATATTTTAGATACCAACATAAATAGGTACATGGAATTCAGCCTGAAGAACTGAAATAGTACAGACACTAAGCCTGTTTCTGTACAAATACATTAGAAGGGGAGATTACTGAGTTTTGGTTAGAGGCCTGTTGGGTTTTCATAGGCTATGGTTTCCTTGACTCTGTCAGGAACTTACGTTAAACAGCTAGCATCCTGTAGGTACCATGAAACATCTGTTTAAGTAATTTATTTACTTATGTCCAAGCAAGCTCCTTGTTCTTGCAAAAGGAGAAAGTTAAACTGCAGTGCACCAAAGGAAAAAGTCACTAAAGAGTGGAGAAAAGCAGTTTATTAAAACATAGAAACACAGGAAAATATCAAATCTTAATCAAGATGTGTTTTACTAAACAGACAAATCTCTTCCTGATTTTTGTCTCACTACATTTTTTACTTTTTTTTTTTTTTAAGACTGTGTAACAGTCCTGGTTAACAACAATCTCCATGGTTGTTCACAAGTGGCTGTACACTTTCAGTATTGCCTCAACATAAATAAAAATGCACCCTTACATTTGTGTATTTAAATTCTGCATTGCCCTGTTCACACACTAGTATAATGTATTTCTCTGCAATACAAAGTTTCGTAACACATTTCACAGTACATGGATTCATGCTCATTCCCATGGAAACCATCAGGGCCACGGGCACTGCAGAGTAACTTCCTTGTAGAAACCATAAAGCAGCCCCAGGATTTCAATTGTGCAAGCAGCAGGGCATTAGATGTTATCAGCACACTGTTAGGAGGCAGTGATATGACTATAATAAGATTAACATCCGAAATTCTGCTAGTTACAAGTGGGATAGAGCATTTCCCCAGGACTACTTAGTGTATCATTCCTCCTATTTCATAAATCTCACTGAACTCAAATCTTCTGAAAATATTCAGTACTTTAGGCAATTTTTGTAAATTGCCAATACAATTTATATTTATTATGTTTAATGAATTCAATACCTAACCATCATTTCAAGAATGAAAGTAGATTAATATACTCCTTTAGAGCACAACATATGGAAATTATATAGAAGCAGTAAAGGCAAGCAGTTTCAATATTTTCCGCTTGATACACAAGAGCCTTACACTTACACTTCAACATACAGTCAGTACGTATGTTCTGTGTATTAGTGAATCACCATTGTTCAAATATTTATAGTGCTCACTGAGCTACTAGTGTATTTGCAGGTAAAAGGTTTTCTCTTCAGTATCAACTTCTAGCAGCTTCCTATAGAAAGATTTAGAGATGACAGCCAAAAGTCGCAATAGCAGATTTTATTTAGCAGCCTATTTTTTCATCAGATTGTGCCAAACTGTTATCATTTTGAAGCTGAAGAAAAACTGCAAGACAGTTACCCTTATCTATTTGGCTTTCAAAAATTAGTAAAATAAGGCAGAGCTAGATGGGGAGGAAGGAGTGGGGGCTGATCTGAGACTACTGATATTTTTCAAAGACCACACCCTGCACAACAGAACTGAAATATGGATGCTATTTTAGAATGTATTTTAAAATCATTACTTCCATATGCATTCAACAGATGCTTCCAAGTAACAGTAAAATCCCTACTGGACACGACTTCCATATCATTGTAACAATTTATAACTTTTTTGTGCAACAATTTTTTCCACATTCAAGCACTTATCCTTCCTGGCAAATGCTTGGTTATTGTGCTAAGGAGCTGTGACAGTGACAGACCCTCGTAGTAACAGGTAGTGCAATCCAGAAAACCAAGCCTGGACTGAGTCTCAGTTTTCCTGCTGACTTAAAGCATAAACCTAATGAAGAAACATGAAAATCAATTCTTGCTGGTAAGATTCAGCTTCCCAGCCTTTCCAATAGAAGTAAGACTTGCCTTTGTATCACCATCTGAACATGGCCATGTGAAAACCACTTCCAGAACAACTCCATTTCCAGTAACAGCTACTGTGACAGTGAGATTAAAAACAACCATTCTAATATTATCATTGGGAGTGCCAATGGCTAAGGCAGGATAGCTTTCAGATTGTTCCCAAAAAGTGATACTATAGCTGCAGTAAATACCCTACATGTCATCTAAAGTTTAAAAAGCTTTAAACTAGGTGGGTTTTTTGCATTCATAATAATGTAATAGTAAAAAAATAATTGAGTGCTCCTAAGTCCTCAAAACCCAGCCCTATGTTAATGAAGAATTTTGTCAATGAGATTGCTTATTTTCCTCAGATATGGATAAAAAAACCCAAATATTGACAAGAGTGACTTACATCTCCAACTAAAATCCTAAACATCAAAGGGGCACAACACTTGCTTAAAATCAATATGCATGTATACTGCATATTGCACAGGTAAGGGGCTCCATAGCAGGGATGCACAGCAAACAGACTGCAAAGCAGGATACAACGTTTAAGTAAAACAAAGGCAGAGACTGACAAGCCTTACACGCTCAAAGCAGCATCCTAACCCTCCTTTTCCAATAAAACACCAAATATTTATATAAGAAAATGGACTCCTGTGTGAACTTGAGTCAAAGGGACTGCGACCTGTGGATGAGTCCACGTGGGAGCAGGACATCTTGAAGCATCTGTGGCTATGGATAAGCCCATGCCAGACCAAGTACATCTCAAAGCATCTATGGCCATGGTTACATCTGTGCTGCAGCAGGTATACCTCTGAAAGGATTGTTCCCCAGGGTAAGTCCACAGTGGAGAAGGAACACCTCAAACCATCTGCGTCTCTAAATACCTCCATGCTGCAGCAGGTACACCTTGAAGCAGCAGTGGCTGTGCCTAAGGTCATGCTGGGGCACCTCAAAGCATGTGGCCATGATAAGGCTCCACTTGGAGCAGGTACACCCCTAAGGGACTGCAGTCTGTGGATAAATCCAAGCAGGAGCAGGGGCAAGAGGAGGAAGTTAATTGTAATGTTAAACCCTATGGTTTGGTCCAAAGGAACCAGGGGTGGAGACCGTAATGGAAATACCTTTAAACTGTTGTAACCTGGGATTTGAGTTGCATGTTATAGGAATAACTTACAGCAGGAACTCCTTGTTGCTAGCCAGGCTAGGAGCAAGGGGAATGGTTCACTGCAATGTTAAACCCTGTAACTTGACCTAAAGGGACCAGGAGTGGAGATTGTAATGGAAATACCTTTAAATTGTTGTAACCTATGCTTTGAGCTGCATGTTATAGGAATTACTATAGCAGGAACCACCTGAACCAGTGGGAGGACAATCCCTATAGTAGCAGTACAAGTGCAACAGTGACCATACCCGAGTTGGCTTCGGTGCCCAATAATTCCACCCAACACACCATCTCTCCTGTCCTGAGTGACCACTATAACAGATGGACCCCAAAGTCATGAACTAAATAAACTCAATGGACATTCTGTGGACATTTTACAGACATTATATAGGGGTGGTCTACAGACTAAGAGAATGCTATCTGCGTATTATATCAAAGGAAGGGAAGAGAGTGGGGGTTAAATGAGGATGTACTGGATAGTGTGGGACCTGCGCATGACATAAATGGTATGGAAAAATGGGTAGAGAATGTGCTGGTTTTGACAGGGACAGAGTTAATCTTCATAGTAGCTGGTATGGGGCTGCATTTTGCATTTGTGCTGAAAACAGTGTTGATAATTCAGGGATGTTTTTGTTACTGCTGAGCAGCACTTACACAGAGCCAAGGCCCTCCCTGCTTCTCCCACCATCCCACCAGTGAGTTGCTGGGGTAAATATGGAAAAATAACACACAAAGTAATCATACCCATAAAATGTCTCTGACAAAAAATGATTAATAAAAAAAGACTATAGCAACAGTAAGTTGAAAATCCATTATCTTTCGTCAAAGACTAGGAGAAAAAAAAAAAAAGAGAGACTTGATCCTCTTTTTACAAGGCCTCTCATAAGGTCTAAGATTTATTTAAAAGATGGAAGAAAAAGTCCTAAGATGTAATAGGGCATAAATGATGCATATTTTCTACATACCACAAAGGGCCTTTCAGAATCTGTGCCTGCTCTATCTTGTAACCTTCCTTCAACTATACCATGCTGCAGGTCAGCTGCAAAGGTCTACTTTTGTTACAATAAACTGTAAACCAAAACAGAATATTAAACAATGTTTCAGTGTGCAGGAAGACATAATACATTGTCTCAGCAAAGCCAGGAATTGTCACTTCCCCACTAATGAACACCCCAGTCAAATTTAACACCTAAGTAAGACACAAAGGTAGTGCTTATCATCTCATTTGTTTCTGATGCAACATTTTAATCATTAAAATGTTGTTTATTTGAAAGATATTTGGTGGAAATACTCTTTTGCTTGGTACTTTTAACACAGCCAAATAAGTATCACAAGATTTACTGTTTTCAACAGCTACACATACATAATTACCAGGCAAAAGACCAGTTTAATATGCACATAACAGGAACAAGACATAATGAGAAGTTTAACTGTTAATGACAGTAGTGTAGAAGGCAACACATTAATTCTCCTTGCATGCAGCAACGCAGCGGGAAAAAAGAAAAAAAAAAGGTTGTTTTGAAATAGTATTTCCCCTTCAAATTTTGAAGTGTAAAACTCCTCAACACATTTAAGCCACCTCCACATTTAGATTAACTCCTTTTGTCAGCATACTAGTTTCATGGTATGAAGTGATACCAGATGTTCTAGTTTTAAATGCCTCACTAGAGTATACTTACATGACACTCAGTAGATGCTGAGTGCACCAATGCACTCTTACAAATCATTTAAAGTTTTGCTCTGTTAGCAAGTATACCTCCTATCCATTGACAAAATACACTGAAATTTTAAATCCTCGGACCACCATGATCAGGGTACTTAACACATTTCAGGTTAAGAAATCTTCACTAAGCCTGAAAAGTGTTATATTCTAAGGAGGCCCTTGACCCTTCAACTTGCCAGTACACATCAATGCTTTGTCTTCTGAATGTAAACACAGACTGTATGCCAGAAGTTCCCCTCTGGGTTAGATTCAAGCAACTCATTGAACCTGAAGATTAATAGAAAGTATATACATATTACCCAACTCATACAAAACGCTTGCCTTCATGGTTCAAAGTATCCATGAACACATCAAGTTAGTATTCAATTCACACACGAACTCTCAGTGCCAGCATAATCCAATCTAAATTTTTAAGAAAACAGGTCAAGAAAAAGTCAAAGAGATTAAACGTCAACTTGAAATTTTATCTGAAGTCCTTTGGAGGACACACAAAACGATACAGCCTGAAGGACATTATATTCTAAAATCCCATTCTATAGCTCTGCAATGTCAAGAACCTTACAGAGAACAGCAGGCAGAACACCAAGAGTCTGGGCATTCTTTCCAAGTCTTCAAAAAGGGTAAAGTATAAGAGAAGAAACCACAAGAAAAGCTAGGAAATGCACTATCTTCACAACTGAAGAAATGTCAAAGGTTTTTAGCCAGTTCAATACAGACTTCACTGTTATTACCAATTACTCCATTACTATGGAAATTGATCACTTTCTTTCCAGGAGTGTCAAAAGTTGTCATTTTAAAAAGTCCTTAAATAAACATTTGCAAGATGGGTCTCAAAAACTGATTTTCAGTAAACATTGTACATTATTTCATTTACTATGATCAAACATGTCATCCTAAAGAGCTCCTCACTCAATAAGCTAAATAGGCTTTCCCTATTAACAGCTGGGGATACAAATCCTATCTATCATACACCTTGAGGACAAAAAGGGCTGGTAATAGAAAACAAGGCACAAGCAACTTAAATACCACAGCTAAGAGCAGAGTAATCACTGAAAAACAATTCAATAATGTTAGGGCGTTTTTAAAAAGATAGGTAAAAACATGTAAGTATGTTAAAAAAAAAAAAAAAAAACCAACACACAAGAACTCTACATACCATAGATGAGAATGCAAACCATTAGGCACATGACACCATCACCAAATCAGGGATGATGTAACGATGCTTAAAGTAACAATCTTTGATTAAATCAGTCGTATCTGACACAAGAGTAATATCTACACTACAGCCACACTGGTGCAAATACAAGTGCAGACAAGGCCTACAGCTTCTCACCATCTTCTTGACATATTTGTGCATTAGCCAATGTATATTTTTATTCAATATAAATGAACTGACAAGTATATCTTAAGGTTTAGCTTAAGTTCTATACAAACTTCAAGAAGTACACCTAAATATATATATATTCAAAGACTCAGAATTAAGTAGCTGGAACAAGTATTACTTGGCATTAGAAGGTAATCTTGAGTATTAACATGGCCTCCAATCCTTATTTCAGAGTCTGATGATTTAAAGATTCAGGTATCCCTCACTCACTGCTATCCATGAAGGCTTCTGTTAAAAGCTCTAGCAATATTTAATTAACTACAGAATGGCAATTTGTTACTAATATTAAGGCTTTCCACATCAGCAGCTATGAAGACAAAGGAATAGAAACCTATAGCCATTTTGAGAAGCCTACATAACTTTTGCTATTTTCTACAATATGTAAAATGTGTGCAATGGGCATAAGTGTAAAAATAATTCATACATAGTGGTTTAATAAAAAAGGAAACATCATCCCCATTAATGAAATAAGAGCAATGCACATATGCTTTAGCATGTTGTTATGCAAGAGCAATATATAAGAAAACCTTAGTCAGTCACACTGTTCTCCAAAAGCATTACTGGATATAGTTTTCTGAATGCATGCATAAATTCAAGAGGTTAGGATTTAAAAAAGAAAAAAAGTCATACATTGGTGCTTAAGAATTTAGTCATATGAGGAATTACTTTACTTTTACTCTGCCTTCCTAGAATAACCTCATGCACAAGTTGTGCAGTGCAAACGCTTCCCAGTAACAACATACTTCCTTGTGACTACTCTGAAGGCAAGCTTGATCAATAAAAAACACTTATTTGGCCTAGCAGCCAGCTTTGCCTTGCTAAAAGATCCCCATCTCCCAACGCAGAGCTGTTATCTTGCTAGAGGAAAGTTTCCATATATCCATTACCTACATACTACTGGTCAGCCATGACCCACAACCCACCACATGGAGTAATTCTGGTTTTGAATATCAGTTCAGTTTCTGTATTACAAAAGCTTTCGTGCTCATCTAGTAAAAATATCTTGCCTGATCTTACATCTCCGAGTGTGATATACCAGTTCATCTCCGCTTTCACAGTTTTATATCTTGCCTGATACAACTTCTAAAATTGTGAGAACTGCAGAAATATGTCAAGGAAGCCCTTGGTAAATGCAATTTTAGACAGCTGAGTAGGGTTAGAAGTTTTACTAAAAAAGCATTCCAGAAAAGTCTCCAAGCTTTGATGGAAATTCAGAATCTCTTATTAGGACTACACCATTTCCCAGTACTTCCAACAGTAGACTACATAAAAACTGGAGAGTCTGCATGCTGCTCCCTTATACAAAGCTCAGCTTTCTGGTATCCCAGGAATAAGCTTATCTAAGAGTACAAGTTTGCAAGATTAGGCTACAGGAAACAAGCCTGCAAATTAAGAAAACCCACCAAAGCCTCACAACACCCTACAGCTATCAACCTACTACTTCCAGTAAAGCAATGTAATACTGACCCTAAATAATGTTATCATACCTGTGATTACTTTGTTGAAAAGGACACTAATCTTGCAAAAGCAAATGCTGAAGAATCACTACAAACATGAAACAAGGTTACCCTGCAAACTTCCAATGTAATTAGGCAGCAAATGGGAAGACAAGACTTCTTAATGACAAACCCAGCTCGCTCCACTTGCTCTCATGGTCACAGCATAGTTGCTTTAGTACCTGAGTTTCTCTGTCCTCTTTGCCTCATTTACTCACTTTGCTGCATGAGAAAAAGGATGCAAAGATACTACAGAGCAAACAGCTGGCACCTATACAGTTAAAGGCTATAATCCAATGCATATTTAAGAGGCCAAATAAAAATTGCACCAGCAGAACAGTAAGGGGGGGGGGGGGGGGGGGAATTAAGAGATAATAAATATGATATGCAGCTGATCAGACTTGTTCATTACACTCTCTTCTACAATTATAATGGTTCTTCTTTAAAACTGCAGGTGCAAGAAATCCAAGTACCTTTACCACTCATCCAGGAAGCACAAAATTAACACTGTATTTCCCTTTTACCCTCTCTCATTTCAAATTTTCCACTGGAAAACAAGTAAACAGCAGCATTCTGGAAACAGCAGCAATTTTCCACAAGTGGGTTTACATCTGAAACCCTGTACAACAGAGTAGTGTTTAATGACACAGCCATAACATCAAACAAAAACAGACATTTTTTTGTTACATTATCTCTGTGGTATAATGCAGATCCCAAATAGGTATAGGGAGAAGAATGAAAAAGGGGAAAGATGATGTTTGTTACCTTTAAGGAAACAAACACCAAGTCACAAAAAAAAAAAAAAAAACAAAAAAAAAAACCCACAAACAAACAAACCCTGAAGCAGATGTTCATGTGATTCCATGAAAAGGATATTTTCAATACAGCTCTCTGTATAAATCAACAATACAGTCCCACTGCCCGCACTCCCAGAAAATATGGGATATTTAGGGACAGCTACAAAAGTTTTAAGTATGCAATTGAAGTTTAACTTCAGATTTAAGACCAGTTTTGTAGAAATAAGAAAAACTAAAATTTACACCCAAATTTACAAATTCAGATCACTCAGACTAATTTTAAGTACAAGAGTCTTGTAAAAGTTCCAACAAATTTATGGACTTTATTCTGCATTTTGACATCACTAAAAGCAATCATTTGGTAACCTAACCTCCTCCCTTGCTTTCTTGCAAGAAACAGGAATGCACAAATATATTTCCTTTTCGTAGATTAACACTGAAGGTCACTTGACTGCACAGGTAGGTACTCACAGAAGAAAACTGCTAGGCCTATTCAGCAAACCTGAAAATTTCTTTCCATGCAAAGGAATAGCTACTGCTTATGTTCTAAAATCCATCAGCTTAGAGTTTGAAATTTATTGCACCTTACTAAAGGAAAAGAATAAGGTCAGTGAACCAAATCTGATTAACTTCAGCAGCTGAATTCCAAAAAAATCAGCCCCTACTAAAGAATTTCTAGAAATACAACAAAGAGTCCATCAACACCTCTTGCCAAAAAAAAAGGTAAGAAAATTATGGCATTGTTTTACATTTATTTCAGATAGCATGTGATAATCATTAACCCTTTAAGGAAGATCCTGAGACTGGTTTTTGAGTCCTTTGCTTTGAAGGGTCACAAAACTGATACTGAAAATCTAGCAAGCTTGTAAGCATTGAAGGAATGGCTCACAAAGTCATGCATAATCTAGTCCAAACTACATCCATGAATTCTGTCAGAAATATATAAGTGTTCAAGCTATAATACAGTTCTTATACCTGGACCACACTAGCTACAGAAAAAATCAGAATGGCCTCCAGCAAGTGTAGTAAAAGCCACAAATTACAACATTTGTTCTATCTTTTGCTACTTCTCCATTCAACAGGAAAAAGGGATCAGACAATCCACTGCACACCAGTAACTGGGAAGAAAACCTATGTTCTGTCCTTCCTTGCACTCCTCACACACGCACTCCCCCCACGGCTGTGCTATTCTTTCTCTTCGATACGTGAAGCTTAGAAAAAGCATATGTTATATATCCTTTCTTTCAATGAAAAAGTGAACAGAGACAAAATTTAATTATCTGCAAGAGACTCCTGGATGTCTGGTCACAGCCACAACATCTCCAATCTCTGAGTGGCATGCCTGCAATTAAATACAGCTGCAATCAACTGTGAATGCAGCTGGTACATCTGGAACTAGCTGCCCTGATCTACTACCAGGCAGGTCAGAGTACTCAGAAGCCTCAGCACTAATACTAAACCAAAGTAATTTTTAGTCTTCTTGTGTCTGAATTCTGTTTAAATTAATGTTCTCAAATGGCAAGAGATGATCATAAGGTGATCTTAACTCTGTACTTCTTTTAAAGCACAACTACAAAACACTTTGAGGTGACCACATCAGCTACACACGTTCCAATAATACCAAGACACTGAGTCAGTAGACTTATTAGTCTAGTTCCCTATGGAAGGGAAACTTATATAATGTGAATTGGGCCTGGCTGAGCCCCACTGCAGCCCACATAGTGCTGTGCTTGTATTGGTAGCTAGAAACAGGGTGACAACACACCAGTGTTTTGACCGGTGCTAAGCAGTGCTCACACAGCACCAAGGCTGCTTCTCCAACCTGCCCCATCACCACCAGCAGGCTGGGGGTCGGCAAGATCTTGGCAGGGGACATGGGTCAGCTCTCCGGCTGAAGTGACCAATGGGACATTCCATACCATATGACATCTGCTGAAATATAAAAGCTAAGAGAAACGAGGAGGAAGGCGGGGCATTCATTATGACATTTATCTTCCAGGGCAATCACTATGCATACTGAAGCCCTGCTTCCTGAGAAGTGGCCAATCCGCCTGCTGATGGGAAGTAGAGAATAACATCTTTTGTCTTCCTCCACTTCCAGGTGCGTGACTTTTGCTATTGCTTCTTTAAACTGCCCTTATCATGACCCACAAGGGTTTTTTTCCATCTTATTTTCTCACCCCCATTCTGCTGAGGAGCGATAAAGCAGCTTGGCGGCACCTGGCATCCAGCCAAGGTCAATCCACTACATGATGTCATGTTCATCCTATACTTCCAAAGCTGCTACTGATTTCATTATTAGGAAACTAAATTTACTTCTTCAAGAGTGCTCTCCTTCCTATGGACTCCATGCAAACAGACAGCTGCGTAAAGAGACTATCTGAAGAATAAGCTCACTCACCTTCTAAAAATGCCTTTAGAAAGCTATCCACAGAAGGTAAAAAAAATTGTGTACTCCAAATGGACAAAACTTTAAGAAGGTGTGAACTAAATACGTCCAAAAGCCTACTGTAAAAACCCAGTCATGCTTTTGCTCCACCACCACCCCCCCCCGTTCTTGTATTAAAATCATCATTTGCTCCCCTATGATTATTGCAGATGGACACTTGCTATAAAATTTACAATTACTGTTTCTAAGAAGTCCAGAAGGCTTTGAAGAGTCTTCATAAAGCTCCTTGCAGTCATAATCATCACAAATTTGAGTTACTGGGCAAGTGCTACCCTCTCAAAAAAGCAGAAACATGAGAAGGTTGCAGACAGAAATATCCTATACATGTGATCACCAGTACTGTGAAAGCAAGTTTTCTTTGGGCTACTTGAGTGGAATGAACATAATGGAATCTCTATCCAAATTTCTACAACAGCAAGCAAAGACAACAAAATGTGATGTATTGCACTCCTTCTGATCTTTTTTTCAGGATGGCCAAAAACAAATATACAAAATCTTACATCTCATCTGAAAGAAAAAGCACATTATAACTGTAAGTTTCTGGAGTTATTTTTTACCCTGCAATTCCTAATTTCTTAGAAAGACTGACCACTTGCACTGGAAACTGCTTTCACTATAGGTTTATTCCTTAAGCAAACAAGTTTTCTGACATGCTGCTACATCAACAAAAGCTCAATATAAAACCTGAAACACATTGGATACTTTGTTTGTTGAACCAATACAAGCTGAATCCACCCAAGCACTTCATGATGGCATCAACCAGTGACATATTAGGACTTCCCATAATATGCAACTAAACACACATTATTCTTTACAATTACACACATACTTATATAGCTTAAACGTCCCTCCTCACTAGGAATGAGTTAAGCACAGTGATCTGTACAACAAGCACAGGCTGCCACTACTGATCTTTATTACTCAATAAACACAAAGTAGTCACAATATTGTCTTAAAAGGGGTAACAGAAATCTTGTATTTCTATTCACCACTTTGCTTAAGCTGCAATACCCATACAGCTCAGTAATTCAGAAGATGACCAGTTCCAAACACCTCAAAGATGCCTTATTTAACAAACCTCCTCAGCATCAATGGCTCTGAACCCACATGCAATCAGCGTCTTTTTCTATATTGTAAAAACAACTGTATAAAGTCAATTTTTTTTTGATACTGCAGTCATTCCTCACATTCCTGAGCTAGATGAAGAATACCATCCACTTCTGCTTATCACACCTTACAAAAGGCATTCCCCATTCAAAACTGTCAGTATCACTGTACACATATAGTTTTGTCTGCTACAAATGTCTCAAAAATGAATCAGAAAATAAAACCATGTTCAAGCTATCAAAAATAGAATGCATTACACACAAAAATGATACAGTAACTAGCCATATGTACCATTTGATGACTGAGACCTTAACTATCTAGCAGAAAAGCTAACAAAAAAAGGGTACAAACTTGTATTTTTCCTGTCCTTTTTCTCAAAATATGAAGACTGGAAATCTACATTCACATTTAATTTCAGGAGCATTTTATAAACAAGCATTCAGGTACTTCAAGTTATGAAGTGTCTACAATGTGACAGTTCTCTCTGTCCTCCTAAATTTTGGTGCTATTATACATGCAAAATACTCCAATAGTATGAACACTTTTAAAAGTTATGTGAATTTAGCCTCTCTTATTAGCTAGGGTTTCATTGTTAGCTTTTACTTCTGCCATGGCAGTGCTTTTTAATTTATTGCTGTTACCTGAAACAAAATTGCACTTGATCTAAATCCAAATTATACCATTACATAATAAAATAAGGAATTATTCAGGTTAACATAAGAAAGGGTTTAACTATAGGATGCTCTACTTGCACTAGATTTAAGGAGGCAGCCAGCAAAGCAGGTATTGGTGCATCATTATGTATTATGTTTTAAGGTAACATAATGACGCTTAGAACTTCTCTGCATTACTAACAATATTTTCTTTTACTTTACTTTTCCTCTGAAATAACAAGCTTTCTAAAAATACCTTCACATTCTCACAGTCTCATGCATCTTCTATTTTGGATACACAGACCCAAAAGCAACCTACATACCATACCTTTCCTTTCAAAGCAGTCCCATTTGAAAGGATTACTTATGACACTGCCAAGAGATGAGGCACCAGCAGAGAGAAAGAGATCGCCAACTTCCATGATGCCCACTAAAATTCATCCCTAGTTTTGGCATGTAATCACCCCAGTCATCACCAAGAAGACTGACAAAGTCTCATTACTTTGTGACAGCACAGGTGACACTTTCAAATAAGATATGAGAAACATTTTAGCAGAATTTGAGTAAGACTTCAAAGGACTTGCAATAGGAGTCACCTTACAAAGCAAGCAAATTTATGCCAATGCCTCTGCCTCTGTTCACCACAGGTGTCACGGAAGTTTGTGAACCACACTTAGTGTCCCAAGAACACTTTATGTAAGGCCCACTGGGAGACATCTTCAGCAGGTGAAAAGGTGCAAGCCTTCAACTGTTTTCAGTAAGTCAGCTCCCTCTGTACAGACTCCATGCAAAAGGCACCACTGTGCTGTACCGGAATAATACACAAGAAGGGGGAAAAGCATAAAACAAAAAGTAATCACAGGCATTTGTTGGAGTTTCAGAAGCAGACCATGAGGGCCACTCACAATTGATTTGAATGAGCAGTAGTTCACAAAGCAGATTACACATCTGATAGAGAACAGTTTTGAAACATCTGATCTCTATATTTCATTAAAGCAGGAACAAAAGAAATCAAATGTAACAGTTGTTACTAAGTCCAAAACTGACCAAACAGCTTTTACACCCACAGAAACTCAATTAAAGGTGCCAACCTGTACCCTGCTCTTCACTATTCCTTTTCATTGTTCCCCCAAACTTCCTAATAAAAATACCCACACAGCACACTGTCCGTCTGGCAGTAGCCTACTTGCAACCGCAGCAGTCTGCTGTCAGCTGCTATATTTTCAGGGTTATGTTTCACAACTGGCCATTTTTCACCACTCCTTGAAAATGCTATATGTACCAAACCACCAGATAATCAGACAGATGAACTGAATATTGCAGAAATACTTCTGTTAAAATTTTCTATTTCATAAGAATCACTATACACAAATAAGTTATTCTTCCTCTTCCCAGGTATTTATTACACCATATAACTCCAGGATAATGGCTGGGGACTATCGCTAATAAATGCCAAGTAGGCTCCAAAGCTTGCCTCAAAATTATGTCTTCCTTCTCATTACTGGTATATCCATTCTCCTTCACGCTTCAGCTGTAAAGTGTTCTGGTGACACTTGGCAAATATAGGAAGTAACAAACAATGCTTCTACCCTTAAAAAGTTTAAGTGAGTATTTTTTCCCCAAACTGTATCATTAAGAGTTATTATCAACCATATGAGACATGAACTGACACAAAAATAGCCAGCAGCAAAGCCAAGAACCAACTTCAGTGGACGCTCTTCCACTTCAGGTCTCACGGATTGCCTCTATTAGGATGGCTCCATACTGTGCTAAGTCCCTTCAGTCTGTCACTTCATGGGATTTCTTATGAAGAAAACGCAGTAGGTGCTGGCAGCCCTAACAGAGAAGAGGAAAACCCACCGTGCTTGCCACCTCTTACACCTGCGAAGCTTTCAACTGTCTGAGGTATGAAAGGTGGAAACACAAAACCCGGGCACCGGGGCAGAGGAGCTGAAGGATGAAAGGGCGTATTTAAAAAACATTAATTTCTGCCCTGTCCCCGTCCTCGCTTACCCAAGGGAGGGCGCCGCTCCGCTCCCCACGGGTGAGCAGAGGCGGGGGCTGGCCACGGGTGAGGAAGCTCGGCGGGAAGGCTAAACCACCCGCGCCCCTCGGGTCGCCGCGGCGGCCCCGGGACGGCCTGTCCCCCAGCCGCAGCACCGCCCCACGGACGGGACCGGCCCCGCCGGCGGCTCCACGCGGCCGCGCCGTCCCGCCCATCCCTCCGCCAGCGGCGGCCCCGACCCCTCTGCTCACCAGCCCGTCGATCTGCACTTGCTTGACGGCCGAGTCGCCCGTGGCGGCGGCCTTGCCTTTGCCTTTCGAGGCGCCGAAGCTGCTGCCGGCACCCCCGGAGCCTTCCTTGCGCGACGCCATCTTTCCCCTCGCACCGGCCGGAAAGAGAAAAGTGAAACACCGGAAGCGACAGCGAGGCCGCGGCGGCGCGCAGGGAAACGGCTCCGGGCGGAAACACGCGCAGAGCCTTCCCTCAGGGCCCCGGCGCTCTCCGCGAGGGGCGGCCCTCGCCTGGCCTCGCCAGCCAACACGGTAGTCTCAGGTGCGCCTGGAGAAGGAGAAACCCTGTGCCTCAGTGCAGGAAGCCTGGGGCCATCCCAACTCGCCCCGCCTGGGACGGAAGAGGGGCCAAGGAGGCCTTCTAAGGCCTTCCTCCTCTCCACATGCCTGTTGGCCCCTTGCAAACCGTTTATGGCAACCGGAGAACCTCCCGCTGTGCATTTCCGTGGCTTCCTTGGGCCAGTCTGGTGCTTATGGTCATGTTGGCCAGCGGGCTGCGGTGAGGGCTCCCCAGCGGGACTGAGGGAGGCTCTTCCCGTGGGGACACTTGATAAGCCAGTTTGATGTTGAGGGGGAAGTGCTTCCAAGAGATAACAGGCTTGAAGGCTTTAGATTTTACTCTTTAAAAATGCCAGCTGGTATGGAGTTACGTGAATATCTGTTGAGCATGAGTAACAAGGCATCAGTGCACTGAGAGGGGATACAAAATCTTAACATTAGATACAAAGAAAACCCTGAACTATTAACCACTGGTGTTATTGTCAGGACAAGGTTTAAGTGTTGTATATTAGGGTTTGCTTTGCTGCTCTTTTTTTCTTTCGGTTTTAGTGTTTTGGTTTTTTTTTTTTTAAGTCTTTCAAGCCCTACACATTCTTCTGAAAAATGAAACAGGCTGTGAAAGGTAGACATACCAAACACTCCAAAGCTGTCCAGACACTATGCCAGGTATATGATCTCATAAAAACTTGCCTTTTTAAAACAGTTGATACTAATTTCTACCTAAGGGAGGGGAACTTATCTACCAACACCAATACCAAGATGTATCTGCATTTTCCAGCAGACACAGACCCAGCATTTGCCTGTTGCTATAAAATGACTTTAACATCACTTAGAATATTCCCTGCCAGCTGCCTGCATTGGAGCTGGAACAAATTCTAGCAAATAACCTAGTATAATAATCAACCCCACCTGGCAAATCATATCCTAAATGCCACTGATATTACTGACTAGACCTGCCTTGACTCTCAACAAGAAACCTGGATACCCAGCTTAGCTAAGAACACTTTGCAATAGATGTCTAATATTGGGTGAGACAAATTCCATTTTTCATTTTCCATTAGGAAAAAAACTGTTCAAGGGAGATTGAAGGGGAAGTTTAGAATTGCAGCACCACTGAGGTCAAATGTGCCTTGTTCCCCAAAAAGGCTGAAGTGTGCATGTGCAGTGGGACTAAAACATAGGTTTGTAGAGAGGCTGATGCAATAACAACACCGAGTTTCAAGGCAGTATGCTGTGGCCAATGAGCTCAACCATTATGTAGGTGTTGCAAATTTGACTCCTACACTTAGCAGGCTCCATGACCAAATGTTGCACTCCCACTAGCATTGCCTTTTGAAGTTTTTCTAGAGAACTTTTTTTTTCTAGAGAAGTTGCTTGATTCAATATTAATGATTTGATTTGCTGTGATATACATATGCATATCCAGTTTTAATTTGCAAATATGATCAAATAGGTTTAATTAAAGAAAACTAGAATTAGGAAACAGTATTATGGCAATATAGTGGTTTTCAACTCCAGTACATGGACTGCTGGAGATCTGTGGGCTACTTTAAATATGTTGTTGAAAGGTATTTAAATAGGATAAACATACCTTCTGTCAGTAAATGCACAGTGTTTTACCACTGGCAAATTCTTAGGGATCTGAAAAGGAAGGAAAACTCCTGGGATAAAACAAATGTGGTACATTATTCCTGCCTATCAGTTTTTGAAAGAAACTCCATGTAATTTATAAAGGAGAAAAAAAAAACAAGAAAGAAACTCAACAAACTAAAAACCCCAAACCAACAAGTAACTACAGCACAGAACATCAGCATGTTCAAAGAGGTTGCTGTGAGCACCCAAAATAGCCCTATTTGAGGGACTGGCATAGGGCTCACATTACTTGATGCACTGCCAGGATAATTCAGTCAGTTTGGCTAATTAAGATTAACATGAAAAGTGAAACAGAAATATCAACTTTCCACTTTTCAGAACTCACCAAATTACTGGAGGCAAGAGGCAATAGAAAATTCCACCACTGAAAATCCTGAATTCTTGAAAAGGAGTCCATATAAAGGATGTCAGACTGAAGAATTTTAGTAACATTGCCTAAGCTGCTTGGGAAAACCACAAAACATAAGACTTCCATCACAAAATACTTCAGAAAATTCAAGTAGTGCACAAACTCCATTAATAATTTTAAATGATACTCTTAAATCAAAACACAGCTGGAACCAAACAAAACCCTTTTATTCCCCAGTCCTGCTTAAGTAAAAACTTTAGTGTAACTGAGACTTGTCATTTCCCTCCACAGCATCACTGCACCGTATCAGTGCTATGAGCAGAGCTAGTGTTGCTAAATGGAAATTACCTGATTAAGGGTTCAGAGCTGTAATCCCTTCCAAACTTCCAGACTAACTTTACCTTAAGGGCTAAACCAACCCGAATTTCATTTGTGTCTGCTGCAGGCTAAGACCATGCACATGAATAGTTAACAGAGAAGGGCCAACCTGCAATGACTTGTTACCACTTGGTGAATGGGTCGTGTTTGAATTCTGTGTTTTTGTTCCCTACCCTCTCAGCAATTCCAAATATTTCTAAGCATAACGAATACCTTAATTTCATTATCACAAAGTGTAGAGGAATAGGGAAGAATCATGATACACATATAGCAGTCTGTACTTGCACTGAGACACACCACCACCCCAAATACAAAGTTGCGCTAGTAACTACAAGTGCCTAAAACAATGTTAATTATCTACAAAAAGAAATTGTTTCCAGTAAAATAATCTTCAAAACTCAGTGGCTACAGATTATCCTAACACAAACTTATAATTGCCTTGTAGTAACTTGCACCCTTAAAGAAGTTTCAAGTTCAAAAAAGCTCAGTTTTCTCAAAGAGATGAGGTATTCAGGCTTAAACTTTCAAACGTCAAGAAACACAGGCAAGTGGCCTATCTCCATATGAATATTTTGCTGACCTTTTCCAGTGTGCCATTCTATGTAACTAGTTCCATTCTACTGTGCCTCAGCAGGCAGATGTATTGCTTAAAAATTAAGTAAGAATCTTTTCTGTGTAAAGTAAGGCTTGTATTTGGGAGAACAATAGTGAATATAAAGTTGTACTTAATCCCCACATTCAAGTAAAAAACTTGTTCTACATAATTCTACACATGGCATGGCCTCTTTTCTCCTTTTGAAATCCCCTTCTTATTCACAGGATGCCTTTTGACAGTAGCCTCTTGCTTATCTACCGTTCTCATATCCCATAGGGAGAGTGAACATCCTGATGACAAGAAGGTCCCTCCATGTATCTGTGAAGGCATCTGCGGTGGGTTGACCCTGGCCAACAGGCAAACACCCACTCAGCCTCTCACTCACCCTCCTCCCACAGGATTGAGAGAGAGCAGAAGGATGCCAAGACGACTTGTGAATCATATTTTAGAAGCCATGCCATGGGAGAGACAAGATGTCTTAAATGCTCATTGTTGTCTTTCCTTTGTTTAAAAAAAAGGGGGGGGGGGGGCGGGGGGGGACCAGAAGAAAATGTAACAGGGACCCTCAGGTCTCCAGTAGATACACTTTTGTCAAGTGCATGCTTGTATAACTATATATAACTGTATAACTGCAGTTATAGTCAGTAGCGCTGTGTGCCATGTGCAGGCAATTCCAAATACCAACTACAAGCTTCAGGAAGCAACGTTGCAAATAAGCCTTGTGTAATTCAGGGCTTTCAGCCATTTGTGTTCTGCTGACCATAGCATTTTAAGTCTAAAGCAAATTAAATATCCCCTGGCCTATCAATCCATGCTAACAAAGGTTGTACTTCATAAATAAGGTAGCATTCTACACCCACTTTATTCAAATATCACTGATCACTTCACCAAATGCAAGTTACTGAAGTCAGGCCCTTTGCGTACTCATTTCTACAGCATCAACAACATACTGTTTCACTTACAAATAATAATCTTCTGAAGTGTCAGATGTTCATCCAGTGCTTACTACTACTTTCCACAGAGGAGCTCAATGTGAAAATTTAACATTAGCCTACATAACTGTATGGCATTTTGTGCCAAAGAATTTTTAAGCACTAGTATTTCTCATAAGGCTAATTGTGATTTTAGAAGTTATTGGTACCAATACTGAAGTCCATTCCACATTTTTTTCCTAATTTTCTTCAACAGAATCAAAGTGAAGAAATAGGTTTATTGGATTTTCTATTTTAAATAGGAAATGGAAAGTAACAGGGTGCAAGAGTGATAGAAAAATGATACGGGTGGGAGCTGCAACAGCATAGAAACCCCCAGGGACAAACAACAAATACAGCAAAGGGACTACAGGACCAAAATATGAGCTTTGAAAATCCAGTTTGTTTTCTGTAAGAATGGAGGTTTCAGAGGCCTTGTGTGATTTCAGCCATGCTCTTAGACAGGCAACGTTTCAGCATTTGCTTGACTAAATGTAAAAGCATTATATTAAAAAAGAATGGAGCAACTATCCTGTACAGTAGCATAATAAAGTATTTCTACACATGAAGGAAATATTTAAAAACGAAAGCTCTTTTCTTGGGAAAGTTGGTGAGTTTTTTTCACTCAACTTTTTCTCTGCTTTTTTCACTAACTGTTTTCTAATAAGTGGTTTTAGTTACCTTCTATTCTTATCACTTTTTTTACATTCCAAGTGTTTATAGCTATTTTTTATTATTAATGGATCATTTACTATAGCACCTCAAAACTTTTAGCATACAACTAGCAGGAATTACATAGGAATTAACAATAAAACCATCTAATTGAAAATGAACTCAATAAAAAAGACTGAGACATTTTAAGTGCTAATTTTCACCTTTAAACCAAAAGTTATTTGCACAAAGTTATTTTATGTTTCTAAGAAAAGCCAGACTCTTCCTAAAGTATCAACTTAGAAAATTATGTAAACATAGAGGGTATATATCATTTACCACCACAATGTAAAGATTCTATTTCTTTATTCCCAGTTAACTGATTTCTCCCTGAAATCAATTAAAAGGTGAAAAGACACATATAATATCTCAGGCAATTGAACTGAATTCTCTTGCACAAATCAGAATTTGGGCCATAAAGTTAATTCCTTGTTGGAAATAGGCTTCCCACATAATTTCTCTTTTGATGTCAATTTGTTCAGCCTTATCTTCATAATCAACTAATGCACCTTCTGATTCTTGATGACACACAAGCCATTACATGCTGAATATAACAACCTTCTCTAAGGAGAACAAAAAATGAGAAAACAAATGGCAGCAAGCATGCCAAAAATTAGAAATGTTTTAGGTCTTCCAGCTTCCTGTAATCTCCAAAGTAAAACCACGTAGGTGTTTAAAAGAACTAAAATGTACCTGATATATTTACTTTTTATCAAATATTAACAAAGAGAGAGGGATGCTCTGCTCAAAATGCAGCAATGGATACTTTCATAGGCACAATAGGAGACAAGATGTAAAGCATCACTCCGTTCTTTCCCTCTGTCTACCTAGCACATCAGCTATCACATAATCAGTGTTTAGCAAGATATCTTCCTGTCTTCTGCGTTCTTCCTGCTCCCCAAATTGAAGTTACAGTTCCAGTCCTGGGTACTCCACAAAAACTTCCTATTTGTCTAGGTTATGGCACTTTTACATCACTCAAGTGCTTCTACAAGCTCTGTGACTATAGAGAGAGCAGTACTGCAGCATGTAACACGTGGTGCAGAATGGCACCTAACTACTGCAGATCTCAGTGAAGAGTGCAGGGAGGAAGAGCTGCTCCAAAAGGATGCCCTTGGGTGTCCTACAGCAGCATGAAACCAGTTGTCTAACATGTACATCTTAAAGAGCTGCATCAACCAAAAATTCTGCATAAACTAAATTATGCCTATCAGTGATGTGTATCTATTCAGAACAACAAAAGATTTAGTGAAATTAGATAAGATCTGATTTTGTTCATCATTCATGCAAACTTAGCTCAAGGTCAAAAAAGAGAGGTGTAACATTTGAGAAGCTGTCAAGAATCCCACAGATTATTTTCAGGCCTATAATTTCTTTCAGCTGTAGTAAGAAAGTTAAAGTTGCCTGCAAAATCCTTACTTTCCAGAGAATTCTCAAAGTACTTGCTACTATAAGCAGTCACTTAAAAGCCTGTATAGATATCTGCTATTCTATTTCTTACCCATGGAAGCCACCAGTGTGTAGTGAAACTAAACACCCTAACCTCTACATTAATTATGTGCATCTTATTATAAACAATTGAAAAGACAGTTAATGTGGGACATACTGTGATGGGCAGTTACAGTATTTAAACCAGAAGTAATTTTCTAACTAAGGAGTATGGTAACAGTAAAGCCAGAAAGGTGCAGAAAGCTTTATCACATGCAAAACTTTCATCTGCTGAGTTTGTACCAATCTGTGAAGAAAAAACAGAGCTTGTCACAGCCATGTTTATTATAAATCCAGATGCTGCATTCCCATGAGATAACAGAAAAATAAGTACTGTAAAAGATGAATGTACATGATGAAGGCTAAAGTTCAAAAGCTCAAAACCAGCCCCAAGGCAATGAAAGGAGGGGCCAACAATGAATAATAAATATTCTGGCAAATATAATTTAGCACGCTAAGTGCTGCTGAATCTTTTTCTGTGGCCTACATATACCTCAGGAAAAACTCAAAAATACACCTAGGAAAGTATTTTCAGCCACACTGCAACAATGTTTTACTGTCCTGTGTTTACTACAGTTTTGTTTCCAAATGTTGTCGTTGAAAACCCTGCCCTTTTCTTTTTTGTAAATCAGTTCATTTTTCGTATGTAAGCATGTCTGGTGCTAAGACTCACTGCAGATAACCAAAAAGCGTAACACTTGCCCAAAAGCAACATTCCAATTAAAGAAGTCTGACACAGGACAAGTTTGGGAGAATCAGGATCTGAGATGTTTTTCTCGCCAAGCTCCAAGCATTTGCCAAGTGCCAGCTATTAAGGGGAACCTTTGTTACTAGGCCTACATCAAAGCTCTTTTGATAAAGAACAGTTTTCACTTCGAGTAATCCATGTCATAACAATTTTATGTTATTTAATTCTACTACTGGATTACTTAGTGCCTCAAAACCAGAGCTCAACCCATATATGCCAAGAGATAGTCTTCTCTGCAAAGAGCTAATACTCCGCTGGAGCAAATTTTGTGTGTGGTGCGACTGGGGAAGCCTGGTTTCCTACAATGCCTGGCTCATCATTGCACAGGTTGGGAAGTTCAGAATGAAGGTCTCCTCCCACTTTGGATATATAGAAGGTCTCCTTCTTCAGTGATACCTTCCTTTCATAATACTGTATATTCACCCACAAGGAATTAGTATTATTGATAAAGTCACAGGGACGGTTTTGTTAGATCAGAACTGTACCCTAGATCTGTATCCTGTCCAGCAGTGATCAAGGACTTGTGTTTCAGAAAAAGAAGTTCCATATTTCAAATTCTGTTTCCTGTCTTTGGAAAAAACAAGTCACATTAACAAAGGTAGTGCTTCAACACCTTCCACTCTCCTCCTTATGCTCACTTCTACAATAATACTGCTGGTAGGCAGTCTGCTGATAATGCAAGCGGTTTCTTAGCTCTTCAAAAAAATGCTCACATAAAAAGAAAAAGAAAAAAACCCCAAACAATCCAAACCTCAAAGTCTTTTAGTGGTACAGCCAGATAATTGATGAAACTCCTCAAGTAAAAGTATAATAGCAAATAATTTCAAGAAGGTGTCTTCCTCTGAGCTTCATGACAAGCTTTACAGTTCTATAGACAGTTTCTGTAAGGGCATGTGGAATGGGAAAGCATTTGGTTAAGTCATCTGGTTAAGACCTATTCAGTATGACAATAAGAAACAAAAGGAAAGTGATAGATTAAACACACACAGATGCACAAAAATTGCCAAAGAAGCAGGTGGTAACAAAGATGTTAATGAACAGCAGAACTCTTCAGGCTATTAAAGGATCTGCCCAGGCAGCCACTATGAGGGAGGTTAGTCTGTGTTTTGTCTCTGCTAAGAAGAGAGAAATATGATTATTGTGAGGATCACAAAATATTTGATAGGGTGTATGGGACTGTGCAAAGCTTTTTCTGGGATATCAGCAGAGGCTTGTGGGATTAGGCACAACTTCCTATGGGATGTTTACAGAACTTGCCAAAAGCAGGGAAAGGAAGGATTAGGGTGGATCTAGGAGGATTTGCAGGCAAATGGGGTGGAGGGTGGCTCAAATATGTGCCAGCAGTGCTCAGTACGCTTTGAGCTCTGCCTGATGACAGCTGCCTATCCTATCTTCTTATTATGCCCCTTTCTTAACTAGTTACCTTTCCCCAGTTAATCAGTTAATCTCATCCCATGGATGTGTAATGTGCTAGCAGGTTCCAGGCAGACTAGCCAGTGAGTAGGAGATGTGCATACATGCAGACAGGTTAGGGAACCCAAGGTTCAGACATGGATATTAGATGGACCAAGGGGCCACGATAAAATTTGACAGACCTGTGAATGTGGGTGTGCTGGTGAGTACAGGGATTGAGGGTGTGAGTGGTCACTTTGGAATTTCAGTCCTGATCAGCTGGAGAGAGGGAGCAGGACTTCACTATCTGTACTTATGTTATATATGATTTCTGATAGAGTTATATGTGCTGTCTGAGCCTGCATGGCATGGCTGGCTGTATTAGTGTTTTCTCTGTGTGTGCGTGCATGCATACACTTGTCCAGGATGTGTGAGCCTAAGAACCCTTCTGGGTCCAAAAACTGTACATAGGTGGACTTTAGCGGCCAGAAGCAGCAATCCCCAGGTCCCAGCGACCACTGGATTCAGCAGCTCCTGTAAAATCCTTTGGCTTATTTTTAAAAAGTCCACTGTACAGATGGATCACAGGAATAGTAAAAGAATTTAACTTGAAAGAAATATGGTGAATTTTGTTATACACAAAAGATTACCCATACTACCAAAATAATCAAAGAAAATGCTGAAAAAAATGTACTTCTCTGCACTGTTAGAGTATTGTCAAAGACATTACTTTTAACATTTAAAATTTATTAACAAGAAGCTTTAGAAGAATTGCATAAAAGTGAAATGCAGTTCACAGAATGGTACTGCAAGCAGTTTATCATACAATTAATGCTATCTTCTGCACAATGAAGGAGAAATCTGTGTTGTTTTGCCTGCTAGACAGTCTTCAGAACATATTTTACCATACCAATTGCATTACAACTTGTCTGTGATGATGTTATTTACCAACTGAACAGGCAAAGAGTATCTCATCACAATGGTATTTAACGCCCTATTCTGGGATATATCTTACTTTGCATTCAGTTCAAAATGATGACTAGTTCACGTTGTCAATTACTTGTTTCTCTTTTTTATCTCCATTCTGCAATAGCAGCTATTATCATTGCTATCTAGCTCTGAGATGTGGAAAGTGTTCTTAATAAGGAACAACTGCCTGTCTTTGAGCAGTTAATTAGCCATCATCATCATCCCCCACACCCCCCAAAAAAAGAAAAAGAAAAAACTGCTTAAAGAAAAAATAATTCATCTAGTAAGGTTTTCTTTGGAGTCTTGCTGAATGCTTTTGTCTAATTTTGTAAATAATGAAACTATGCAGTTAGAAGAACTGGGACACCATGCCAGTGTGGGAATACATCGGCCACAGGACTGAAGTTTAATAAAGACCAATGAATTCAACATTATCACTCATAGAGTAAGGCATGTATCCACATATGTCCATGATACTCGTGAACATGCAACTGTCTCCTGAAGACAGCTGGAAAGAAGGATTTAATGACAGAAAAATACTGCCAACAGCACAATCAGATCCCATGGAAAACACTCTCAATCACCTGCTCTTCATACTTTTCATCCTGTAAGTACTTAAAATATCTTCCCATTTAAACGTTTGAATTTCTAAAATAGTAATCAAATGTATTATTTTTCAATTTCTCTTAGCACTAACTAACCTGCCTGGAAACAGATGTTTTCTGTGTTTATTTGCTAGCAGAAAGACCAGTATAGCAGGTGGGTATTTGCTTAAATGACCTTAAGAGCAGTCTGACTGATTACAGCTAACTGGCAGGTACCTGCAATTTTTTGCTTGCAATACAGTTGTCCTTGGCAGAAAATGTCCCCCGTTTTACCTGTATAGCAAGACAGATGTCTCCAATTATCATTTTGATGGTATTAAGCTATTGTATCCCTTTGCTTGCCTAAAATACAGGCATTAACTTCCGTTTCTTAACTGCCAAATGTCTTGTGTGCTCATGTTTTGTTGGAAAGGGAGTTTGTGCAATCTAGCTTTCTGAATGACAGCCATTTCCCCAGACTATACTGAAATTAAATTTTCTATTTATCATGGAAAAATGTAGTAGTATTAAAATGTAGAATATACGCTTTTCAACTTCAATTTTGTGCACACAGAGCTTGCATTGATGTAGCCAATACAGGCAAACAATATAAGCAGGCATTGAATAAGCCTTCCTAAGGAAAGTATGCCGATGCACGATTAAACTACAGTCTCTGGGACAGCAGTTGTGATTTAATCATTATATGAATTAGAAAAAAGAAAATCATGTGCATTTCTGATCTTAGCAAACAGCAGGAGCTCGCATAGCACCACAAAACACAGGGTAATGAACTAGTTAACTGAGCAGGCTGGTCAGTCTCACCTCAGTGCCCAGCAAGGTCATGGAGCAGATCCTCCTGGAAACTATACTAAGGCACATGGAAAATAAGTGGTTGTGACAGCCAACATGGTTTCACCAAGGGTAAATTGTGCCTGACAAATCTGATGGCCTTCTACAACAGGGTTACAGCGCTGATGGATGAGGGAAGAGCAACTGACATCATCTACCTGGATATGTGCAAAGCTTTTGACACTGTCCCACACAACGTCCTCATCTCTAAACTGGAGACACGTGGATTTGACAGGTGGACCACTCGGTGGATAAGGATTTGGCTGGATGGTTGCACTCAAAAGAGTTTTAGTCAACAGCTCAATGTCCCAGTGGAGAAGAGTGACAAATGCTGTTCCATAGGGGTACATGCTGGGACCAGTACTGTTCAACGCCTTTGTCGGTGACATGGACACTGGGATGGAATGCACCTTCAGCAGTTTTGCTGACAACACCAAGCTGTGTGGTGCAGTGAGCATGCTGGAGGGAAGGGATGCCATCCAGAAGGACTTTGGCAGGCTTGACAAGTGGGCCCATGCAAAACTTTATGAAGTTCAACAAGGCCAAGAGCAAGTTCCTGAAGCTGGGTCAGGGCAACAACAGCATCAATGCAGGCTGGGCAAAGAACAGATTGAGAGCAGCCCTGAGGACAAGGACTTGGGGGTGTTGGCTGACAAGAAGCTCAACATGACCCAGCAATGTGCTCTTGCAGCCCAGAAAGCCAACCATATCCTGGGCTGCATCAAAAGAAGCACAACCAACAGTCCAGCAGTCTGTACTGCATCCAGCTCCAGGGCCCCCAGCGTAAGAAGGACATGGACCTGTTGAAGCAAGTCCACGGAAGGGCCACCAAGGTGATCAGGGGCTGGAGCACCTCTCCTGTGACAGGCTGGGAGATTTGGGATTGTTCAGCCTGGGGGAGAGAAGCTCTGGGGAGATCTTGTAGAGGCCTTTCGATACTTGAAGGGGACTTACAAGAATAGAGGCAGACTTTTTAGCAGGGCCTATAGCAACAGGACAAGGCGTGATGGATTTAAACTAGAGAGGGCAGGATTAGAGTAGATACAAGATGTTTTTTATGCTAAGGCTGGTGAGGCACTGGCACAGGTTGCCCAGAGAAGCTGTGGGTGCCCCGTCCCTGCAAGTGTTCAAGGCCAGGCTCGATGGGGCTTTAGGCAACCTGGCCTAGTGGAAGGTGTCCCTGCCCATGGCAGGGGGGTTGGAACTAGGTCATCTTTTAGGTCCCTTCCAACCCAGACCATTCCATGATAGTCTTCAGGTAATCAGTATGAGGTACTAGCTGGTGATGGAGGCCCCCGCAGGCCCCAAGCAGGGCGGGCAGGCAGCGGCCCACTCCGCCCGCAGGGCCCCAGCCCCCGCCCGGCCGACTAGGCGCACTGGGCCAGGCGCACTGGGCCGGGCGCAGGCTGAGCCTGGCGCCTTCCCCAGCGGGCGCGTAACCCCAGAGCCCTCCGCGCCGCGCAGGCGGCCCCGACACCCGGCGGTTGCAGCGCCCCAGGCCCCGGGGCAGGCGCGGGAGGCCCCGCCCCCTGCGCTCCGCGGCGGCGGCCGGGCCCGGCGCAGCTTCCGGGGGAGCGGGCGGCAGCGGCGGGCGGGCGGGCGCCATGAAGCTGACGCGGCAGAAGCACGCCAAGAAGATAATGGGCTTCTACAAGCACAACTTCCACTTTCGCGAGCCCTTCCAGGTGCTGCTGGACGGCACCTTTTGCCAGGCCGCGCTCCGCAACAAGATCCAGATCCGGGAGCAGCTGCCCGGCTACCTGGACGGCGCCACGCAGCTGTGCACCACCCGGTAGGGCCGGGGCGGTGGTCCCGCCGGGCGGCCCCGGTGCGCATGCCCGGGGCGGGGGGCTGGAGGCCGCGGCGGGGCGGGAGCCGCAGTGCGCATGCGCGGGGGGTGTTGAAGGCGGGGGGGTGCGCGTGGTGGCCGTGGCTCCTCCGGCTCGCTTCAGCCACCCCGGCGGCGGAGGTGGGCGCCGTGCGGCTCTGGGCTCCCGTGTTTGTGGGGCCGGGGGCGGTAGCTGCGGCGAGGAGGTGGCGCCGTGGGCTGTAGCGGGCTTGCAGAAGGATGGGAGCCGCTTTCGGTGGCGGCTGGTTTTTCCAAGATGGCGGAAGCTGTTGAGGGATGAGCTGGGGCGAGGGGTGACCCCGGGGTGTGAGGGAGGCCCGCGTGGGCCTCCTCCCAGTCCCACGAAGTGAGAACACCCGGGAGAAGCTCACGTCTCTTGGGCAGGGAGGGGATTGCCGCTTGCCTGGAGTTGTGGCCTGCCAGTAAGGGATTGTTGCCAAAGCCGTTGTTCTCAAGGGAGAACAAGGATGTGCTAGGCAAAGGCGTGGAAGTGAAGCATGCACACTAAATAATCAGAATTGCCTTGAAACTGCCTTCGTTTTTACTTGACTTCATATATTGTGGATGATAAAATTCCCATCACTACAATAATGAAATAGCCAACTGCACATCACGGAGACTAATACTGAAAATACCAGGAAGATGTATCCTCTGGGTGACAAAAATGAAACACTGAGCCCTTTTGCAAAGCACACAGAATTTAAACAGTAGAAAGTATCGAGTCATGACCTTAACTGTGAAAGGTTCAGGAATCACTTTGATCCAAACTGTATTCCAGTCATATCTAAATGTCACTTCTGGCTTCCTTCTTTCAGCAATGTCTGTTGGTCTTTTTTTTACCTGTTTCCACTTAGGACAGCCAAGTGGACTCATTTTCTCTGCTTTCAGAGTGTGAAGTTGGTGAAACAGCAACTCTGTGACATAACCAGATCTTCCCTGAGGAAATGAGCTGGCTTGTGAGAGACTTTGCAAAAGGAACAGGCTCAGGTCTCCACAAAGCCTGTCCTCAAAGGCTAAACTTTCATCTCTGGAAAGAGAAATAGTTGCTGTCATATCTTTGAAGCTGTATTTCAAGGCTCTACATTCCTACCACTGGCCACATTTAATAGTAAGACTCAGTGGCTGAAGTAAGGCTTCATTCATCTCATGTTCATTTCTGAGTATCCAAGCTAGCATCCTCATAAGACTGCGAGATTGTCCTGTGTGTATGTCTGCTCTGAGTCCTGCTAAGAGGAGGGTTTCAGGTTTGCATTGTATTGTCTAGTTGGAATGTTGTGGAGCCATAAACTTCCAGATTTTTAATCATATGGAACAGTCTTTTTTTCTGCTGCTGCTTGAGTCAGTTGGGTTCTGATAGCAAGGTGGTGGACACTAATACAGAGTTTAACTTGCATGCAGTGATGAATCAGTTTGTGCTAATTCAAGTGATTTTATTTGTTAAGTAGTAGTTCATATGCTAGATGGTATCCGAACATAAATATGAGGACTTAGCATTGTCACTGATATGAAATATTTTTAAATCATTTAATAAACTTAATGTTGTTGCTGGTTATTCTTGTTCAAAACCAGGGACATCTTGCTGATGTCTTCAGATGGGCTACTCCTTTAATATTACTGGGTGCCATTTACAAATCATAGAGCCTGAATAACTGGGCATTGCTCATTCCTAATTAACTCACATCAACCTTTTGCTGTTGTAGAAAATGTGTAGGTATCTTCTCACTTAGAAATCATCATTGCTTTTGGTTTTCAGATGTGTTCTAAAAGAGCTGGAATCATTGGGGAAAGCGCTGTATGGAGCAAAATTAATCGCCCAAAGATTTCAAGTTCGAAAGTGTTCTCACCAGAAGGATCCTGTGAGTGGTTTGGCCTGTTTACTCTCTATGATTGAAGAAGGCAACCCTCATCACTTCTTTATCGCTACACAGGTAAATGCTAATGGGAAACGTAACTCAGTTTCATTTGAAGTGATTCTTTGACACCTAAGGACAAGGAAACCTACAGAAACCTCAATTACCAGATTTTTAAACAGCTTGTGGGAGTTCATCTTGTAAAGCCTTACTTGCCCTTAAATGTATTTGTGTGAAGCAGGGAAACTTTTGTCTTACTTGAACAACTAGATCTTTTTACCCTAGAAGGATATTGTTTAGTTTAGCAGAAAGTGTAGAAAACGTACTGACTACCTATTGACATATAAGAAAACAACTGATGAATGTTAATTTACATATTCCCTGCGTATGCATCCCCTGCCCCAAGCTGTTTTGCACAGTAGTCTGAAAAATGAAATCAAGTGTTACAACCACCATATCACTTCAATTTTAAGAATTTTTGGAGGTTTTAACTAAAGAATAAACTTGGATACACATAAGAAAGGCAAATTTTTTCTTAGGGCTGTTATTGGGGCTGTATGTATAAATAATATACTACATATAACATGGTTTACAGTAGAATTCTCTATACCTGCATAAGATACAAGATGTTTAAAATGAGTTGTTGTAAAAGAAATTATGTTATTACTTGTGGTGGACTACATACCAATGAACTGGGGCTTTTTCCTCAAAAAATGCATGTATGCTCATACATGCATGAAAAAAGGAAATATTAGTAATTTTTCCATCAGCTCATCAGGAGAGAAATTGAAATTGCTGTGAAAGGCCCTGTCACGTGTATCTGCTAGATTAAGTTTCTTATCTTTTTCATAATGTAATTTATCTGCATAGTTTTGTATTAAAAGTAGGTACATTTGAATTGCAAAGATCATTTAATCCCAAAATGTTGACTGAAGTATTTAACTTTACAGGACCAGGATTTAGCAAACAAAGTGAAAAAGAAGGCTGGTGTTCCTCTCCTCTTTATTATTCAGAACACTATGGTGCTAGACAAACCTTCTCCTAAATCTGTGGTATTTGTTCAAAAGTTGCAGACAAATCAGCTTGTTCCAGAGCACCAAAAACAAACTATTGTGCAGCTTAAAGAAAAAGAAGGACTAGCAAAGCAAGAAGGTGAAAAGAGAAGAAAACGTAAAAGGGCAGGTGGTCCCAATCCTCTCAGCTGTCTGAAGAAGAAAAAGAAAACACAGGAGGGTCAGGAGCCTTCTGCTGAAAAGAAGAAAAGAAGAAAAAGAAAGCGAAATAGGGTAAAAACAGAGGGTGTGCAGTCAGTGCAGAAGAATGAAAAAGAATAAACCCATCTTTGTAAGCAATGCAGGACTTGAACACGTGAAATCAAGTTGTTAATATTAAAACTTATTTTTATGAGGTGGTACTGCTTATTAGTACATTTCAACATTTGCACATTGTTGTCCTAATAATTTATTCTGTTGTTTAGGAATTGGATTTGTAACAAAATATTTAGGAACCCTCAGGTTTTATTATTTTCCCCAGAATCTTAATCCCTGCCAGAAAGTTCGCATGATGGGTGGCAGCTTTTTAGAAACACTGCTTAGATTTCATATGGGTTTTGGTGAGATGCTGGATTTCTTTCAAAATCTAGGTTGCTGTTCTTACTAAAACTAGTTTTGATGGTTGTTCTGTTACAGAATGTTGAATTGACCTAAAAGAACATAGTTTCTTGTTTATTGTTTGAGTATAAAAGTTAACTCTTGCAAAGTGACGACATGCCCTCAAGACATCCATTCCAGCCTAAATTACTCTAAACTCCATGTGAACTGATATGTCTGTTGTTCATTGTCTTTATTAAGAAGATCCTGGAGGGTATGTGATTGTGTTGATATTTGTGACATTATAACAGCACCTCTAGTGCATCTAGTTTATTCTTCATTTTTAAATAGGAAGAATGAAGCTTGAAAATGCTGAATCAAAGCACTGGCTAACATCTGATGCCATCACAGTGCAGCAGCTGTGGAGGGGCCCTGAAGTAAAGCCAGCTGCTGGTGATGTGATGGGACTTGGACCCTGATACATGTTTCACTGTTCTGTAAGGTTACCAACAGAACAGAACTGGGTTGAAGGAGTGTTGTGGTTTAACCCCAGCTGGCAACTAAGCCATATCATACAGCCACTCACACACTGCCTGCTGGTGGGATGGGGGAAGAGAATCAGAAGTGTAAAAGTGAGAAAACTTGTGGGTTGAGATAAATACAGTTTAATGGGTAAAGCAAAAGCCATGCACACAAGCAAAGCAAAACAAGGAATTCATTCACCACTTCCTGTGGGCAGGCAGGTGTTCAGCCATTGCCAGGAAAGCGGGGCTCCATCATGCATAACAGTTACTGTGGAAGATGAATGCCATCACTCCAAACATCCCCCCTTTTTCTTCCCCCAGCTTGATATGCTGAGCATGCCATCCTATGGTATGGAATGTCCCTTTGGTCAGTCAGGGTCAGCTGTCCCAGCTGTGTCCCCTCCCACCGGTGCGGTGGTGGGAGAAGCAGAAAAGGCCTTGGCTCTGCGTAAGCGCAGCTCAGCAGTAACAAAAACATCCCTGAATTATCAACACTGTTTTCAGCACAAATCCAAAACACAGCCCCATACCAGCTACTATGAAGAAGACTAACTCTGTCCCAGCTAAAACGAACACAAAGAGGGAGCTGCCAAAACCATTTAAAGTACATGATTTTCTTTAGCAGCTATTTCCTGTACCTTGCATGTTTGGTGGCATTAGGAGGCAGAAGTGTGTGACTGAGACAACCTGATAGAGGGGTATGCAGTATAGTACATGCCGTGGTGTAGGTATGCTGTAACAGTGTTCCCAGTCACATTTTCCCGTATTTTTAACTTGTCTTGGTGCATTTCTACTTCACTGAAATATAATCCTTAAAAGGAAAACTTTGTTTCTTCACCAACATGAGTTCAAGTCACATTTTTTCAATAATCCTTCAATCTATGTTTCATACTCTTGCAAGGTAGTTCTCATATGTGCATTATCTGCACAGGTTCTTGCACGTCGGGAGCACACAGCTATAATGTGTGATGCTTTTTGTTGGCTTTTGGAATTACACAGTTGTTTCATGGAGTTTGAGAAACCGGCTTGAGTGACGGGAGTTGGCCAGTCTTAATGGAAACTGCAGGGTTGTTCCCTAGATCCTGCAGATACTTCTCTCCAGCCAGTGCCGGAGAGGTACATCAGCGTGTTCTGTGCTTGCAGCACTGCACGTGCTGACATAGCCCCAGGTTGAAGCCATTCCTCACAGCGCAGCTGTGGGGAGTGGGCTGTGCCTTTATTGTTCCATATGAGAGACCACATGCACCTTGGGAACTGGCTGCAAGAGATGGAAGCAGCAAGGAAGGATGCTGTGCTCAAGGTTTAATTAAAATTTTAAATGGTCACACTCATCGTGGTATTGTTCCTACACTGAGAGCTAATCGTTCTGAGGAGAAATACAGTAACTCCTAGAAATTCTTTAATGCAGCGTATTTGTTTAATGTATATCACTTTTCTCAAACTGTCATATTTCCTTCTCCCTTACCTACTTGGGCACAGTGCCATGTTAATGTAGCTTTGCTTCCCATTCTCCCTTAAATATTGCTTGTATTTCTTCTCCCTTCCCAAACCCACCCACAGAAACCACTACTATAAGTAAAGCTTGGAGCAGACAGCAGAGATGGTTAAT